>NW_028274808.1:125117254-125420285 GCF_037043125.1 Eumetopias jubatus | reverse complement strand
AATATCCCAAGTGTTCATGAAATGTATAATCTTAATGAAATAACTGTTTAAATCATCTCTGATGGAACATAAAATTAACGGCAAAGTGTACAACTATGACTATAATTAGTAAAAGCCTCATATGACACAGGCTATCTACTCATCATGTGTTTGTATTCTAGTCACTGTTACGGAGGTTTTCAATATACTTACTTATAATTCTGAGTAACTTTTAAGGGAGATATTTAAACAGGGGGAGAGAGAGAGATCATTGTACATTTTTCTCTAAGGAAAAAAGACACTTGAAATTATTTTATATTTGTGGAATTGTGAGTGTTAATTCGGCAGAAATCTTTCATCGTCAGGGCTAAGTCTATACAGAGACAGGTTACTGAACCACACTTGGAATAAAAAATCCCTTTGAGGACCTAATGGAATGCTCACGTCTTCTCTCCAGAAAAATACCTATTGCATTTTTTTTTAAAACTGAATGGCCAGTGGTATGTTCCGATGGATATCAAATGGAGATGGGATAGGGAAAATTGGAAATAGGGTGGAGAAAAATACCAGTTTTGTGAGAATACCCTGTCTCCATTAGTGGCATGCTCATTCAGCTCTTATCTTTATATTCCAGGAAGTTGTTTTGCACTCACTGTTTAATAAAAAAAGAGCAACATTAAAATTCTTGCAAACCTTGCTTGACTGGAGAGTTTTAATGCTTTTCATTTATCATTGTGAAACTAAGGACAATTTTATAACATTTTTGTACATAACCCTTACGTGCAGAGCAATCTGTCTTTAAGTAGAGAGAAATTACTCTGAAGGAAATGAATCGAGTTTTCCTTTCAAATCAAACATTTTGTGTTTAAATAAACTTCTTGTTTTAAAAAAAAAAGTGTGCATGAAGTTATGAACTGATGGATGCTATCCATGGACCTGCTTATAGAACAGATATTAGTAGCCATTATCACTTTTTATTAACAGCAATAGGCACAAACTAAATATATTTTGGTATTTGGGAAAGAGAAATGATTTCCAACAGGGTAAGCGAGTTGGCATTCTGGAAAGCAGGAACACTGGGCTTCCTGAGGAGACCTTTTAAATTTTAAATTTGGAAAAAATATATGAGGCATGATTTCGGAAATAAGATACCAATTTAAGTTAACATGCCATACTATGTTAGTATATTAGTCATTAACTAAAAATATTTTTGCTCTTAGTGATTATTGTAACATTTTATTCCCAAATATAAAATAATATAGCCAATGACTTTGTTAATTCTTTAATCTTTAGTACATGATACCTATTGCTTATGTATTTTCTTTAAATAGTAGCTAATACTAAAAATTAGGCAAAAAGACGTTAGCTCTTCTAGAGACCTAGGCGTTATATATTTAGATATATGATTGTCTCGATAAAACCTAATATTCTTCCATTCCTACATTAAATATTTTAAGTAAATAGAGATCTGTTTCTCCTGAGACTGTTGGACTCTGCTTATCAGTGCTGAATTTAAATATAAATGGAACAACTTTCTTGCTTATAATTTAGAATTTTATAAGGTCTTTATAATCTACTGCACACACTTTGTATCTAAAGAGTACTGTTTAAGATTTAGACATTTTAGGCCTTTTGGGAGAGAATATATAAAGACCATGTACAAAGGATACAATAAAAATGCACATTTGCGTAGGTAAAAATTGAAGTGTAAGAAGACACTCTGCATTGTTTGGGAGAATGTGGGACCTTTCAAAGCTCTGTGGACAGATTTTTTTTTTTTCTTCCCTCTGTGCTTAGCATGGAGCCAATTACTTTACTTGTATTACATGTATTATCTCATTGTGTTTCATTTAATCCTAACAATAACCTTGGATAAAAGTAGTATTTTCATCTGATTTTACAGATGAAGAAACATTATCAACTTCGGGTAACTTACCCAAAGTCACACTAAAGTCCCCAGCCTCAGTTTATAATGTAGTGCAGGAGACAAGATACATAAAGAAGTTACTGTTATTTTTTTTTTTTTAAACCCTGGGTATTACAAATTGAAATGTTAACTATACGTGATGCAGTTAATATGTGTCATGAACTGAGGGAAGGAGTGTCTCTACTTCTAGAAGATTAATTAAATATATTAATTGTTTAGTATGGTACACTGTGCATGCTAGATATTATTTTTACTACTGTTGTTAATTATAACAATGGTACTTGGATGTGTGCAGAGGGAGAGTAGGGGAGGTGCCTTCTGTGTAGAGCCTGAAAAAAAATGGAGTGTGGACAGAGACAAGACATGGCCAGCATATAGTTTGTATCACAAAGTTATAGGAGATAATGACTGGACAGGTAGACTGTAGATACATCTTAGAAGGTTTTGAATCTCATGCTGAAGCATAACTTATAACTTAGCCCTCCACCCTCTAACGGTTAAATCGGCTCTGCAGCCTCTCCAACATCTACTTGAATACCCTTTGGAGACAGGCCTCTCACTAAAGGTATTGTTAGGAAACAGAACACTTCCTTTGGACAATTTTTCACATTAGGAAGTACCTCCTCTTATTGAACCAAATCTATCTCACCATAGACTTGACACTACATTAGGCAAACAGAATGTAGCCATGTAGAGTGAATCCACATGTCACATATTTGAGGATTGCTCTTAGGCTTCTCCTGAGGTTTTTTTCATACCCTAGGCCAATGTAACTAGTTCCTTCAACCAAACTTCACTAGGCTTGGCATTAATTTTCTATCATCCTGGTCTACGTAAGTCTGTCTGGCAGCTCTCCTGGAGTTAAATTTTAACTCATTCAGGTTATTAAACATTAAATGATGATTTGGGTTTTGTTATTTCCAGATTATATTTTTGTTTCATCTGTAACTTCTAGTATTGCTTGGTCATAAATTTTCTTCTCAGAACTGTGAATATATGGATTATAATTTTTTTCAAACCCACATGAACCCCAAAATTAACCTTAGAATTAAAGTGACCCGTACTTCTGTATTGTTTTAAAAAATCATGTATTTATAATGTATAAGAATATTGAAAATAAGTCTTTTATCATTTGAATATATTAATTATCCTTTTCATATGTTTAAGCTCATATTCTGTGCCTTAGAGTATGCTAAGTATTTTGTACATAATTATCTTACTTAAGCCTCATGGAACTCTTATGAGCAAAGTATTATCCCCATTTAAAGTTTAGGTAAATGAGACTTAGAGAGGTAAAATAATTTGTTCATCACAAAACTTTTAAAAAGGTACTCATAACCATTCTACTATAAAGCTTAATCTCTATTTCCATTAATATTCTTTATTGTGTCATCTTTATTGATAATAGTGTTCAGCATTGCCATTAAATAAGTAGTCTTTTACTTTTTATTTATAAAAATTATTAAAATGCTTAAATTTTTCATTATATTGTATGTTTTAATATCAAGTGGATTTCAGTTTTTCATGAAACTGATTAGAAATGATAAAAGAAGGTGATGGCTCTGTTACATTTGAATTTGAGAGAACAATAATAAGGAACAATATTTCAAGAACATTAAAATAGCTCTAATATGATTTTTCAAAACTGTTTAGTGTCAGAGGTGCCCTAGGACCACCCCCTCACTAGAGGATTTATAGAACTGAGTATACAGTTGTACTCATGACTAAGATTTATTATAGTGTGAGAATACAAAGCAAAATCAACAAGGGAAAGGGTACATGGATCAAGTCCAGAAGAAAAGAGGCTCAAGTTTCCAAAAGTCCTTTCTCAATGAAGTCACACAGGATATGTTGATTCATACAGCAGTGAGTTTTTTTGGTTTTTTTTAAAGATTTTATTTATTTATTTGACACAGAGAGAGAGAGAGATAGCGAGAGCAGGAACACAAGCAGGGGGAGTGGGAGAGGGAGAAGCAGGCTTCCCGCCGAGCAGGGATCCCGATGCGGGACTCCATCCCAGGACCCCGGGATCATGACCTGAGCCGAAGGCAGGCACTTAACGACTGAGACATCCAGGTGCCCCCGTACAGCAGTGAGTTATGATAAAACATGTAAAGTGTTGTCTACCAGAGAAGCTCATTAGATACTAAGTACTTAAGGTTTTTATTGGGGCTCCTTATGTTCTCACGCTGTGCCTAGTTCATACTGTAAGTCCAGTCTCACAGAAGGAAAGTAGGTATTTAGCATAAACCACATTGTTTTTATAGCTTAGGCACAGTGAGCTACTCTTACCTTTTAGAGAAAGTTTTATATGACTGTAGGGAACTGTTTATCAGCCAACTTCTCAAATGCCATTTAGAGGCCAACCTTGCAAACAGGCCTTCCTAAGACTAGGCACCCTTAGGCCTCCTTTGTTAGGTGTTCATCCCAGATTCAAGAGCATTGGAGAAATTAGGTACTCTTATTAATTTGGCAGTATAATGGACATGATTGAATTTGAAATTTCTTTTCATTGAAATAATCTCAACCTAAACCGTATAATTAAGGGACATTTATTTTACTGGTCATTAAATTAGTAGTCTGTCCATATTGAACTACTCCTCCAGCCATTGTTTTCAGTTATTGAAGGACTTGCATGGAATTATTTAAGCAAGGAATATCTTGATTTCTGTTCAGAAGTTATAGGATGTATTCTTCTTACTATTGTTACAATAACTTGAGAGAAACTGCTATAGTGTTATATCATTCCAAAGTGCATATTTTATAACTTGAGCTACCTAAAATTAATTTTTTTGAAATGACAACATATAATTATAAATAATAAAGACAGGGTAATGAAAAGCCATATGATCTTCCAAATCAAACTGGAACCAGCACAGATAAGGCCTCCTGTTAAGCAAGTAAAGTAACTCTGGTTGAGTGAAGACAATGGCAGTCTTGTCTCTTGTTTTCCTGTATTGTGAACATAGAACACTGGATGTTCTATTAAGCTGGGGATGTTGTCTCTTGTTTACCATTCTGTGGCCAGTACATAGCATGATGTCTGGCATGTAGTAGGTGCTTAAATATTTGTTCAATGAATGAGTGACTGAGTATTGAGTGAAAAGAGTGGTAAGATGTCAGGGAAACTTAGTTCATAAAATACCAGAAGAATGTGAGAAAGAAGGGGACAAAAAATCTGTGCCATATCATAGAGATTATCAGGAATTCTCTAATAATTAGTTGCTTTAATCTAGATGGATTTTTCTGAAATGTTGAGATAGAGAATAGGAAGAGGAAATTAGCTTATTATTCGAAAGGAGTGGCTGTAACAGTGTTTCAGTAGCCTAATTTCTCATGATAGACCTTTTAAAGAAATTTCCAAAGTACTGAACAAATGTAATCTTCTTTCCTTTCCTTTCTTTTTTTGTTTTTTGTTTGTTCATTTCAAAGAGAGACAGTCCCTCAGTCATAGTTTTCGAGTTTTTCTTTTTTAAAATATTGGTTAATTAGTATTTTTCTTTTCCTCAGAGATTTAATAGATTGAGAAAAGAAAGGATCATTGCTAAGTTAGTTTGCTATCACTTCACCAAAAATGTTCCCTTATTTTCTTTCTAGCAACACCCAGGACACTTCTCAGCAGTTGGCTCCATCAGTAGCTTCAGCACGGAGCATGCCTGAGAGGCAGGAGAGCCCAGCCTCCACCAGACCAGGGGTGACTGGTCTCACAACTGCTGCCGCCTTCAAGCCTCCAGGATCCACCAACATTGTCAAGTCACCAAGTTGGCCACAGCCAAACCAAGCAGGTATGCCAAAGAAATCTCTTGCTTTATGTTTTTCTTACGTATAATTATGAAAATGTCTTCCAGGATGTATGATAGAATTCACTGATGAAACCCATTCTCAACCATCTAAGCTTTAAAAAGGTCTGCAAGGAATAGCTATAGCTATTTTCCTCTGAAGTATTTCATAAGCATTCTGTGTGTGTTTGATACAATTGCCCTTTGCTATTCATAATTATAGAATTGGGAATTTCTTTGTTTCCCAAATTACTCAAGAAATGTGTGGATTGTAAACTTGGGATCTTATTAAATAACTATATCATTGGGAGGTTAACCTTGAAAATCCGACATTGTAGTTTTGATGATACATACAAAATAACAACAACAGAAGCATTTGTTTTTATCAGTTAGTGAAGAAAAAATCTTTGACTTCTTGTCTGCTGAAGATTTATGAGACGGAGGTGGAAGAAGTTTTCAGTAACAGAAAGAGAACATATTTTATTTTAGTTGTTTTATTTTTGTTTTATTTTATTTGAGTATAGTTGACATATAATATTAGTTTCAGCTATACAGCATAGTGTCTTGACAGTTTTGTACATTATGCTGTGCTCACCATAATAAATGTAGTTACCACTTGTCACCATACAACATTATTATATTATTGACTATATATTCCCTATGCTGTACTTTTCATCCCTGTGAATTACTTAATTTATAACTGGAAGTTTGTACCCCTCAATCCCTTTGACCTATTTTACCCATCCCACTAGCCCCTTACCCTCTGGCAGCCACCACTTAGTTCTCTATATTTATGACTCTGTTTTGTTTATTTGTTTGTTTATTTGCTTTGTTTTTTAGATCCCACATATAAATGAAATCATATGGTATTTGTCTTTCTCTGATTTATTTTACATAGCATAATACCCTCTAGGTCCATCCATATTGTCACCAAAGGCATGATCTCATCCTTTCTTATGGCTAATAGTCCATTGTATATTTATACCACATCTCTATCCATTCATCTGTTGATGGACACTTAGATTGCTTCCCTGTCTTGGCTGTTGTAAATAATGCTACAGTAAACATAGGGATTGCATATATTTTGTTGAATTAATATTTCTGTTTTCTTTGGGTAGGTACCCAATAGTGGAATTACTGGATCCTACGATATTTCTATTTTTAAGTTTTTGAGGAATTTCCATACTGTTTTCCACAGTAGTTGCACCAAATTCTAGTCCTACAAATAGTACACAAGAGTTTCCTTTTCTCCACATCCTTGCCAACACTTGTTATTTCTTGTCTTTTTTATTTTAGCCATTCTGACAGGTAGAAGGTGATATCTAATTGTGGTTTTCATTTGCATTTGCCTGATGATTAGTGATGTTGAGCATCTTTTCATGTGTCTTTTGGCATCTGTATGTCTTCCTTGGAAAAATGTTTATTCAGGTCCTTTGCCCATTTTTAATCAGATTATTTGGGGTTTTTTGGTGTTGCCTTGTATAAGTTCTTTATATTTTGGACCTTAACCCCTTATAAGATATATCATTCGCAAATATCTTCTCCCATTCAATAGGTTGCCTTTTCATTTTGTTAATGATTTTCTTCCTTGATTTTGCTGTAGTCCCAATAATTTATTTTTGCTTTTGTTACTCTTGCCTGAGAAGACATATTTAGAAAAATGTTGCTGAGGCCAATGTCAAAGCAATTACCACCTATATTTTTTTAAGGAGTTTTATTATGGTTTCAGGTCTCAGAGTTAGGCCTTTAATTCATTTTTAGTTTATTTTTATGTATGGTATAAGAAAGTGGTCCCATTTCATTCTTTTGCATTTAATTGTCCAGTTTTCCCAGGAATGTTTATTGAAGAGACTATCTTTTCCCCTATTGTAATGTTCTTGCCTCCTCTGTCATAGAGTAATTGACCATATAAGCATGGGTTTATTTCTGGGCTCTGTATCTTGTTCTGTTGATCTATGTTTCTGTGTTTGTGCCAGTACCACAGTGTTTTGATTACTGTAGCTTTGTAGTATAGTTTGAAATCTGGGACTGTGATACCTCCACCTTTATTCTTTTTTCTCAACATTGCTTTGTCTATTCAGGATCTATTGTGGTTCCATACAAATTTTAGGATTGTCTGTTCTAGTTTTGTGAAAAATGCTATTGGTATTTTAATAAGGATTGCATGGAATCTATTAATTGCTTTGGGTAGTATGGATATTTTAACAATATTATTTCTTCCAGTCCAGGAGCATGGAATGCCTTTCCATTTGTTTGTGTTGTCTTTAATTTCTTTCATTAGTGTTTTATAAGTTTTCAGAGTACAGGTCTTTCACCTCCTTGGTTAAGTTTATTCCTAGGTATTTTATTATTTTTGGTGCAGTTATAAATGGGATTATTTTCTTTATTTCTCTTTCTGGTAGTTCATTAATGTACAAAAATGCAACATATTTTTGTGCATTGATTTTGTACCCTGCAACTTAACTAAATTTATTAGTTCTAAGAGCTTTTTGGTAGAGTCTTTAGGGCTTTCTATATATACTATCATGTCATCTGCAAATAGTGACAGTTTTACTTCTTCCTTACCAATTTGGATGCCTTTTATCTCTTTTTCTTGTGTAATTGCTGTGACTAGGACTATGTACTATATTGAATCAAAGTGATGAGAGTGGACATTCTTGTCTTGTTCTTGATCTTAGAGAAAAAGCTGTCAGCTTTTCATCACTGAATATGATGTTAGCTGTGGGTTTGTCATATATAGCCTTTATTATGTTGTATGTTCCCTATAAACGTACTTTGTTGAGAGTTTTTATCATGAACAGATGTTGAATTTTGTCAAATGCTTTTTCTGCGTCTAATGAGATGATCCTATGGTTTTTATCCCTCATTTTGTTATAGAAAGAGAACATTTGAATAGTAAGGTGCAATAATTTGGTCTCAATCTGGAAACCTGAGTTTTCATTCACTTCCACAGATAAATAGCTTTAAGTAAAGTCACTTAACCTCTTTGACCCTCCATTTTCTGATTTGGAAAATAAAGACAGACTAAATAATCTCCTGTTTTCTCCCAACATGAATAAAGGTGATGGTTATAGGACTAAAGGACATCTCTTAACAAGAAGATGGGACTATATACTTAAGGGTTTCCAGTCCCATCCTCAGCCTTCATCTCTTTGCACTCTTTATGCTCTCTAAATGATCTGTCATCCAGATTCCTTTTACAACCTAGCCACTGATAATTTAGAGTCCTCTCTGTCCTGAACTCCATAGCCTCAAAATTGTTGACCTACTTGTGGTACCTCAAATGCAGCATGTCCAAAAGTATTATTACCTATCTCTGGGAATGGTACATCCACCCAGTCACCAAAGCTCCAGTGTAAGTTTGAGAATCTCCCACCTCTATCTCCATGTTCTCATAGTAACTAACACCTAATGATTTCACTTCTGAGTATTTCTCAAGTTTCTTTTCTCCTCTCTGTGGTCAGAGCCATTGCCTTGGTTCAGGCCTTTGTCATTGCAAACAACTTCTAAGTAATTTCCTTGTCTCCTTCTCACCCCCATCAATCTGTCCTTCATACTGCAGCAAGTAACTTTCTAAATCTCTGATTTGCCCACTTCACTCTCCTGTTGCAGATGCTTTACTGTATTGCCCCATTCCTTAGCTTATCATTGAAGTCCGTTTTCAGTCTGGCTCCCACTAACTTCTCAGTGGTCATCTCCCACTGCTTCCAAATTATAATCTGTGCCATAGTCTTACTAAAGCATCTTAAGTTGCTGAGACATGCCATGTTACCTTGCTTTAGAATGTTCTGGTCCTTCTTCATAGAATGTGTATTTTTGGTTTTTGGTTTTTGTTTTTTTACCTTGACCGCTATAGAAATCTAGCCTTTCCTCATCAGTGTTGGGATAAATGTTGATTGAATACACAAGGGACTACTTTTAAATATATATATATATATATATTTTGGGAATTTCTTTAAGGATTGATCATTTATTAATATTTAAGAATATTTTTGCAGGGGCGCCTGGGTGGCTCAGTCGTTAAGCGTATGCCTTCGGCTCAGGTCATGATCCCAGGGTCCTGGGATCGAGCCCCGCATCGGGCTCCCTGCTCCGCGGGAAGCCTGCTTCTCCCTCTCCCACTCCCCCTGCTTGTGTTCCCTCTCTCGCTGTGTCTCTCTCTGTCAAATAAATAAAATCTTTAAAAAAAAAAAAAGAATATTTTTGCAGTTGTAAGAGTGGATTTTTAGTTATTTAGGAATCCATCTTTTGTTTTACATTTTCCATAGTGTCAAATATATTAGACACTAAATAATTTTATGATTAATAAATTATCTTTAGAAAAATACTAATTATAGTTAAAATTATTTCATAGTGTCATATTGAATAGTTTTGAATTACCATTATGTGTTACTAATTTTGCAAAAAAGCTAAATTTTTTTGTTTTGGGGGCAAGAGATAATCCTTTGCATATGATCTAGACTGTTTTAAAGACATCACTTTCAAAGACTTAAAATATTTAGACTTCTATCATTAGCTTCTGAAATTTCTGGACTGTTAACTGATTTAGCAAGACTTACTCTCTTGGGGGAAAATGCCAACAGCCTAGCCCCCTACTTTTTTAGTTATTTTCCATTTACTTGAAGCTTATCAATGAGGTGGAGATTTGCTGAAATTATTTTGTATGTGCATTAGACTATAGAAAGTAACTTTAGGAAAAATCTCCTTGGTGTAGTAATTGGAAGGAAACAAGAGAATGTTTCTTAAAAGTGAGGGAAAGACTACTGATGTAGAAACTGAAGGGAGGGCATTAAGTATGTGCACTGGAGAGGGCAGAGAGTATATATACTGCTTTTGGAAATTCAGAAACTGTGGTCAAAATTCCACTCTGTTAAAGGGAAAAGAAAAAATTGAGGCAGAATTCCTAGAGAAGACACTACAGCAAAATTACCACAAGAGGGCAACAGAATCCTGTCTCTTCTTTGAGTGTAATTTGTTATAATTATCAAAGCAGTCAAATAACAAACTATAATCATGATTCATATGGTTAGAATTTAAAAGATTATACTTTTTACAGAAAATATAATTTAATTTGAGCAAAACTATAAGAGTATAAAACCATTACACATTATATGACATTATAAAGCATTAATATCATAAAATGTATGAATCATAGTTGAATTACATCATGATGCTTAGCCCAAATTAGAAAATATTTGCAGAACTCCTGCTGTTTATTTTGCTCTCGGTGCTACAAATTGGCATTTAATGTGTACTATATGATATAAAAGTTACTTATTTTACACTGTTTTGTAAAAATCGTAAAATAAATACAAAATCCCCAGCCATAAAACAAAACAAAACAAAAACATCTCAGAATCTACTCTTACTCTTTGATAAGTAGTTTTAAGAGCTTCCTAATGCAAATGAAAAGGTTCTTTTGATTTAGAAGGGGATAGCTGTTTCATTATGGGTTCTTAGGTTCTTCACAGTTCACCTGTGAAAACTACAGTGCCAGTGAAAAGGAGGCAAAAGCTAGAAAGGCCAGGTGCTGCCCAGCCGACTCGATAAAGTATTGACTTCCCTCACGCTGAGAACTTCAGGCTTCTTTATTTTGATACTAAATAGCTGTGTTCTAATATAGGTGAAAACACTGTAGGTGTTACCAGTGATGTCGTTTTAAAATAAGTCCTAAAATTGGGTGAGAAGGATGAGATAAAAATTACTAAGTTGCAGTCTGTTAACCCACTTGGTTGATCCTGAAATCAGTTTAGTGGACCATACCCAGTATTCTCGTTAAAAAAAATGAAATAAAATGGAAGATATAAGAATACTTTAATATATTAAGTATTAACATAGTAAGAGTAGATAGGTATCATGTTACGAAAATGTGATTTTAGTTTGTATATGTATGTAAGTAAGTACAAACACATATATTTGGGGTCAGCAGGTAAACATATATTTTGGGTCACAGTGTTTCTTACTATGTTTTAGTAGTTAAGAAAAAATTTGGAAGTTGTTTAAATAAGTATTTTAGATGTACTTTTGTCTATTGGAATAACTAATGTGGTTTTGAAATGATAGCTCCCCCCAAAAAAAACTGCATTGAAAAGGCTGATTGAAATTTTAAGACCTACTTGTGTGTTCTGAATCTGTTATGGTTTTTCATTACCTCCACTGAAGTTCTGACTTTGAATCTTAGATCATTTCATTTGTGGTGTAATATAACTTGTGTTATCCAGAAGACTTTCCTATAGTAATGCTATAGATGTTGATAAAGAAGAACTAGGTGTATATGTTAACAGCATTATAGTTTAGATTGGATCATCATCTTTTTCACAGGCATGGAGTTTAACATACACCACCACACATGCATATACACACTTGTCAGTGGCTGGCAAAGACCTATTATCTGATGCAAGATGTTGAAAAGTTCATAGACTGCATGAAAGTATTAAGAAAGCTCAGAAGGCTAAATGAATATTTATCCCCAATACCTGCCACCCCAGTCTTACTCAGTGATGGAAGAACGGTCTCAGAACTGTTTGTGTCAATTGGCCATTTAAGTTTAGTAGTAAAAGATTGGTTAATGATAATGCATCATAAAACCTTCAGAAAGAAAGGAGAATGTTTTGTGGACCATTTTGTGTGTGTGTGTGTGTGTGTGTGTGTGTGTGGCAATTTTAAGTTATTAGTTTTTAAAATCAGTACTTTTTAATGGAAACAAATTGACCAAAAATCTGTCACAGAATTTTGAGACCCATTAAAACAAAAGTTTAATGAGAAAAAAAAAGATACAATAGAAGTAAGAATTCAAGCTTGAGTTTTATGTAAGTTAGCAATACCACTTTCTATTTGCCCTGTGCCTCTAATAATTTAGATGTAGTAGTCCCTTCAGAAATGTTGACTTGATCTAGAATGATACATAAAAGGTGACATTCTTCTTCTTAGTTTTAAGAATTGGGGATTTGTACCTTTTTAAAATTCTATTTTAATTGACTATATTTGTATGCCTAGTAGATTTTTTAATGCTTAAAATTGTAATATTGTATGTAATAAGTAGTTAGATAGATGTTTTATGGTATAAGTTACAAATAAGTTCCTGTGTTTATGTAGGTGATCTGTTTGCTGTGTAATGTTTTCCCTAGATTCTCTTTCGGTTATGGATTCCAGATTGTATAAGTTTAGATTTGATGCAGATACAAAATATTTGCTATATTTTGATGCAGATACAAAATATTTCCATCTTACCAGATCTAGTCAGATGTTCTTCACAAATCCAGTCTTAAAAGTCATGAAGAGCCATTAAATGTTAGAAGCACATCAGTTTTCTAACTTGAGTTTAATTATATACAAAATGAGAATGAATAATTCATTAGAATATAATTAGTGCTTTGCTGGACCAGGCCTATTGTTCATCTAACCAGCTTTGCTGACAGGTGGTGGCTCTGAAGAATAGGAGTGCCTGCCCTATCGAGCATGAATTTCAGAAGGCCAGAGATGTTCCCTAAATGGAACATTTGAGCCTTCAGTTTTTTTATCTGTTAAGATAAGGGTCTAAAAAAGTCCCCTATAACGTTGTTTTGTATGTATGTATATAAGTGAGTGTGTATGCATACACACAAATGATGTAACATATATCGACGTGTGTGGTATATAGATGGTACTCAAGAAAGGTTAAGTTTTTACCTCTCTGTTCCTTTTAGTGATAGCATTAAGAGCTCACACTGTTAACATCCAGCAGAATTGTTCTCATGTGACTTCTCTGCTTGAAAATGTTTTGGGCTTTCTGCTTCCCACACATTAAATGTTTGGCTTCTTTACAGAGCTTATGTGCCCTTTATTACCTTGTGCCAACCTCCTTCTCAAGCCTATTTTGTAATACAGTTCTTCATGTTCTCTGCAGTCCCATCATACTAAAGTTCAAGAGTTCATACCATTCTTTGGGCACACACCTCTTTGCTTTGTAAAGCTGCTGCTTTTATTTGAAATGTTTTTCCACCCTTCTACCCCTGAAAATTTCTATTCACTCTTCAAGACCAGATGTTATCTCCTTTGTGAACCTTTCTTGAGCCCTCTAAATTACTGGCTATTCTTTCTCTGTGTTCCTACAAATGTTGATGATGGCTTTATTATAGCATTCACTGTATTCATTGTAATTGTTTACATGTGTGTCTTTTACCACTGTTTTTAGATCCTCTTAGGGACAGGGACCAAGTCTTACTAATCTTTGTTTTACACTACCTAAACAATACCTGGCACAGTTTATAGGCCTTCAGTCAATGACAGTGGCTGAGTAAATGAGTGGGTGGATGGGTCAGTTTGTTATGTTTTGGACATATTCATATGATTTGAGGAATTCATAAGACATTGTTCGTTCCTCCTACCAAACGTGAAATTCCCACAACAGTCATTGAACAAATGTGGACGTGCTGTCTGCCAAAGACTGCCATTAAAAACTACACATATTATGGGTGCCTGGGTGACTCAGTCATTAAGCGTCTGCCTTCGGCTCAGGTCATGGTCCCAGGGTCCTGGGATCGAGCCCCATATCTGGCTCCCTGCTTGGTGGGAAGCCTGCTTCTCCCTCTCCCGCTCGCCCTGCTTGTGTTCCCTCTCTTGCTGTGTCTCTCTCTGTCAAATAAATAAATAAAATCTTAAAAAAAAAAAAACTACACATATCGCTTAGGGAGCAGAGGACTCCACTCTCCTTGAAGCATTAAACTTCCATAAAACTTAAAAGTTGTGAACATCAGCAGTACTATGACTAGTACCATATTATTTATTTCCAGTAATAAAAAAAATAGTAATAGATATGAAGGCCAGTGGTAGGAATATTTTTCTTAAAAAATATGGGAATATATGGCCTATAAGGAACCAAGCAGTAGAATGCAGAGGAAATACTAGGGAGAGCCATTCACTTTGTCAATGTGGACAAATTAACATGGATGCAAATTAAAGCACCAGTAAATAACAGAAATCAGCAAAAAGAGGTGCAAAAGAGTTAAGTCGGATTACAAGGGCCAGGTCAGAAGACAGGGAGGTCTGGATCAATGGAAAGAAAGAAACCAATAAAGTCCCAATGATACAATCTTGAGATAGAATATTTGTTTATACTAGAGTTTATCGTGGAGTCATACTTCATGCAGGAATAAAGTGTTAATATTTATGCCTACAGTCAAATCATATGTAGGCAGTGCCCCGTGAATATTTTTAGGAAGAGGCCAAGTTGGAGAGGGAACAACAGATGCAAAAGCTCTTGGAGAACTTGGCTTCTTGGAGGAGGAGCAAGTTGCTCAGTATGTTGAGGACTATATAGTGGCCAGAGAGAAAATTGGATAGGTTAATGGGGGCCTGGTCAGAAGAGGACTTTGAAACTAAGAGTGTGGACTGATACAGAAAGGAAGTCCTTAACGAATCTGTAAACTGGAAAGTGACAATCAGGTTTGGATTATTAAAAGATCATTGTAGTGTTAATGTTTTTAAAATTATGACCTCAGTGTAGAGATTAAGATTGGAGTACTGGAGACTGAATTAAGAGGTGGCTGAGGAAAGCCAGGACAGTGACGGTGATAATGAATGTTACCCTGGGCAATGGCCATGGGAATGGAGAGAATTCTAAGGACAAGAGAATGCAGCTTCACACTTTAACCTGACTGGGAGGCAGGTTCTAACATTGCTCTTCCAGGGAGCTTTACTCCCTAGAGAGCATTTATTTATCTTCTACTAAAACACTGGGAGGGATTGTATTTGGCTTGGAGAAACTATACTTGGTTTTGAGTAGGTCGGATTATGGAACAGAAAATTGGTTGAACATGTCTAGGTTGGTTTTTTTTTTTTAAGATTTTATTTATTCATTTGAGAGAGAGAGAGAGCACAAGCAGGGGGAGAGGCAGAGGGAGAGGAAGAAACAGGCTCCCCAGTGAGCTGGGAGCCTGACGTGGGGCTGCATCCCAGGACCTCGACATCATGACCTGAGCCAAAGGCAGGCGCTTAACCAACTGTGCCACCCAAGCGCCCTGTCTAGGTTTTTTTAATGTAATACATCTAGTTACAAAATATAGATAAGTGGGTTGCATCTTGTATTATATTTGAGAAATAAGTTAAAGTTTACTTTTATAACATTACATACTTTTATAGTCTATTTGTGCAGCATTCTCCATAAACAAGTACGCTAATTTCCCCTAAATCATCATTTTCTAATTTTTTATAGTTGGAATTAAGAGATTGATGGCTTTGGCATCACATACCTTGCCTCCGCAGGAAGGACTTGTGTTACATGCTGTCATGGAAATAAACATTATGAGGTGGAAAAGGGGTTTCTTACAAGACAAAAGAAGAAAAATTCTATAGAGCCCTACCAGTCAAAAATTAAAAATTAAATTACTCATGTTGTATATGTATGTGTGTATATATATATGTGTGTGTGTGTGTGTATACACACACACACATATATATATAATTATACATATATAGTATATATATACATATATATTATATATATTATATATAATATATATATAGTATATACACATATATACATATACATATATATATAGTATATACACATATATAGTATATATACATAATAATATATATGTGTATATATACTATATATGTGTATATACTATATATGTATATGTAATATACATATATATAATATATATATAATTCAGAAAGCCTTAAGTTGATAGATATGCTTAAAATTTTTTTTCATTAATTACAGGATTTTTCTCCTCCCCATTTTCAAAATAGGTACCTTTTAAGAGCATTTGAGATGATACTTAATTGCATTAACATTATGTTAAATATTTAATAAATAACAATTTCTTACTCAGAAAATCATTTAGGTATATAATATTAGTTAATATTGTAATCACCGCTTTCTGTAGAAAACTGTGACTATTTCATAAATCCATTGAAAATAAAAAGCTCTGTTGTGTTTTCTTTTACAGTAGTTAGTATTGTCTAGGTGTGCTGAAATTTTTCGTTTTGCCGTTTTCATTAGCATCTTTTACAGCTTTTTAGAATAATGTCACCTCAGTGCTGTCGTTTATTATATGTACACACAACTCCCTGTTTATTTTTATGTCCCCTGATGTTGGCAAAAAATTATTGGATTTCTTTTTTTACCTTTATTGTTAAATGTATCCACGGAGGCGGACATTCTGTTGATGAAAGAAAAGGTATTTAATTGATGGTAACATACTCAATACACTAGCAGTATTTTATTTAATATTAGATGTTTGTAATAGTTGATACTCCTATTGAACAAATGTATCAGTTTATGTGTGTGTGTGTGTGTGTGTGTGTGTGTGTGTATACACACATATATTTTTATTTCTTTTTTCTTTTCGAAGCAGTTTTTAATATATGTAGTAAAGGTAAGGGCTCTTAATTTACAATGAGATTTATAAAAATTGCTGATTCTTCTTAAAAATATGGATTATGTTTTGAAGAACACAGTGTAAGTAAGCTGTAAATAGGAAAGTTAGGATCATTTGGAAGTCTTTTAGGGACAGTAAATTTCTTTTGGTCAAATGAAAAAGGGAAAAAGTCACAACCTTTTCCAAATGAATATTTAGTTTTAATTTTAGCTTCTGTTGCATCCAGTCTTGGGGAATACTCACCATCCCCATTTGGGCATTGAGAACTCAGGAATATAATGGGTAGTCTGGTAGAAAGCAAAAAACCCTTGCTATTTAATAGTAAAATTGTGGGTATCATTGATTAATTATTATTTTTTATAATATTTTAAATTTTTAAATATATTTTTATTCAGTGTACGGTAAGACGATATCATTAAAATTTTAAATGGGCATCATTTTCCCAGTGAGGCAACAGAGCCTGAGAGAAGTAAAGTTCTTCAGAACTAAGTTGAATTCCATTATTTTGACTAAATAGTGCATTTTCTTGTGTCACAAGATAATATCAATGACTATATTTAAGGAGGACTAAATCCTTCCTGAAGAAAGGAGTCTTGCTTTGCATAGGGAGGATAAACCAGGTGACTGGCAGCTACTAAGGTCTGCTTTAAGTAACATTTTCTTTGCATCTGAACTCTGTTTTTAAAATTTAACTAAGATTCTAGTTAACATGACCCTTACTGTACCCTGCCTCTGCTGTGTGCTGCATTTTAGCAATAAAGAAAAGCTTATTTATTCATAATGGACAGAGCTTTGGAGAGATCTGATGTATTCTTTTTTTTTTTTTCCCAAGGAAGACTCAGATGTATTTATGAGATCTGATTAGATCAAAGATTGAATGATGTGCATCTCAGTTATAAGTGGATATAAATTCTATCTTTTATTTGAAGTCTAAAGAAGATAGGGGTGAGAAAGGAAATTACAGTTTCTACAACCATCCCAAATTTCATTGTAGGCTTTACGTTACAGTAATAAATCGAGATAACTAGATTTGCTTAGCTAAGATGGATAGATTTATTGGTTCCATTTTTACATTTTTATATGAATAAGCAAACTGCTACCAGTTGCGTATGTTTCATCTCTTCTAATAATGTTTTACTACCATCTGCTCCCCTGCATTTTGACATCATTAAACTAAACAGCCCACTTGCCGTAAAGGCCGGACTGGAGCTGTCCATTGTCAAAACTGTGGTGTGAAGCATGTACATATGCTTTGTCTTTCTGTATAACAAATAGATTTTGGCTTAGAATCATGATTCCCAGGAAAAAATAAAAGTAAGAACCATTAGTTGTCTTTTTTTTTTTTTCCCTAAACTGGAATTTGTTTCTGTGTTGGAAGCTTTCCAGTGCTGATGCAAGAGCACAGTTGTGAAAGCTCTTCTTTCTCCCCATTTTTCTTTCATCCTAAGATTAAAATATTAAATCTATTCTAAGGGAAGATACCTGGACTTATTCATATGTGATTTTCATAAAGAATTATTATTTTTTACTAACTGATGCATATGGTTTAAACCAGGGGTTGGCAGACTGTGGCCCTTGGTCACATATGGCCCACCACCTGTTTTTGTAAATAAAGTTTTATTGGAGCACTGCCATGCTCCTTTATTTACATTTGTTGCATGATGTCTGTGGCTCCATTCCTACTGCAATGGCGAAGTTGAGTAGTTGCAACATAAACTATATGTCCCGCAAAACCTGAAATATTTACTCTCTGGCCATTGACAGAAAAAAATTGCCAAACCTAGGTTTAAATCATAGGAATAAGAAAAATTATGCTTGATAAATCTGTATAGTAATGCAAACTTTCCTTGGTGTCTCAAGCACCCTTGACAACACTAATCTGAAGGCACTCTGTTGCCTATTTGTTTGTGAACATCACCTGTGAGAAGATAAACTCTTTGGGACAGCTATCTTATTCTTGGGTGTATCTTTCATCCAAGAGTTCCTAGATCTAAATTTTGTATGTGTTTTCTAAGTAGTTATTGAATGAGTTGATACTTTATTTTTTTAACCACATAAGATTTTTTTTTTTAAAGATTTTATTTATTTATTTGACAAAGAGAGAGACAGCTAGAGAGGGAGCACAAGCAAGGGGAGTGGGAGAGGGAGAAGCAGGCTTCCCACTGAGCAGGGAGCCCGATGCGGGGCCAGATCCCAGGATCCTGGGATCATGACCTGAGCCGAAGGCAGGCACTTAACGACTGAGCCACCCAGGTGCCGCTTAACCACATAAGATCTTATGTCAGAGTGTAATAATAATTGACATCTGTGAAGCATTTCTTACACATTCAAGAAAATGTATGTAAACATTTTACTTATGCCACCTCATTTAAGCCTCCCACATTTTGAGGTAGTTGCTGTTTTACAGGTGAGGAAACGTGCACATTCGTGGAGCTAGAAATTAGCAGAACAAGGAGCCCAAGTGTTATCTTAACATTATCATTACGCTACATGTATTGCTTCCTCCGGCATAAAGTAGCTGAGCGTTGTTCTCTGCTTTTAAAAGATGTGAAATTCAAACATAATTTTGTATAATGATAATAAAGTGTCATTTATTTCAGAGATCTAATGGTTTTAACTGAGAGAACTATCTTAGAGAATTAGTGGTAGTAGTAAGAGAAATGTAAGGAGTATCCCAAGTTTTCAGTTTTCCCGTAACATGTATTCATCATGAGAGACATTGTTGATATTGTTTGACATGGGGAATGCTCCTTAAATTTTATTCCTCTTTCTGCTTCAGGGCTTGTTTTTTTTTTTTCCTACATTAAAAGAATTCTATTTATATGAGCGACTCAAACCTGAGGTATCTTTTCTCCTTTATTTCTGAGACTAGGCTGCTTTCTCATTAATATAAATAGATGAAAATTGGTGGGAAGATGGTAAAAGCCCATTTGGGTTTCATGTTACTTTGGAAATAAGACATGTCAAAACTCTAGGTATATTGGGAGTGTAACTAATTTTAATATATGTTCTTTACAGTTTTCTCATCCAAATATGAGCAAGATTTTACAAATTTAATATTTTAAATAAATTCTTAGCTTAGATTCTGTATGAGTTCACCAGTGATCCTTCTTAGTATTCTTGAGGCTGTGAATGCTGCCTCGGATTTTTTTTTTTAATAATTTATCTGAGTTTTTATTTTTTGTTTCTTTTTCTTTATTACTCCTTCTCCTCTTTCCCTCCCTTCCCCCTGCCTTTTCTTAAACATGAAACACATTGACCACCCACAGTTAGAGCAGGATTTGTCTTCCCATTGTAAAATTAGAAATTATAACAGTGGTATTGAGATTATTTAGAAAATTCTATATATTAACTGATAAAGTGTTGATTTCTAATTGAATGATGGCAAAGCCAGATATTTTAAGATCTCATATCTATCTGTGAGGTACACACTGGGTTTCTTTTGCTTTTAACTCTGATCAGATGGAAGTTTTCTGTGTAAGGTCAGCTAGTTGGGAGAAAAAGGCAAGCGCATATATCCCAAATTTTAATGACATGTGATGCAACAGACTAAGAAAGAAGAGAAATGAATCTAATCCAAGTCCCCATGCTCACTTTAATTAAGACACTCTAGATCCAGTTTAATCTGGGTTCTTAGAGTTGAAAGGCTGGTTGCTAATGGAAGAAACTAACCTCCTGAAGTTGCGGAAATATTTGATACTTAGCCTTGGGCGCACCTGTTCCAATTCTTTATGGCATACATACCAGCATTCTCCACTGCTTAGAGAACTGGTAACAGTTTAATCTGTCAATGTTGCTTTTAATCATTGAATAAAAAAATCCTTGATTCCATTTAATAAAATTTGCACAAACCTCTCTAGAATGTACTTTCCTCTGATCCTAGATCTTGGCTTAACTTTAAACCTTTCCTATTTGTACTGGGTATGATTTCATGCCTGGATAATGAAGAGTAGACTGTTGCTTATGCTTTCAACATAAGGAGCTTGACAGACAAAATGCACGGTTTCTATGCTTCTCTTGGCCACCAACTGTTTGAGATGGTTGGTGGAGGGGCAGAGAAGAAAGCACTTGCTGTATGCGATAATATGCAAGTGTGTTGCCATCATTGCTACCCGATTTAGTATGTGTAAAATTTCTACCATACCTTTGTGAACAAATTCTCTGAGATGTTGAATTACAGTCCTTTATCTTCCCAGGAGTGCCAGAATGTCACTTTGATGTAGCCCAGTTATTTATATGAGTACAACATTAGCCTCAGTGTTTATAACTGGAATACCCCTTGCATTTGAGCCAGTTGTTTTTCACACCATAAAACCTCACATATGACTTCTGTCTTGTTGAGTCTGTAAACATTTGTCTTTTTCCTTTTTGGGAGGGAGCATTAGGATTCTTGATATCAGCCTTATTTCTGACTTAATAAGAATGAAATACTATGGGATTTAGAAAAATATTTTATGGTTATACCTAGATTTATTGGCATAACTTTCTCTGCTGCTTTATCTTAATTCAAATGTAGTAGTTGAAATATTCCACAACGATGTAGAGTTTGTACAACAAAAAATGAATTTAACATTCAAATGCTCAAGCCTGTTTGTCATTAGCAAAAGTACTAGATCTATAATTTCATTTTTCTTCCTGAAGCAGTTATGTGCATCTTCTTAAATGTATATTTCTTTCTCAAAACATCAAGAATCTAGCCTTTTATCCATATGTTTTATTTCAAGAACTTTACTGCCATTAATTATAATGGCTGAAAAGTATGGGCAGCTAGGTTTAGAAAAAAAAGTTAGATCTCTATAGGAAACTCATCTTTTAAAGAATACCTGAAGGGCTTAAAAGTGATAATCTAAGCTGTTAGGCATACCAGGGCAAATAAAAAAGAGTGCTTTCATACATTATTCCTAAATTTATCCTGGCAGGCTCATTAAGGAAATTAAAATAGCAGAAATTAATCATCTCAGTTATCACTGTCGTCTCCTTCTAAACTGATCCTTCGAAATGAGAACTTCCAGGTTTTAGACCACATTTGAGGAGATCTGCCTTCATATTTTCCAAGTCATTGCAGTGATTGGCAGAGTTTGACACCCTGGGCAAATGATAAATATTTGATGAATGAATGCATAGGGGCATAGGCTTTGGAGTCAGACAGAAATGGTTTTGAATCCCAAATTCTCCACTCTCCTCCTTTGGCTCACATCATGCACTCTCCTGGTTTTTCTCCTACCTCTCTCTGTGTTCCCAAAGTATTTATATTATTTGCCTTACCCTTAGGAGCTCTTCTGTTTTCATTCTCACTTTCCCTGAACAATCTCATTAACTCCCACAGCCTCAAATGTCATCAATATGCTAATGACTCTTGAATCAATTCTAGCTCCGATCTTTTTGCTGAGTTCATATATTCAATAGACTATTGGTACTTAGATGAACCACAGGCACCTCCAACTCAAACAAAAAGGGGGCAAAAAAGCTATGAGCTCCATGAAGACAAGGATTATTCACGTTTTGCCCCCTGCTGTGTACCCATACATAAGACAGTGCCTGTCACATTGTTAGGCTCTCAGTGTATACTTGACTGAATGAAGATCTATAATTACGCTCATTATCTTTCCATCATTCTGGCACTTATCCCACTATAACATAATTGACTGTTTACTGGTCTGTAACTTTCTTTAAACTTCATGAGGGCAGAAATTACGTCTCTCTTTTTTTCAGGGTGGTAAAACCTAGAAAATTATTTGATACATAATAGTTGTTCAAAGAACATTTGCCTCATTTTATTGCTCTACATGTCCTTGGTCAAGTCACTTATCCTTTCTGAGCTTTATAATCTTGATCTATTAAATAGTAATATTAATGCCTTATAGTGTTATAAAGATGAAACAATTCAGTTTAGTATGTGTAAAGTATCTCTTTAAGTTTTTACTATAGAAAAAAGTTCAAATACACACACATATATAACTAGAGACTTGGTTTCTTCTACATGTATATTGAAAAGGGTGGGGAGATGAAAGGGATTATAAACTAAAGCAATTTCAGAGGCATATAACCAAATATAACAAGTGGACCTTATTTGAATCCTCATTAATACTGGGTTGGGATGTATGTAGTAGGCAGAATAATGCCCACCCACCAAAGATGGTCATGCCTTATACCCAGAACTCAACGAATATGTTATATTACATGTCACAGGTGTGAGCTAAGGATGAAGATGGGATTACGAATGCTATCAGCTGACCTTAAAATGGGGATATTATCCTGCATTATCCTGGGGAGCCCAGCGTAATCACAAGGATCTTTAGATTTAGAAGAGGGAAGCAGAAGGTGGGGGGATAAAGTAATACAGTATGAGAGCATGTTGCTGGCTTTGAGGCGGCAGAAGAGGGCCATGAACCACAGAATTTGGGTAGCCTCTAGAAGCTGGAAAAGGCAAGGAAATGAATTTCCCCTAGAGCCTCCAGAAAGAAACAGCCCTGCCAACACCTTGATTTTGGCTCAGTAATATCTGTGTAGGAGAACTATAAAGCAATATGCTTGTATTGTTAAACCAATAAGCAACAATAGAATACTAATACAGGGGTTCGTCAGGAAAAATTGAAAATTGGTTATTTGATGATGTTAAGGAAAATTTTGTTTTATTTTAGTTGTGATAATGGAATTATGGTTAGGTTTGTAAAAAGTGTTCTTTTAGAGATGATATTGAAATATTAAGGATTAAGTAATAGATCTTGAATTTGCTTCTGAACTTCAAAATAGGTCAGAAATGGCAGGGGAGTGAATGGCATATAAATGAAACATATCAGTTATAAACTGATAAATTGTTAAAGCTGATTCTTTTTCTTTATTAAATTTTACTGGTTTTTAAAATAATTGTTTCCTTAGCATCCTTTACAGATGATTAATGCTAATGGTTTTTTGTGGGGTTTTTTTGTTTGTTTTTAAATTTCAGAATCATTGTGAGCTCGTGGGGTTAAACATATTTGAGGTATTTTAGTCCATGGTTATTATCCTTATTAATGCTCAGTCTCATCTGCTTCTTTGAAGTCCATTTGATACAACTCTAGTAGTCTTTGATAGCTTTCTTCCTTTTCTAATATGACAAGATATTCTAGACTTCCCCTGTTTATTTTCTGTCCCAATCCTAGAATTAGCAGTTTCTTTAAGGAGTCTCATTCCTTTTAATGGGAGGATGATGATTTTGGTACTTGAGTTATTCATTCTCTAAATAAAAATTTATTAAGCAATATGCCAGGGACTGTTCTAGGTGCTGGAGATATTTCAATGAACAAAACAGACAGTGTCCCTGGCCTCAAGGTGGGGGGAGATAGAGAATAAAAAAAAAAACAATAAAAAGAATATAAAATTTGTTAGATGGGCATGAGTACTGTGGAGAAAGATAAACCAGTTAAGGAGAATAGGTTTGTGGTAGGGGGTTGCTATTTCATATAAGATGGTGAGAAAAAACACATTAATAAAATTGGTTATTTTTAAATTGAGCAGAGAACCTGAAGGAAATGAGGGAGCAAGCCATGCAAACAGGGGAAACATTACCAGGAGGAGGGAAGAGAAACTACAAAGGCGCTGAATCAGAAGCATACTGGCCATTCAGAGAAGCAGTAAGGAACCTAGTGTGCCTTGCGTATAATGGGCAAAGGGAGAGTGGCAGATCAGGTCAGAGAGGTAGCAGGAATCAGATTCTATAGGACCGTTGGTTACAAGGGAGCTGTTGGTGGGTTTTGAGCATAGGTCTGACTTAGGTTTTTCTGGCCTCTATATTGTTGGCAAGGGTAGAAGCAAAATCTCTAGGCAGTCACCGCAGTAAGTCAAGCAAGAGATGTTGGCTTGGACCAAGGCTGGTTGTACTCTGGAGGTGATAAGAAATCATCAGGTTACGTATTTCTCATATTGTTGTGAGCAGTTCATCTTCTAACACTAAACTTGCTCTTTTACTGAATGATTTGTTCAGCAATTCAAAAGCACTATATCCTACCCTACCTTAGAAGATAACTAGCTAACTACATCTATTGTTACTTTAGTTTGTCTTTTGGGATATCATCACCTCCCCCCCAGCCCCAATTGATGTATGTTAAGTTTCCAAGTAAGGTTTGACCTAATGTAGTGATTTTTTCACCTATTACATATCAGTAATAAGAATATTTTATTGGTAGTTGAATAATTTGACTTGAACCCAAAGAATTAACTGATGAATTTCATGCCTATTCAAGTACAGTCTGGCCAGGTGTTCAATGTATACATTATAATCTTCACTACTATTTTTTTTTTAATGTATTGGGTTAGAGTTAACAGCCTTTTCTGAGCAGGGATAGAAAGCAAAAATATCAAATAACCCACTTTATTCTTAATACAGTTAGAAAACATCTGATTTCAGAGAATTCACACATTGTGCTACCAGGGGTTCTATTGGTCTTAATCTCTGTTTTCTCTCCAAAAACTATTTATATAAACAAGTGCCCTTTAGTGAGCTGAGGTATTTTTGAAGCATACAGTAAATAATTAGATAATTTTGAATTCCTTATACTACTTTATAATATTATATAGTACATAATTACTGTATAATAATATATACTATTACATATATTACATATATTATTATAATTTATATATATAAAATTGCCTAAAACTTGTGTGAACTAATTTGCTGAATAGTGCAAACCTGAATTACCTGCTTGGGAAATAATGCAGTTAAGATCTTCCTAGCGTGAAGAATTTTCACTTTATCTTTCCAAATGATATTTCACAAAGATTTTCCTAACAACAGGAGGTAGGTGTCCTACCTAAATTAATGCATATGGTTCAACTTTTTAAAAGTCTTTTTCCAATTTATAGTTTGTAGTCCAAAAGGGATGACTTTCAAGTTAAATTTCATGTTTAGTAAGTCAGGGATCTGTTTGCTTTTTAAAAATTGTATTGTTTCTTAGGATTCTCCAGTATATCACTATGACAATTATTTGAAAAACTAGCAACTCAGCATATCGTGGCTTGATTAATTTGATAACTTTCCATATTATATACTGAGAAAGTATTCTAATATGCTGCTAGGTTTTTATACTAATTTATGTTTATTTAATAATAGTCTTTGTAATATTCAGTTTGACTGTCATAATGCTGAAAAACAAAAATATGAAATGGATATGAATATATGTCATTCTAAACCTTTAGATGACTCACAAATAACCATTTCAAAGTTAATAAGATATTCTCACCAACATTATTGGTTTAGGGAGTTTCTATATGCGTTTTGTGGTGCTGTATTTTATACAAAAGAATAAAAATTAATTTTCCAACATGGTCCCCATGGGGTAGAGATTAGCCACAAAAGACGCCAGATTTAATGGAAGCTGCTCAAGATTAAGTTAAAAAGGAAAACTTGAGTCATGAACTAACTTCTTCCTAATGTTCTTATTGTGACACTACTGACTCATTCATTATTCATTTTGCGTAAGTCACTTACATTTTTTGTGACTTAGATTCATAGATTATGAAATGGGGCTAATTTAATGGTCCTATTTAATAGCTCTATTAGAACTTAAAAGAAATAATTGTTTTTATTACAAATAAGTAGATTGTCATCTTTAAACTACTATATCTAAAGAGATGTATATTTTTTCTACATAAAAGTGGTTTTTATTACAGGTTCAATAAATGTGAAGTACTTCGGTCTCTGTACCACCCATCGAAGATTGTTTTTCTCTGCATGGTAGTGCAATTCTCTACAGAATTATTAAGGAAACGGGGCTCATTTTGTGGTGCCTTCCCTGTAGCAACACCTCACCTTCTTACATCTCCCTCTCCCCATTAAGCCAAGTGAGCAGAGGCCAGGGCTTTCGCACTTGATGGTGCAAAAGTTGCCCATTCCTAGGCTAAAGTGGTGACAAATTCAATCTGAAGAAATGAAACATCACTTTATTCATATGGGAAATAACTATGCCTTGGAAATGTTCAGGGCTTGGTAATTAATAGGGCTTGTGTAGCTTTGTGTGCGGGCCAATGTACTAGCAACACAGCAACAAAACAGAGGTTTGGGAATTTCTGTCTTATCCAGAGCAGTTAAAATGGGGCAGTAACAGAAAGCAGGGCTTCTCTTTCCAAGCAAGGAATAGCAGTGAGCTTAGAGCTTTAGTATATGTGTTTAAGACACAGTCACATGTTTCATGTTTAAGAATGGCTTCTCATGTTAAATAAGTTAGTTCCCCATGTACCTTCTCCTCGAAGCATGGACCAGATGGATTATGTCCCATTTTACAATGACTTGATGGAGAACTACTACACTCTTTTATTGCTAAAAATATCTCAGTGACTCAGTACTTTAGGGCTTATGCATAGATAATGTGATAAAATAAAGGCATATGGTAGATGAAAGGGTTTCACTCTCTTTGAGGTCTGACCTTCAGATTTTTCAATTGGTAACTTTCCCACTGTTTGAAATCCTGAACCTAATCCACATTTTAAAAATATCTATCTCAATATTGTTCTCTAAAAAGGCAAAATGAAAGTGATTTGGAACCTTCCCGTTTTTCAGTTGCTTGATTAAATATTAATTTTTTGCCTTCTATTTGTGAGGCAGTTTTCTGATAGTGGGTAGAAAGAATTATATAGTTTCTCCTCTTTGTTTAAGAGTTTATCATTGACTTAGGAGGGAAAAGATGTTATAAGATACTGATAAATAAATTATACAGGCTGGGGTGTTGCACATGTTAAGAGGAAGAAGAAAACACTTCTAGCTTGGATTGTCAGGGAATATGGGGCAGCAGGGTCGGGGGGAGCTCAGGAAATGGAATGTGCATGAGCCTTGTAGAATGAGAAAACTATGAGTAGCACTGGAGAAGGAGACATTTCACTGTCTGATGGTCATAGAAGCAGGTCTGGCCTGGCATGTTCAAGGGACAGTGAGTAAACTATAGCATAGTGCCTAAGAGCATGGACTCTGGAGCCGGACTGCCTGGATTCTGGATTGCCCTTTATTTGTCTCATGGCCTTGGACCAGTTTCTTAACCATTCTTTGCCTCAGATAGAATTAAAAAAAAAATGATGCTAATCTTGCCTGAATCATAGAGCTCTTATAAGGATTTGACAAGTGTGCCTTCAAATAGTGATGGCTCAAGTTAAATATTAAATAAGTATAATAGAATATGATGATGACTGGGATGTGAACGAGCATAAAAGACAAGGCTGTAAAGAAGATTGGAGTGAGCTCCTTGAGGGACTGGACTCTGAAGACTGAATAAACAAGAAACCATGATGAAAGTAGTATATTTGAAAAAAAAAATAGTCTAGCAGAATAGGTTGAAAAGAGATTGGTAGCAGAGAGACTGGTTAGGAGACTTGTGATTGTCTAGGCTTGAGGGGTTTAAGACTGGGACTCACATGATAGCGCATGGGTTTGGATTAAAAAGAGGGACAGACCTTGGGAACATTTACAGTGGAACATTGTTAGGGTCCGGGGTTTGTTAGGCACATAGGAGACAGAGGGTTGTGCCTGAGTTAAGTGGGAGAATTCAAACATACAGGAAGGACTTCTTAGGAAGAGCTGGGAATGTGTACAAAAAGATGAAATCCATTTTGCATATCTTGAATTTAAAGACAAGAACAGAATTTGGCATTGAAAATGCCTATCTGTTGCTCTTAGGGAAATCGGGTTTGGATATATAAATGGAAGACCCACAGAGGAACAACTTGTGCTATGCAAGTAAATGAGGTGACAAGGAAGAGAGGGTATAGAGTGATTTTCTCTCTCATTTCTGTAAGATAAAGTGTGAATATAAGGGAACGAAAACATGTTCCTAGCCCACTGAGTCACTTGAAACAAGGGCAATAGTAAAGCTCGCTGGTCTGTAAAGCGCCATTTCACAGCTCAAGTGCCAGACCAAGCACTGTAGATGTGCTAAGTGTTAATAAATGCTGGGTTCCTGGATCTGTAATTGCACATCATTGCAAACAGGCTTTATTCTGGTAAGGGAGAGTTATCCTTTCAGTTATCCTAATTAATCTTCTCCAATTCTAACCACACCTATAATGTGAAGCCTGTCAATACACACACATGTAGTTAATTTATGTTATTATTATATAAAAAGTTGTTCCTTTTAAACCTCTTTTTAACATATGCTTTTTCTTTTCTCTACTACATTGTAGTTGCCTGTTGCTAAGGAGCAGGCCTCCTGTTGGTTTCAGTCCCTCACAGATTTTGCATTCACTCATTCATGTATTAATTCCAGTTCATTAATTTATTCATTTGTTCACTCCAGACACTGTATTAGTTGCTAGGGTGAAGAATAAGGCATAGTTCCTGCCCTCAAGGAGCTTAACTGTTTAGTTGGGGGAGAAAAGACACAGATATACGAAGTAGAAACAGTAGTAAAGTCATTCACAGAAAATTATGGGAACGTGGGAGAGAAACACTCCCTCTGGATTATGGAGCATGGGCAGTGGGGAGAAGTACTTCTGGGAAAATTTTTGGAGCAGTTGACTTCTGGGCTGAATCTTAAATGATACGTGGTGGTTACTAAGTACATAGAAGGGGAGAAAATGACAGTAAAGACAACCAGTGCCTAGAGAGAGTCATAAGAAAATGTGAGGCATTTGGTATTGCTGCAGCATGAAAACAGAGGCAGAGAGTGATGAGAGCTGCTGTGGGCCTGACAGAGAGCCCTGGAGGGACCTGGATGCAGTGCTTAGAAAAGCATGGAATACTTTCAGTGGTCAGAGAAGAGGGAGATCCTTGAAGTGGTTTCTGCAGAGCTGTGATCTGGTAAGATTTTAGTCCTAGGTGGCAGTTGGGAGGATGCATTTAAGAAGGATAAGACATTTTGGCAACTAGCAAG
Organism: Eumetopias jubatus; assembly: GCF_037043125.1. Classification (NCBI taxonomy): domain Eukaryota; kingdom Metazoa; phylum Chordata; class Mammalia; order Carnivora; family Otariidae; genus Eumetopias; species Eumetopias jubatus. The sequence continues at coordinate 125,390,398 of NW_028274808.1, read as the reverse complement.
GTGGGAGACACTTAGGACCTAAACCAGGACAGTATTGTGAGAATGGAGATGAGTGGGCAAAATCAAGAAGTACTTGTGATATAAAATCAGCAGGACCCATTATAACCACAGATGAGGGAGGGAAGGTCCTAGGATGGTTCTTATGTAGCTACCTTATATGATTGGGTAACTGATTTCACAGTCTACTTAGAGAATAGAGGAAGAGAGATAATACAGTGAGTTCATTTTTATTTTTATTATCTTCAACACATTGAGATATTTAATACACCTCTGATGTATTTGGAGTTAAATCTATTGATGCTTAACAGAGATGTCTAGATGATTAGAACTACCTTGCTGTCAGTATTCACCTTAACTGTATCTCCTCTTGGAAGCAGAGGTGACTCTTCTTTTCCTACAACACCCTATGCATTCATAACTCTTTGAATGCATTCATCTGTCATAACTCTTTCACTGTGCTGTAATCCTTGATTTTCTTTTCTGTTTATTTCTGTAGTCACAGTCCACTGTTTGATATATAACCTCTCCGTAAATGTGAGTGAATAAATGAATCAATAGATTATTTTAAAAAAGTAATTATGATTTGATTATTAGAAAAAGTTTATATTTGGCTTATTCTCAAGCTAATTCTTCTGTGTCTTAACTCCTAGCGCTTTCCACTGGAAGAATCTCAAACAGTGGAACTTCGTCAGGAGCAGCAGCACCAGCCAGCTCAGCCAGGGGACAGCCCCAGCCAGGTGACCAAGACACTTTAGTACAAAGAGCTGAGCACATTCCAGCAGGGAAAAGAACTCCAATGTGTGCCCACTGTAACCAGGTCATCAGGTTGGTTATTCGTTTTTGAAATTTTCTTGAAATACTTAGTACCGGTGTTGATTTTTTTTTTATATATATTCTGAAAGATTTGAAATTTTATTAGTGAAAATATTCTTGCTATACTTCTATGTAATAGTTATTGAAGTAGATAAATTTGAATATATATACTTGTTAGAATCTATTATAATGAAAAGTAATTCTGGACTCTGTGGAAATAAAACTAAAAATACCAATTTTCTCTCTATCAGAACTAAGAAAAAATAATGATTAGTGTGGCCTTTCAGAGACTAATAAAATTTTAAGACTCAAAGGGACCCTGAAGATCATTTATCTGAACTTCATTCTTTTACAAATTGTAAAAGTGAGGACTTTTCATTTAGATGAAAAATAACTGGTGACATAAAATAAAGAACTTTGAGCCCTAGAGAAAAGAAGATTGGATTTTCGAATACCTAAGCACTGGAAGATATAATTACCTTCAGGTCTATTCATAAATGCTTTCAATTTTAGATTAGGTTGTAACCTGCTTTTTTAAAATATTTTTTATCCAAATCTGTTTTATTGTCTCTTACGTTCCAAGAGGGATAAAAGGCCCAGAGATCTTAAGTGAGTGCTCTATATTGGTACTTAATAAACCTCTGAGTATTTCTTAATAAGTGGTTTTTAAAATGTTAGGAGGTATCGATAAGAATATTGACTGCAGGGATTCCACCAGCAGGACCTTGTTGCCTCTGTGAGTTGCCTTGTTGGCAGTAACAAATGGTAGGTTGAAATGACTGCTCAGGCTCTCTCCTTTTTTTTAATTTATCCTGTTTTAAAATAGTTGAAACAGTGGCTTCTTTAAAGTTGAATAAGGTTAGGACTTACCTGCATTTCCTCTACTCTATTACATAGTTATTGCTTAGGATAATGTTTCTAGTTAATACTTAAAACAGAGCCCAAGAAGCCTCAATACTTTATTTAAAAACCAAATATAAATACTCTTTTCCTTGACCACTATTAAATAATAAATGTGTCAAGGACACAGCACACAGTACATGATTAAAAATAAAACAGCTTTTTTATTTTAAACGTTCATTTGTAACATTCCAAAAATATAGTGAAACAGAAAGCAAAAATAAAAATTCATACATAATTCTACCTTACAAGATAACCACTAAGAATATTTGAGTTCACACTTTTAAAACACAACACATGTAAGGACAGGTGTTATTTTACAGAAATGGAATTATAATAACAATATTTTGTAAGCTGTTATTTTTCACTTAAGTGTGTTTTCCATATTGAGTACCTGCTTAATAAGAATTAGCCAGTAGCAGTGGTGGTAGTAATAATGATTATGGGGAAAAGGAGAAAATCAGTGGAGGTTTCCCAAGTCTAGACAGTAACCAGTACACAGAAGGCATTTGTGAATATTTTACCTGAACAGGTAGGTCATGCATGACTCCATACCCACTTGTTTAAGCCATAATATCAATTGGTTAGAGTCACTTTCCTAACAGTGGGACTGTAGGGTTACTACCTTACAGAAATATGTAAACTAATAGACTCTAGAACGGTACTGCTTTGTTCCAATAAATAAAAGTATGTTTTTAATTACTAACTGTATTTAGTTATATTTTTAGGATTAATATTAATAAAATAAAAATAAGTTCTAACTTATTATTTCTATAAGTTATGCTACTTCGGTCACCTAGACTGGTAGTTAGGGATGCTATATTCTGGATAAAAGCACCCTTTATGGAGTCACTGCTATTTGTGTGCTGTTGTAAGCAATTACTGGATAAGCTAACAAACTGTCAAATCCTATCACTTGTTGATTCATGATTATCAAATTCTGTGACATCCTATAATCATCAGTACCAACGCATGTAAAAAACTTAGTATGGAGAAAAGACAAAGATCTAAATAGGAATTACATTCCTACCCCTCCCTGCCTACCTTGGCTTCAATTATAATGCTAGGCCAGGATGTAATTTTCATGCACGGTCTCTATTCCATGTGAAATAAATATATATTATGTTGATAAGATGAATGGCCATCACTTACTGTTCCTCATCTGTTAAATTTTATATTGCTCTGGATTATCCCATCACTGTTTTCAGTTAAGCATTAAAACTTCATTTACTTAGGGAAGTTAATAGGAACAGGGATTAGTTCATGTCAAGATCATATAACAGTAATTAACATAGCACATTTGCTTGGTGCTCAAATGCTAAAGTAGCTTGAATAGACTGTAGTCAGTTTAGAGACCCCGTCAAAGCATAATTCTTGTTCTTGGCCTCAGTGTCAGTATTGCTTACGAAAGCAAGGACACGTTTAGATCAGGTGACATTCACTTGGACACCTGTTTCAAAAACAAGCTGTAGTTGCAGACTTGATACTTTGAATACAGAATATTGTAACCTGGTGAACTTTGGGAAGTTTAGGATCATTTTATAATTTATATTTCTTATTTTCTACAGTATAATTTATATTATTTGTTTATAATTTGTATTGTTTTATTATATATATATTCTAAGCATCTCAAATTTTCAAAAATTTTTAAGTGAAAGCAAACTAAGGCAAAGTTTATTTTAATTTTTTTTTTAGCAATATTCATTGTTTTGGGAAAACCTCAGAAAACTTAATCACTGAATGTTAATACTGAACTAGTTACCTCTTATAACTAGCTTAAGGAACATTTTATTTGGACATAATGCTTAACATTTTTTGGTTTATTTGAACCTTGAAAAGAGTTATGAATGTTGTACCTAAATAGACATCTTTGATTAGTTAGTGGCCTTTTATAGATAGATAAGAAATTCTACTGAGGCTTTGATTAAGTTTGCTCTGGAACATTTCCAATCCATTTATGATAGAAGTACCATTTCTTTGACTCTTACACTCGTGAATTGATTGACAGCTGGGTGCTGGTATAAAAGGGAAACAGAAAATCAGGTTAATGTAGCCAAAACCACATTTTAGTCTCCCTGATAGAATGGGTTTATGAAAACTCTAGTTTATTTCTTGACTGTTATATCTAGTGGCATTAAAATCGATTCAACACTTGTGTTACCTGGAGTTGACTAAACTATTCCCTTTTAGCTTAACATCTTTGTGAAAGAAGTACAGGATTTATAGTGCTTGAATTTCTTCTTAGCTATGGTATGCTTAAAAGAAATAGCCTCAGTGCTGTTGTTCTGTATCTGCCTGCAGGATAGCACCAGAACAATCACGTTGAGGCAACCCATGGTTTATTCCAGTGAGAGAGATTTTTAACATTACTGGTCTGTTTCTTGCCAGTGATTCTCAAACTTTCCTCATACCGGGCCATCTCAGTTACCCCAAGGAGAGGCCAGCAGAGGTTTTTGCTTGTTTCACTGTGCATTTCAGTCTCTCAGCATTCCTTTACTAATAGGTTTTATTTATTCTCCCTTTTGGTTAAAATTTCACTTGAAAATAAAGTTTCTGGTAATGCATTAGCCCCTGAATTTAAGGAAACAACCAAAGACACAGAACAAGTTTTATGAGCAAGACATATAGACCAATATTTCAGATTTACTATAGTGAAAAATTGGAAAGAACACAGATGTTCAGCTAATATCATGGTGCCATTAAGATCGTGGTTTTGGATAATAATAGTAATTGTTTAATGTGTTCTTAGCATATGTCAAATGTGCTAAGAGTTTTACCTGAATTCCCATTTAATTCTTTATAAGCTTGTGAGACAATTACTGAAATTGCCTCAGTTTTGTAGATGAGAAAACTGAGGCACAGAGAAGTTATGTATTTGCCCAAAGTCACATAGTTGATAAATGGTAGAACCTGAATTTGAGCCCAGATCTAACTTTAAATTTATTCATGTTTTAACTACTACTTAGGAAAATATTTATAGTATTATGTTAAGAGGAAAAAAGAAATATATTTTTTATTTTAAGTATGATTCTAATTTTGTGTAAAGAAAATGTATATCAAGACATATTAATAAATATGAATACATAACTTATGAATACATATACAGTCATATATGTTACTGTATTAAATAAGGAGAAAAACAGCTTAAGCAGACCTGCCATAACTTGAGTGCAGCAATGTACTTTTCTTCATAATGTTTGAGTATATAAGAGGGAGAAGAGAGTAAATAATAGATTGAAGAATTAAAAATTCTTACCTCCCCACCAAAATGACTTTGTGCCACATATATGCATTCTTAGACTCATAGATGACCCAGGGTTCATTTTTCCAGTTTCTCATCTAATGTAGAAATGTAGTCATTCTGTAAGTAAACACTCATTAAGTATTTTTTGTACCACCTACTTTAAGCACCAGTGAGACAGAAATTAAAGACATATTCCCTTCCCTTCAGGAAGTTACTGTTACAGACCAAATCTGCTCTTGGTTTACTCTGTGCCCACACGTGAAAGTGGTTGTGACTGGAAGGAAACCCACAATCATACTAACCAGATTGTGTCCCCACCAAATTCGGATATCGAAGTCATCTCAGGTGGTATTCTTAAAGAAAAGATTGGACACAGAGATATATGGGGGAAGACCATGTGAAGATACATGGAGAATATGGCCATCTATAAGCCAAGGGAAAAACCTTAGAAAAGAGGAACCCCGCCAATACCTTGATTGTCTGTCTAACACTAGGTGAACAGATCTGGGCTCCAATTTAGATTCTACCATTTATTATCCATGTGATTTCTAACCTTCTAAATTATGAAAAAATAAATTCCTATTGTTTAAGTCACCCAACTTGTGGTACTTTATTAAGGCAACCCTAGCCAAATAATACAGTTATACTTTAGTAAAAAATACAAACAAGCAAATCAACAACCATATTGATGTAGTAATAAGTCTAATAGGGATACATCCAGAATCCTGCTGGTGCAAAGAGGAGAGGTGAGGATTATCTAGCTTCAACAAACCACTTTTATTTGAAAGGAATGGCAAGAAATAAGGTTCAATAGTTGAAGTCTACTTATAAAGTCTACTTATAAATGAGAGGTGGGCAGTCTCTTATAAGTCTATTTTATAAGTCTACTTATAAAATAGACTATTGAATCACAGACCTGTACCTCTGAAACAAATAATACATTATATTTAAAAAAAAAAAGAAGAAGATAGCAGGAAGGGAAAAACGAAGGGGGAAATGAACCATGAAAGACTATGGACTCTGAGAAACAAACTGAAAGTTGTAGAAGGGAGGAGGGTGGGGGGATGAGTTAGCCTGGTGATGGGTATTAAAGAGGGCACGTACTGAATGGAGCACTGGGTGTTATATGCAAACAATGAATCATGGAACATTACATCAAAAACTAATGATGTAATGTATGGTGATTAACATAACATAAAATTTAAAAAATAAACTCAATAGTTTTATATGACAAATATCCATTGAAAACTTAAAAGTGTTAGCTGTTAGGGTGGTAATTATATTAGAATAGATAAACATATCAAGCCACCACATTATACATCTTAAGCTTACACAATGTTATATGTCATATCTCGATTTTTAAAAATGAATATAAAAAAAGGAAAAACTCCTGTGCAAGTTGCCATACTGGTACTATAATATATAAAAATTAAGAGACAGTTCCTGTTTTCATGTATTTTATCATCTGATAGAAAAGCCAAAGCCCTGGCACAGATAACCATAATATAATAACGTTAAGCATTGTGAGAGGTACATCATACTCTCACAGTAATAAAAGAAAGATATATGTATTGCCCTTACATCCATAGTAAGGAGTCCTGAATCACGGTACTTATGAAAATCATGAGTATCTATAGGGTTGTAAATTGTCACAGTTGTAAAATTGAAAAATTAATCTTGCCTCAGGAAAATAATATTAATAATGGAAATTCATGTTGGTGATTTCATCATATGCTCCTTCTAATATCCAGGTCTCTCAGTTCTCTGACATCTTCTACTTTAGTGATCCCTCCAGTTAACTAAAGCCACCAATTTTCATTCCTTACCTAGACCTCGTCTTTACCATTAACTACATTTCCTTCATAATCTCATTTCTAAGCAGCTCACTCTACTTCAAGAACCACTGCCTATATGTCTCCATTCTTTCCCTATTACTTCAACTCTAGCAATCCTTTGACCACTCCCTGCCTCCCAACACCTCAAATTAATTGATCCAAATACCTTTTTACTGTACCTTGGGTCCCCATATCCTCATTTCCCTTCTTACCTAGTCTGAATTCCATAGTCATTAGTCAGTATCCTTTATATCTCCTCAATTCCATTGCCCATCTCTCATTTCTTCGTATTCACTTTAACTGAAACCACTAGGCCAGATAAAATCTGCTCTTGGTTTACTCTGTGCCCACACGTGAAAGTGGTTGTGACTGGAAGGAAACCCACAATCATACTAACCAGTGTCACTTTAAATTCATGACTATTAATCTCAGGTGTGTTCTTAATAGTGACAAAAATCTGCTTTATTTCTCTAGTATGTTTACTTTTCCACTCTCTCAGAAGCCACTTTATATCTTCTTTTTTCTCCTTAAGCCTCTAATAACCTATTTCCCATTTTCACTGTCAGCTGATGACCTTGATTCTTTTTTCATTCTTTTATGTAGGAAAGGCAACAGAAATGTAGGACATAGAGAAAAAAATAACGAAATGGCACTCATAATTCCTAACTTATCAGCTATTACATTAAATGTAAATAAATGTACATTAAATGTACATTCTAATTGAAAGAATTGTAGTGTAGATAAAATCATGATCTGGCTATATGCTGCCTATGATAGACACTTCAGGTTAAAGACACAAATAAATTGAACTAAAAGTATACAGAAAAATATACCATGTAAACATTGTAACCAAAAGAGAGCTGGAGTGACTATGTCTATTAATATTAGATAAAATAGCTGTTAAGAAAAAAGGTGTTGAAAGAGAGGACATTTTATAATGATAAAAAGTTCAATCCGTTAAGAAGGTACAACAATTATAAATATATATTCACCTAATAACAGAGCCCCAAAATACACAAAGCAAAAACAGGCAGAATAGAAGGGAACAATGATAAATAATTCAACAATAATAGTTGGAAACTTTGGTATCCTAGTTTCAAGAACGGATATAACAACTGCACAGAAAGTCAACAAAAAGCCTTGAACAACACTATGTACTAGACTCAACAGACATCTGTAGAATATCCCAGCTAACAACAGAAGGGCATAAATTCTTCTCAAGCACACATGGAACATTCTCCAGGATAGACTACATGTTAAGCCATAAAACAAGTTTCAATACATGTAAAAGGACTGAAGTCATACAGAGTATGTTCTCTGACCAGAATGGAGTGAAATTAGAAATATATAAGAGAAGATTTGGGAAATTCACAAATATGTGGCAATTAATATACTCTAAACAACAATCTTTTAATTAACTCCATGTCAGCTTATTGGGGAATTCACATTACATCTGCATAATCCTAAAGTAAACTAGTTACAGGAGTGATGTCCCATCGTCTTCACAGGTTCCACCCACACTCTAGAGTAGAGGATCATACAGGCCATGTACATCAGAAGGCAGGTATCTTAAGGGCCATATTAGAATCTACCTAACATACCATCTCCTCCCCAGTCTCCCTCTTCTTGGTTAGTGGTAGCTCTATTCTCTAAATTGCCCAGACCTCATGTGATCTATCAGCACATCCTTTTGGCTCTGGTTTCTAAGTATACCCAGAATTTGAACCTTTCTTCCTGTTTGTACTACTGCTACTACCCTGATCCAAGCCACTATCATTTCTTACCTGGGATAATGAAGTTGTTTACTAATTAACCTTTTTGCTTTTGCCCTTGCCTTTTACCTGTCTGTTCTCCACACAGTAGCTAGAGTAAATCTTGATAAAACATAAATCAGATCATGTCACTCTTGCTGGAAACCCCATAATGCTTCCACTTTTGGTGGAAGTCAGAATCCTTACAATGGCCTAAAGGCCCTACACAGTCACCCTCACCCCACCACCACCTCATTATCTCTCTGCCTTATTACCTGGTAATTTCCCCCTTGTTTCCTCTGCTCCAGGCATACTGGCCTTCTTGCTGTTTCTCAGACTCCCCAGGCACCTTTATCAGGCCCTTTGCATTTGCGGTTTCCCTTGCCTGGATTCTCTTCCCCTGGATATCTGTGTAGCTCACCTTCGTCTCCTTCAGGTCTTTACTCAAATATCAGGGTATCCCTGGCCACCCTGTTTAAATTCCACTCCCCCACCACCATACACAGTCTCCCTATCTTCCCTCCCTGCTTCATTTTTCCTCCTCAGCACTTAAAATCTAACATACCTCCCCCTTTTTTTTAATTGTTGCTTGTTGTTTCTCCCTCATGCTAGAATGGCAGTTCTGTGTGAGCAGGGCCTTTCCCGGCTTTATTTCCTGCCATATTTTCTACTCCTAGAGCAGTGTCTGGCATATATCGTTGTATTTAGTAAATACTTGTTCAGTTGATGAATGAACTTTTTAAAAATATTTGGAGGAATGTATGTTTCTCCAAGTTGAAATTATCTCTCATTCATCTTAATATATAGAAACACATTTTCCTGTTTTGTGGATTTTGTAATAACCAATATAAATAATTGAGTATAATTATCTCCAATAGACTTAAAGAATTATCGATTAATATTACTTTTTTTTTAGAACTTGTCTTTTTTATTCACTGTTATGGTCAGGCTCATTTACTCATGCATTTATTCTTGAACAGTGAGTCATTTGTGACTTTAAAATAGAAAGCTATAGTTGACCTCACAACATTTTAAATGCAGTATTTTAAAGGGCTTACAATAAGTAAAGATGATACTCAATGAAGGTGGAACTATATTATTTAATGCTCCAAATTGGAAAGTTTGGACGTAATTTACTGGAAACGAAGAATTAAGGGTATCAAAAATGCAGCCCTTCTAAATTTTAGGAAGGATTATTAATATTGCTAATTTTGAGTATTATAAGTCTTGCTAGTGTGTTTTACTATTATGTTCAAGTGTGTTTCATTCTCTCTTACTCTCTCTTCTTGCGTGTATCTTTGTATTTTTGATTGCGTATGCACAGTTTCTTCCAGTAAGCTTTTCTGTTTCAGAAAACTCTTCCTTTGGTTCTGTTGTTCTTGGATTCTTTGCTCATGCCAGGCCCTCCCAAAATTTGACCATAATATAAAACTGGTTTATACATTTTTATTATTATATCTAATTAAGTGGAGTATCAGATTCCATTTTCATTTTTGAGCATGAGTGAGTTTTTTATGTGGCCTTGTTTTTAACTTTTGTTCATTAACTTTTGATTTCTTAGTTTTTTTTGTTTTTAACTTCTATTGACACAGTAACTTTTGGTCAAATACAATTTTTAATATGTAGTAGCTGGGCCTTGGAGAATTCCAGCTTTACAGTTTCATCCACATGATCTTGGGAATGTTAGGTAGCTGTTGATATTTTCTTCATCTATTTGTAGAGCTAATTTCTGTCACTGAGCTTTATTATTCGATTTAAATAATAGAGAAAAGAAGCAAGCATTGGATTTTGAAGCTGTATCCCTGTTAGATTATGCCAGTTGAAATTTGCAGTCCTTCTCACCTTCTCACTATATGTTTTCTTTCTCTGTTCCTTTTGACATCTTTTCCTGCCTTTCCTTTCTTTTTTTCTTCTTTTTCCTTTTGGCATAAGTCTCACAGAAGATGAACAGGGTAAAAAGTTTTCATGAGATAGGATAACCCTTCTGTCTCGGCCAGTCAGGGCTTTAACTCTTTCCCGTCCCTTCCTTTGTCAGTCCAGGAGTATTTGGGAAGGTTCATGGGGTAGAGTACAGTAAGAGGTAGAGGCCTACTTAATTCCACTTTGAGTTCACAAACGGAAACCTAGTCCTGCCTAGAATAAGAAGAACTTCTTCAGTGTTAATCCGGTGTTAATGAATTTGTTAAATCAATCTCTGCTAACACAGAGAAGAGAATACTCGTTATATGTAAGAGATTTTAGTGTTTAATCTATACATGACTTCAAGGGCATGAGGGGAAAGATGCTCTTTCAGCCTGGTTGGGGAATACCTGGCCAGCTAGGCCAATACCTTCACTGAGCATGTTTAAGAAAGGAGATCTGGCAGGAGCAAGGGTCATTTTCAGTTCAGTTTTTAAAGGTGCAGAGGGAGTTTCTTTACTGTTGTTAAGACATTTCACAATTCAAATTTGATAAGGAACTAAGGAAATGTCTTAAAGATATTATTTTAATGGATGATTTAATTAAATTTATTTGCAGTAGAAACTATTCTAGAAACCTTTTAAAAAACACTTTTAGAAATACATGAAATATAAGAAAATGTCCTAAATTATAAAAGGGTGCAAAAGAAGAATGAAAATCATGAGTGGGACCATTAAAAATGAAGACCGGACAAAAATTTGCCATTGAGACTGGACAAAACCTATAATGATGACCTACATACTTGCCTATGGTTAGACTAAATTCGGCTTTAAGCCTTCTAGTGGTCAACAAAAAAAGAAAGTTAATTTTTAAATTTACTGTACAATGAGTAAAAAACAAACCTATTGCTCAGAAGAAGCAAAACTGTTCTTGTTACAAAAACCTGAAAGGACTTTCTCCAGGGAGTCCACATGAAAATGAGCCTGTGTGATCTAACAAATAACACTCTCAACAGTAACTTAGAGGAAGAGCAAGGGTGACTGTTACAGATCTATGTCCTATGACAAGTGTCAATGCAGACTGATGGTATCACGCTGAGCACCAGTTGGTTGGTAAGGGAATAATTCTGTGGAGTGGCTCAGGCCCAGTATGCTGTAAGTTGCAGAACCTCCTTCTCTGCTGGTCTGACTTGATTTCAACACATATTTTATTAAATCTAGAAAATGGATTATGTGTTCCTGAATCAGTTGTTCTTAAATGTCTTTTTTTTTCCTCAGATGAATTTTGTTAAATATTTGGTGGCACTGATAGCCATGTTCCAGTAGTAAAGCTCTTTCTTTACTCCAAGGCCATACAACACTTTGATAGAGTGTGGAGTTTGAGGTTGGATTGACTTTTGCAATCTGGAAAGCTAAATAAGGATACTGGCCTCAAGGGGCCATCCAGCCTATGGAGGAGCTGAAGATGTGCCCTAATAATAATAAAAAAAAATTCAGCCTAACAAATCCTCTGGAATGTGCCTTAGTGTCCCAACAAATGGTAGCAAAGTTCTACCATCCCTGTGTTGTGGTCACAGTAAATTTAACCTGGCAGATTTTCCAAGCTTATATAACAGATACCCACTTGGTAGAAAAGCTTCGCACACTCATAAAACTTTGTCTAGCTTTGAGCACTGTGACTCCTTGGTTTATCTTTGAAGATAAACTACTTGCCAAATACATACTGAGAAAATGAGAGGAAGGAACTTGTTGAGTAGGACTCTTATTCATAATCCAGTTAAAAACTGAGGGACAACCTACCCAAAGTAACATTTGGTTACAGACTAAATGATCTATAGCCCTTTTTTCCTGTCAGGAATTAGTTAACAAAGACGTTCCTTGTTAGTGATAACAAAACTTATGGCGCCCTAAAGCTTAAAAAATAATAATAAACTACTTGTCTCAAATGCTAAGAGAACTGCATGCTCTAGCTGATAAGAGTTGGCATCATGTTATTAATAAAAAACAAAAAAAATAAGTTAAAAAATGGGGCTAGAAAATACCCTCTTATACCTCACAGAACACATTTTTATCATTCATCAAGAGCCTTTTTACTTTTTGACTCTTGCAGAATTAGGTGCTGGTTCTGAGTAAACATCAATGTATTTGCAAAGAATTTTCCAATGGGAAATAGGTTGAATACTGAAGGTTTGTGTTATTGTCAAAGGCGAAAAAGTGCTCCGATTTTGTGATGCTCATCACTGTGACTTTTCCTGTTAATAATCTGCCTAGAAGTCAGGCAACCGTGCTTACTGACAATTACCCTGTGGTCATTTAGTGATAATAATTGACGGTAATGAGATGAAAAGCAGAATATAAGTTGGCCACACCAGTGTGCTAGAAATCAGGAAATTCAGCTTCTGACCTTCACTCAGTCAGTGATTTTATGATATTTGTCATATCTTTTGAACATTTTGTATCTCAGCTTGTCCATCGGTTAAACTGAGTTTGAAATAACTGCCCTGGTCTATCTCACAGGAATGTTGCCTGGACAAATTGGATAAGTGTAAAAGTGCCTTGGAGGTAAAGCCACTCTGTGTATAGAGATTAGTGTGATGGAGCTACTGAAAAGTATGTTGCAGAGGCTAGAATGGTTCATTTCTGCAGGCTTCATGACTAGATAAGGCTTCATAATGGATTCCTGTCAAGCAAACCAAACCCATCTTATCAGTTCATGACTGTATAGTATTTAATGGAAAAAAATCTCTTTACAAACATTTGTTACCTTGATACAAATGTGCATTAAAAATCAGTCCTGTTTTAATTAAATAAAACCTTCCTAAGTAGCTTCAAAGCAGTCTCTAATATCTAGTTGACAGTTTCCATAGTCTATTTGGAGGGATCATAAACATTTGATATGCTTAATAAAGTTGAGAAATAAGTAATGAAACAATGTGTGGGGAACAGAAATGGATTGCAGTGTTTCCTCAGGTAATAATTGCTATGAGTTTTAAGACTCTGACATTACCAAATTGAGATTTCTCTTTTGTTTATTTTATAGAAATATCAAATTGTCATCTCTGCCTAAGTCATATGTTTTTTCCTGGTTACTTCATTTTCTGTTGGAGTTAACATCTTCATTCTCAATCATAATCATGATACACAGAGCCACTTGTTGCAGCTCAAAAAACATAACCAAATCTCTTGAAGATGGAAAAAACGTGGGGGAAATGGCCTTCCTCAAAAGAATCCCTTAAGTGCTTTTTACTCCTCCCTCTTTTTCTCATCACATAAATGCTCAGAGTTCCTATGTAAATTTTACAGCACCCATGTTTTCAGCCCTTGAGAAGGATAATTGAGCAAGTATTTAATTGTTTGGATGTTGCATAAAAGAAGTTCTGTCCAAGCTAACTTAAGAAACTTTTATTCCCCAGCCAACTTGATCTCTTTTCTTCTGGCAGGGGACCATTCCTAGTGGCACTAGGGAAATCTTGGCATCCAGAAGAATTTAACTGTGCTCACTGCAAAAATACAATGGCCTACATTGGATTTGTAGAGGAGAAGGGAGCCCTGTACTGTGAGCTGTGCTATGAGAAATTCTTTGCTCCTGAATGTGGGCGATGCCAAAGGAAGATCCTTGGAGTAAGTATCAGAAACCTCTTTATTCTGGGTGAGCTTTAAAGCACAATATGAAACCCTTCCATCAGTTTTCCTTTTTATTTTCTTCTTGCTTGATCCCCTCTCTGTTTTCATCACTGTTTATTATTGTAAAGCAAAACTAAATAGACCTCTGTAGAAGTATATCGGACTCATGGGGTTAAGTTGTCTTTGGTTTTGTCTTACTGAGTGCTTGCTTGTCTGGTGAAAGTCTAGCCACTGTGGGGAAAAAATAATTTACTGTGGGTATGCTACCTCAACAGGACCCTGTTTGCTCAGGAATGAAGAGGTCACACAGGACCACACACATCAGAGTTCTCAGAACTGACACCTTCACTGTTTTAAATTAAATTCCATAGCTTTTATAAGAGCAGCATTTCCCCATTTGTCAGGGTTCAAGCACAGGGCACAGATCTCATGAAATATATAAAACATGAAGCTTATAAATGATATATTTTTCTTAAACATGTATAATGTTTAAAAATATAACTTATTTTATGAGCATATGCATGTGATAGAAAAATCTAAGCACCTTTTTTTTTTCTTTTCAAAAAGGGAGTAATTTAGGAGTCAGATATATAATAAATAATGATGAATGAATGAATGAATTTCCTGCTCTGGAATATCCAGTTTGCAGTTTACAAAGAAAGGGTCAGTCATTTCTTATGGGTGACCAGGAGTTGGAATTTTATTTTAGAAGCATCCAGTGTGCCTGGTCTCATACGAAACTCATACAGCTAATACAAAAGATGGAAATAGCATTGCCGAATTCTAATATTCTCTCTATAAAAATATAATAATGAAACTTTAATTCATATCAGTTGAGAGAAAAGTTAGTATGAACTATTGAGTACTTTGAATTTCAGATTACATCTTTAAATGGTTCTGAAATTTTGAGGACACTTAAATTGTAACTATACCACATGAAATATTTCTATATTATTAATTTGTACAATATGTTGGGAACAAAAGAGTAGAATGATACAGGCTGTAACTTCCAAAATGACAAATAATAAGACTCTTTTAGTATATAAATGTATTCTATAAATTCTAGAATAATTAGTAACACAAAGTCAGGTAACAGTCTTAGAACTAAATGAGGTTCTAGGAAATGGAAATCATATCCTCATTGCCTTAGAGATGGGCCGGAACTTCACTACAGAGACAGAGTCTATGGATTGTGTTTTAGTTGTTTGATTTCCTATTAAAGAAGCAATAGTAATCTGTCTTAAGGATAGAAAGGGAAGTAAATGCCAAAAGCCTTGAGAAATGATTTGGTTCAATGTACATTTGTTGTACATGTTCATAGTAATCTTTTTGGATCTAAACAACTGCCATTCCCAGTATCCTTCAGTAGTGAACTGTCGTGTTTTCTAAGGCTAATAATTTACTCTGTATCATTTTATTTTATTTTAACAATTTTTATTATTAAAAACATTTCATTCTACAGCAGTTAGAAAATGTAAAGAAGAAAATTAAAGTGACCTATATATTTTACCAATCCCAGATAATTCCTGTTAACCTTAGGATGTATTTTCTTCCAATTTGCTCTTTATAAGTAATTCATGTACAAAATTGTAACCATACTTTATGTGTAGCATCCTCTTTTTTGTGATCAATGTTATGGAAAGAGTAAATTCCCATTTTATTAACTGTTCTTCAAAAATAATGTTTAATGGCTCCATCTGTCTAAATCTAAAGAAATGATTCCTTGCAAAACCAGCTTCTCAAGACTTCTTTTACTAATTAAAATCTGGCCCAAGTCTTTGATATTGCTATTTTTAACCATAGAGCCATTGTTGATTAGAATCCATACTTTATGGTTCAAACTTTAGACACTCATTTGAGTGTGTACTTAGTGTAGTCACAGCTGATTTCCAGAATCCTAAACATGTGTTAAACTGATTGGATTACACTGATTATGTTATTGCTTCCATAATGCACGAAAGCACAGGTTTGTTTTAATTTTCAAATGTTTTGCCCTTCCTCCATGACATTTTCTTTTTTTTCCCTCCATGACATGTTCAAGATAATACTATGAAACCTTTGTAAGTTAATGTTCCCTGACACCCTTTTGAGAGAAAGCAGAATGTTTCATAGGAAGCACTTATGAAATGCTTACTTTATTTACCACATATATAATGTTTAAAAAACACAATAATCATTCTTTAAATAAGTTTATTGATGTGTATTTATGGGAAACACACATATTATATAGTGTATCAGTTTAGACAATTTGTGAGTCTGTCTTTAAGTATCATGTTACTTAGAGGAAAAGCTCACGGTAAAGACAAAGCATGTGTCTACCTTGGGTCAGTTTAAATAAGGCTGTGTTGGTACAACTAGTAAAATAAGCATTTGTATATTTTTCATCTTTCTTTACATCCAATTACCTTTCTGTAACAGGAAGTCATCAATGCTCTGAAACAAACTTGGCACGTTTCCTGTTTTGTGTGTGTGGCCTGTGGAAAACCCATTCGTAATAATGTTTTTCATTTGGAGGATGGTGAACCCTACTGTGAGACTGGTAAGATCCTAAAGCTGTTAGTTTCTTAAGTTTTGAATAAAGATAAAACATTAACCCTTATATTACTATAAAGTTGAAAGGAAATATTGGGCAGAGTAGATTTCCTAACTATTTTAGGGGCATTTAAAGCTACTCTAAATATATAGCAAAAAACTATGGAAAATTTTTATGTGACTTTGCCGAAACAGATAGTCCCAAATTCATCAAGAGAAATGAGCATATAAGCATTACCTAGTAGGAAAATATTTTACTTGAATCCCTAATAGTTTATGAATTCTACCAAATTGTGGCGCTTAAAGCCACCTCTTATACTCTGACAGCGAATTTTGTGTGGTTTTAAACATGAGAAATGATCAACTTTTGAACGTGATATTGATTTGTTCTTTAAGGCAACTGTCTTGACAATAAATTGGAAGTCTTTTATTACTCTTACTTGAATGGGAGGGTAATCTTGGCTTGTGTTGTTCCCTTAGTAAAATTATTTTTAATAAACTGAGCTCTAAGGACCAATCTACTACACTTGTCCTATTACCTGAGTTCTGAACCCTTCTTTTCTTTCCCAGAGGCTGTAAGTGAACTTTCATAACACTCATTTGTTATTATTACTCTTACTTAGGTATTAGTACCACACATGTTTCAAAAAATAAAATATTTTCCCTTTATCATGCTTATATTCACTACCACTGCATTTCCACTGTGGAGTTTTATTGTCGATCTACCTTGATATTCTTCAAAGTGTAGTGCTGGAGGAAGGGAATACTGCACACTAGTTAAGTTAAAGAGCAGTCAACTTCTAATTTGAGGCTAGTCAGCATCACTCGGACCCTTTTTTGCTCACTCAATTCCTTTTAGCTCCTAGGCAGGACCAATCTAGATCTATGCCAAATGATCCACCAGGAAGCTCTCTGGAAATTCGAGTGAACTATCCCATCTATGGTCTATTTTGGGACAGGATGGCTACAAGCTGCCTAC
This sequence comes from Eumetopias jubatus, assembly GCF_037043125.1. NCBI lineage: Eukaryota > Metazoa > Chordata > Mammalia > Carnivora > Otariidae > Eumetopias > Eumetopias jubatus. The sequence continues at coordinate 125,372,822 of NW_028274808.1, read as the reverse complement.
CCTGATTCAATCAGAGTATTTCACATTTTGTAATTTCACCTAATTCTTCCAAGAAAGAGCTTGTTTGTTTTAAAACTGGCAGATAGTCCCTATCTAGCCAAATACATACAAAACTATTTAGCCTTAATATCGTATTTAATGTAGTCTAAGAAGTCAGATTTTTTAAAACCCAAAAATTGCTTACAGAAAGGGAAAAATGTTGAAGATTTATTTAAATGTCATTTCTAATCAACTTGATCTATTTTTGTTGTATTTGTTTAACCTCCCACATTTGTTATTACCCAGACTTTCCCATCCAGTAAATGCCCCACTCTCCACTATCCCAAAACCTAAGATTCTCCTCTTTACCTTGCTCTCGCCATATCCAGTCTAATTAGTAAATTCTAGCAGTTCTACCCCCAGTGTATATAAATTCATTCATTTCTCTTCACCCCAATAGTCAGAACTAAATCCAACTCACTCTCTTTGCCTGGACACTCTAATGATTAGAGTGTCCAACTGAAATGATATAGCTTCTTTCCCCCCGACCCTCAAATAGCAGCTATAATATTTTGTTTCAGTGTGAATTAGATTATGCTTGATACCTCTTGGCTTCCACTTGAGTAAACACTATACTCTTTATTAGGCCAACCTTATCTTCTACCACCTTACTTTCTGTCCCTGAATTCTAGGCATTCCTAGCCCCTTTGCTTTCCTGAACATGCTAAGATTCTTCCTGCCTCAGGGCTTTTGTATTTGCTGTTTCTTCTAACTGATCTGTTCTTCCTCAGCTTTTCTGTGGTGATTTTTCCTTTTTTTGTCAAGTCTCGGCGCAGCTATTACCTCCTTAGAGAAGCCTTTCTTAACCCATCTAGTTAATGGAGTTTACATACTTCCCCCAACTATTCTGTATCACATGACTATTTTCTTCATGGTTCTTGTCACAGTCTGAAATTATTTATTATCACTTATTTTCAAAATGTAATAAGTGACGACATCCTACTCCCAATGAGATTGTAAGCACCATGAAGAGAGCAGCCACATCTGTCTTCACCACTCTACCTGCTGTCAGTGCCGGGCACATAGTAGGACTCTGTGAACATGTGCTGAGCAGATGGTGCTATGGAATATTGAAAATTGTTAAGAGAGGTAAATTAAGTTGGAAATGAAAGTCTACTTTCTACTCCAGCCCAAGTTGGAGTAAACACAAGTAGTGAGAGTAGCTGCATAAAAGAAAATTGCCAGTAAGTTCTAATTTAGTAATAATAAAGAAACATCTCATCAATACTGCTTTCTTCAGAAGGAAATCCTATTAGTATTTTATAACTGTAATCTCTGTCAAGTAAATGGTGTTCTCTGGCTAAGGATTTTCAGCATGAAGTCATAAAATTGAAAGGAAATTGCAGCATAAGAATAGTGGTTAAAACTGTTAATGATACAGTCCAGCTAGAAACTCAGTCATGGCACTTATTTATGGAAGTTTCTTGTGACTCTTTTTTTCTTCCCTACCGAGTCAGATATTCTATGAAATGTGCTGATATCAGATATTCCTTCTTGATTTATGTTCTTTAGTCTTATTGTTGCTGGTATTTGGAAGCTCTCTTGTCTTTTGTTAAAACAGTCATGTCTATTGATAACTTATCAGGGAACAGAGTTGTTCTTCATAGGTATTTGGACATTTAGGTAGCTGGAGATAAGTGAGAAGTATTATGTGGAAAACTGGAGTAAAGGACGTTAAGTTATGTAAATAACATTTACCCCAAAGGTAACCTGAAACATGTTACATATTGTCAAGCCAAACATGTCTTCTGAACATTTTTCAGTTACTAGTAACTTTATCTTCATCTTCTCATTTAATTCCAATTTTGTTGCTTTCTAGGAACTATTATTCTAAAGCTTTGTCATATTTAAATTATGTCTCCCCACCCCCACCCTGCCCCAATACAGATTATTATGCTCTTTTTGGTACCATATGCCATGGATGTGAGTTTCCCATAGAAGCTGGCGACATGTTCCTGGAGGCCCTGGGCTATACCTGGCACGACACTTGCTTTGTATGCTCGGTAAGTAAACTCTTTATTTCCAAATTAGAGGAGCGCAGTATGGCCACTTTTAGCCTAAGCACTAAATGGAAATAACAGTTCTTGTATCTTTGCTTTTTTTTTTTTTAAGGTTTTATTTATTTGAGAGAGAGAGAATGAGAGATAGAGAGCACGAGAGGGAAGAGGGTTAGAGGGAGAAGCAGACTCCCTGCCGAGCAAGGAGCCTGATATGGGACTCGATCCTGGGACTCCAGGATCATGACCTGAGCTGAAGGCAGTCACCTAATTTTGAAAGTTGTTCATTGAAAGTTCTGACATTTTTTGAATTATTTGGCACAGAATAAGATGCTTTAGAGAAAATCTTATTTTTAATAAGTTTGTGTTTATAAGGAGAAACTACATATTTCTTAAAACAGTAAAAGTCCTTTACATTTTTTTAAAATTCTGTTTTATTGGGGTGTTTTTAGTAATTTTTAGAAACATGGGTACCTGAAATAGAAACAAACAATTCTAATCAGAGGAGGAGACAAACCATGAGAGACTATGGAGTCTGAGAAACAAACTGAGGGTTCTAGAGGGGAGGGGTGGGAGGATGGGTTAGCCTGGTGATGGGTATTAAAGAGGGCACATTCTGCATGGAGCACTGGGTGTTATGCACAAACAATGAATCATGGAACACTACATCAAAAACTAATGATGTAAGATATGGTGATTAACATAACATAATAAAAAAAATTCTGATAAAAAAAGAAACAAACAATTCTAAAAATCTATTGTTGAGTTAAGAGTGGAAGCAAACTCTGTGTTGATTTGCTTCCTTCCTCAGCAATAATCCATGAATATTTTTTCTTTTTAAGACTATAATAGAATGTAATGATGTATTTACCTATTTTGTTTGATATCTTAATATTTTTGGTTTTATTTTTAATGATGAGGATAACTGTAGAGATTCACATTTACCCTAAGACTTTTATTTTTAATGATTTTATTTATTTATTTGAGAGAGAGGAAGAAAGAGCGAGAGAATATGCATGAGTAGAGGAGAGGGGCAGAGGGAGAAGCAGACTTCCTGCTGAGCAGGGAGCCCAATGCAGGGCTTGATTGCAAGACTCTGAGATCATGACCTGAGCTGAAGGCAGACACTTAACTGAATGAGCCACCCAGGTGCCCCCTTAAGACTTTTTTTAAATTTAGAAAGTATATATCCAATAAAGACACTCTGTTCAGATGTTTGTTTTTTTTATTAAATTTAATATATCTAATAGTTTTCAATACCCACCGTATGAAGGGAAAAAAGTAATGTTAATTGAAGTCAAATGATTACTCCAGACATTACCTGGTTGACTATTAAATTCATCTTGTTTACCTCTTCCATTTCTTAGACTTCATGAGATCTATAAAATGCAACAACTTTTAGCGGATTTGCCTTCTCCTGTTCTCTGGTAGAACTGTTTTATTATACTATTATACTTCATAAAGGCAATAGGAAAGACAAGAAGACATAAATGCGGATAGTAAGTAGACCGTGTAATCATCCGGTAGCCAGATGTTGACCAGGGTTTTTACTATAAGGAACAAAGAAAGGAATTAAAAAGAATCCTCAGGTATTCTGTGCTGATGTATTTGGGAGCTTGGGAATATTGGGCAAAGCAATTGTATTGTGTCTTCATTTTGAGTGCTTTGGTTCCCTACCACAGGAGGCAAATTTAGAGCATTGATGAGCATTTGAGAAGAGAAATCACATTTAATGTGACCTCTTTGTTTTCTTATTAGGGCCTAGTAAAGAAAAGTAATGATCAGTGATTTAAAAAATTAGAATACATTTGAGGAAAAAGTCATTCTTAATTGCTTTTGAGAAATTACATGAAATATCATAGTAATCATTACATGTCAGAGTGTCTAATACAACCAACAAAAGTGCTTTGTCTTTTTTTATTCTCTCAAAGTTTTATTTATTTATTTTAATTTTATTATGTTAGTCACCATACAGTACATCATTAGTTTTTGATGTAGCGTTCCATGATTCGTTGTTTGCTTATAACACCCAGTGCTCGATGCAGTACATGCCCTCAATGCCCATCACCAGGCTAACCCATCCCCCACGCCCCTCCCCTCTAAAACCCTGTTTGTTTCTCAGAGTCCACAGTCTCTCATGGTTCGTCTCTCCCTCCGATTCCCCCTCTTCATTTTTCCCTTCCTTCTCCTAATATCCTCCGTGGTATTCCTTATGTTCCACAAATAAGTCAAGCAGAGAAAGTGCTTTGTCTTATCCACCAAGTGGAAAAGTCATTTTCCCCTTTTAGGCATATTTGATAAAATAATGATATTCTTTTAAATAATGCTTCTTTTTCAGGTATGTTGTGAAAGTTTGGAAGGTCAGACCTTTTTCTCCAAGAAGGACAAGCCACTTTGCAAGAAACATGCTCATTCTGTGAATTTTTGAAAGTCAACAGTTCAGGCAGGGGAGGAGAAGAAATTCGAAGAGAAAAGAGGAGAATTGGAATTACCAATTAATTTTTAGATTTAATGTTTATGGGAATTTTGAAAAATAATAGTGGCCCTGAAGGGATAAATTCCAGCTTTAAAAATCAAGTCTGTGAGGAAATATTTGGCTTCATAAAGTAAAGAGACAGTTTGGCATTTATGATTACTTTTTTCCTGTGTTTTCTGCCCATAAAATAATTTTTATAAAAACCAATTTCCTGGTTAACTATTAAATTCATCATAGAATAAATTAGTGAAGAATTAAATTTTAGAATAAAAACCTCTAAAATCTATGCTGAATTAATTATACTTTCTTTCCTTGTTAGGTAGTTCTGAGTAAATCTGTAAAAGGCAATGAAAATTGCCTTACACTCTATCAATAAGTAAAATGTATTTTTAAAAAAATAGTGCTTGTCTTTAAAAGAGGAAATACGAGTTAAACAGAATTTTTTATCAGTAGTAGGTGTCAGTTTTTAAAAACTGTATGTACTTTTTTTGTCTTACTGATCAATCCAGTAGGAAAGACTAAGATTTTCCATCAGAATGTGCCATGCCAATAAGAGATGTTAACATATTTCTCTCATCCACCCCCCACAAAAGCTACCACATTGCTTATAAATTTCAGATTTTTACCTTTTATTAAAATATGGCCATTTCTATTCATTGTGTATGTTTTATCACCTATATTAGTCAAACTCCCATTTTTTTCCCCTTCCCTCATGCTGAGGTCAAGAGAGTAAGTAGAAAAGAGTGAGGTTAGGAATTATGGGAAATCAGAGGAGGACTGTATTCAAAAATTTTTAAAATTCTCCCCTTTTCAGATAGTGAATCCATTAGATCAGTTTCAGATTTGTACTACTGACTGATAAAGGTTTGAGAACTCTCTTTGCAGAATAATTTTTTCTTTAGTTCTACATTAGAAAAGTAAAAGATTGGCTTGGGGATGTGATAAAATCTAAGGGTTTTTTTTTTTCTTTTAGTAGTTCTCTCTCAGTGATAAATAAACCACTTCCAAATGTGATCACAAAGTTTGGAAAGCTTTTATTCCCAGAGATTGTTAGTATAGGAGGGGAACGTGATCAGTTACTCAGACTGGCTCGTTATTTGTTTTCTTTATTTGGGGAAACAATTATATAGATAACCCATGAAGACAGAGCAACAATTGTGAAATTGTGACTCCTAATGATATTTGCCCAGTGAGAAAACAGATTATGACATTTGATAGTTTTTCCTTTGTTTCCAGAATGGATGAAAGCCCATGATCCCACTAAGTTAAAAATATCAATGTGTCTGGGGCAAGGTGCTTTCAAAGTTGAGACAGAACCCCAAGTCCTCCCTGCCCCGTAACTCATGAACGACTTCATTTCCATTGTGCACATGTTTGTTGTAGAGGGAGGTTTTAGGCTCTAATATTTGTTTAACCTCCCTAAGAACTTTTCAAGGCATCTGTACTGAAAGCTGTTAATTTATGGTCTAGCAGATTTATATTATATGCAGATAATAACTAACTGGGAATCAAAGCATGAGAAGGGTCACGTGAAGTGGCTTCACCAGTAGCAACCCTGAACTACCTCCTCACCCTGCATCTGTAGGGAGGCAGGAAGTTTTACTTTTGAAATAAAGTCCTGGAACTGAATTGTGCCCTCTTTCTCATTGCTGCTGAAACCACCCATAGAGTTCATGTGGGTTGTCATATAGCTTCATGTCAGTCTCTTGCTTTACACGATACAAAATAAATTGGTGATTTTGTTTGGATGTAGTAGAGATGATTTTTTTTTTTTTTTTGGTTGTTTAGTTTTGCCTTTGTAGAATCTATGCCAAGATAGTATTTGAAAAGTCAGTGACATTTGGGTATTTCCTTTCCAGAATTTTATTTGACCTGGATTTCTTATTAAGTTATATTACATTAAGGATATCATTTTTATTAGACTCTTCTTTGTGCACATTATTTCATGGAGCATAATGTTGCATTCTTCTAAATTTTATCCCTAAAAAGAAAACATTGCTTCCTAATTTATCATTTTGTCTTTGTGCTTTGTCCTTCTCCTTTGTGGCAAAGCTTTCTATCTGTTCTAAAACAGTTAATTCTGTGAAATAAATATTGACTATAACCCAGAAGAATCTCTGTATTTCCCAGTGGAGAATGAATGCCGTATTTAATACCCCAGCGTTAATCTTTTAATAACTGGCAGAGCACTTTATTCTTCTGGTGAGTTCCCTGAATATTTATTTTTCTGATTATAAATATTCTATGTCAGTAGCATTTTTTTTAATTATTACCTCTTTCCTGTAGAGCATTTACTTTTAGTCTTTCTTGATGTATATTTTGGAATGCTGTACTTAGTATAATACAGATTAAAATTACAGTATCTAACTCTTAAACATTCTTTACTTGTATTTCCCTGATTCAAAGTATTAGTGCTAGTTTCCAATTTATAACATTTTTCTAGACTTACAAGGGCTGAATGTTGCCCGCTAGAGTGGTAGCCTAGACAGGATCCCTGCTGCTTATGCTTATCATAGCATACATATTTCTTGTTGATTCAGGTTACATTTAGAGTCTAAAGCTAAAGCCTAGTCATTTGGTCACAGTATGAGGACAAACAGAAATAAGAGTTTAAATCTTCAAAATATTAGGGTAGCCTATGGTTAAAATTATCTAGAACAAAAATGTTTCCATGGTGCCATTTTCAAGGGGTAGTATATCAGGACCACTTTTATAGAAAAGTCCTTCCTCTCCCTTGTTCAAGTATGAATCTAGTGTTATATTCACAGTTTTGTGAGGTTTGGAGCTTTTTAAATCATCTCTGTTGAAAGGAGAGGCTTTTCAGACATAAGGGAAAGGAAAACAGTGAATAATTTGACACAAATCTAGTGCGGCTTCAGTTTGTCATCCTTCTCCTCCAAATGTTTTAAGATATTCGGTTTGGATTCTCAAAGTATCATTTGCCTTATCTGTTAATCTCTATTTTCTGTTTCTTTACATTTTTACATTTGTATACATCTGTACTGTTTTGCTTTTGGATACATTTTCTAATTAAAAACCACGTGAGAAATATAATCAGTGTCGTTATACCTTAATGTGCACATAATAAATAAATGGCTGCAGTGATATAAACAAGCTCTCCTGGTTTTTCTTTTTTGGGTGGCAAGTGGTTTTCATTGGAGTCATCATGGGAATAAAATAGTGTTCACAGGACAGGAAAAGAAGTAACGATTCTCAGGAGAATCCCTCTTTTATGATATTCACCTATCAAAATGTCCCAGAAACAAAACATTTGAAAAGATTGTCACATTTGTTCTACCTTAATCCATTTTTATGCTCTGCATGTAGCATGTACACAATACGTGTTTGTAAATTAATACATAAATAAGCCCCATTGTTTTAGAAAATATTTATTGCTGAAAGTGTTTATTGAAATAATCTGTCATACCAAGCACTGTATTGTATCATATATCATATTGAAACAACATAAGTCATCATCTACATTTTCATGCTTTAATCAACCAGGTTACATTACTTCATGGTTAACTCATCCCGATCTCATTAGTTAACGTTCCTATAACCAGGTAGGCTCATCTATTCCTCATTTGTTTATTGGTTTGAGTAAGATTTTTTTTTCCAACTGTATAAAGTTAAGAGGAATGTTTCTGTTGCAGGCTGTATATTGGAAATAAAAGACAAATTCAAGTCTATTTGCTCACAGTATATTAAACTCCAGAAGCCAAACTTATAAGGGCATCAAGACTGCATTTGACATTTTAATAGCTGCTGTTTGGTTTCTATCAATCACGTCATTGCACATTAAAATGCACCAACAAAATAAGAGATCTGTCATTCCTTCGTTAAGAAACAGTAATCCAGTGCAAGATTTATAGGCTTAAGACTCAACAGTGTGTGTTCACAATAAATCCCCATTCAGTGCTCAAACCAGAAACAAGCCTCCCTGTCGTTCAGTGTTTTCTGGTCAAAATGTCCCGAATATAAGATTATCAAAGGTTTTCTTACAGAACTACATATAAAATCCTTTTTGCCAGCAAAAGCTTAATTTAGGTTGGCGGTTTCCCTTTTTGAGTACTCTCAGACAAGATCTTGGTTATATCAGAAACACATAGGTACTGATGTATTATTAGCGGGCCTGGTGTTAATTAGGGAGAATTACCAGAAATAGTTTGCTTCGTGGGAATTTATTACAGAATCACACTTGACTGATGGCAGAATAGGAGTTGCTGAGAGAGAGCAGCTCCCACTCATAACCACTAATTAATAGGGTGCCAAAATTCCGCAGAGAAGGTTTCATCCCAAGTGTGGGAGCCGCACAGGGAAAATGATTCCTTTGCAGTATTTAAAATTTAAAAGAGGAAAGGGGCTAGGACGCATGGCTACCCAACAGAAATCTCAGACTGATACAGTTTTGTGTTGTACTTATGAATGAGAGCATTTAACTTGGGAAGCGCTGAGCCCAAAAGTTTGTGAAAGAATCCCTTTCCCTCCAAAGGTCAAAAGTAGCCTGTATATTTATTATACTGAGGAGATATGCAGAGGTATTTTTAATGTGGCAAGTGTCTGATTCCCTCAACTGTTCATTTTATGAGGAGAGTTTAGAACAAACCATTTGTCTTTGGCGTAATATTACTGAACTTTTACTCTTTATTCCATGATTTAGAAGCTGTCTGCGTAGGTGGTGAGATTACATCAGTGATTAATAAGAAAGGTGTGGCTTCCACACCTTGAACCCAGAGTTGAGGAAAAACAAGGTGTGTTTAGTGATTGGCACTAAAGGCAGAGTACTGGGGGAGGCCTATTAATGAAAGTTGGCCAAGAAGGCAATTCTTTTCCCTGTGCTTGTAACGGCGTGTAATCACATACAATAAAGCTTGGAACCATTGCTTAGTGTGGAAGAATAAAGCATTTCCATGTCACAAAACCACTGATCACTGGCCTCAGGGAGAAAAATAAAACAATTTATAATTCACAGAGAGTATAATTTTTCAATTTCTCTTCAGGCAATATAGTTCCCAAGGAAAATGACTTCTGTTTCAGGCCCGTGGACTGACTGACATGGTCTCTGATGCATCCGTGTTTCAAAGGACAAAGTTTCTGTTTGATAACTGGGTTCCAAATTAGTTTTTCATCATGTTCTAATTGTCACATTTGCTCTCTGGTTCAAATATACTTAGGTTTGTTTTTTCTTCTTTGTCCCCCCTTTTTTCCTTTGCTTGTAAAGCACACACAGCTGGTGCTATTCTAAGCACTTACTCAAAAATACCATTGTTTGTTTAAAGTATTTTAGGAGACTATAATATCTTCAGAGCTGTCTTTTGATTTTTTTCCCCCTAGTGTATTACTGATATGCCAAACTTCCTTTGGTAAATAACTTGAACTCCAGTGACTTATCATACCAGTATTAGTTTTTGTGTAAATAGAAATCTTTACTTAGGTGACCATATCTTGAGGTCCTCTGACCCCAGAGGTTTTCTCTATTCCTGTTTGAGAATCCTGACAATCTCAAGCCTCCTCAGTTGAGTAAAATGGAGAGCAAATGAACTTTGAAATATAAATTAAAGTAATACAAGCTTTATCAACTGAAACTTATCATTTATTCTGCTCTGTGAGATTATTACACTACTGCTTAATAATTTCTCTGGTACCGTTATAAACGCTTTAGATAAAAATGAACTTAACAAATTGAGGCCCCAAAGTGAACCCAGGACTTCTGCTCCAAGAAAAGGTATAAATCAATGATGTGAATCTATGAGTTTGCTTATGCCTGACTATCCAGGAAGTTATAGATGATCTTTAACAATATCAACATAGCATAGATGGTGAGAGTATGTATAAATTAGAGCTCGGGGGGAAAGTGTGTTTGATTATGCCTGGTGGAACAGACTGGGTCCAATTGGGAGGCCAAAATCACACTGAACTTAGCAAGAGAAGTTTAAAGAATTATTATGCTATGGTAGGAGAATAACTATGAAAATGTAAAGAGAACTCAAAGGCTAACCTAAGATTGAGAGGACCCAAGGAAGAACAACCTTCCGATGAGTACCCTTCCCCATGGCTGGAGGTCAGACTTTGTTGGAGGAAGTGTGGTTGCAGCCCACTGAATGACAGAGAAGTTCTCTGGTTGCTGAGGCCAGCCAGAGCTGTTCTCCCATTGCCAGGAACAAAGAAACAACCCTCCAGAATGCAGGTAAGCCCAGGTTAGGTCACCAGGTTTAGGTGGGTGGGTGTGCACAGGGAGTTGGAGTGTTGCTATGGCCTAAAATAGATAGTATCCGCATAGAGAGGGCTGTGGCAAGGTGGCCACTGGCCCCAGCCAGGGGTATGAAGTCATCAAGCGACTGTGCATTCTGGAAGCTCAGCTGGGGCAGAGCTCCACCAGATGCGCCCTCCCCCTCACAGGCACCACGGATGATCCAGGCAGCTGGAACAAGGAAAAGCAAAATGCAGCACCTGGACCCAGGAAGAGGAGCTCCTGACTTCTGCCCTGTTCCTTTGTCTCCCTTGGAGACAGTTGACAAAGCTTAACACTGCTCACCGTAAAGGAGAAACGCTTAAAGAGTCCAGTTCACCATCACAGGACAGGCTCTGAAGGATGAATTTGGAAGTGAACACCAATACATTGTTAACAGGCACTTCTGAGTATAAAATAAAAACTTTATATTTTTTTTCTTAAGATTTTATTTACTTATTTGACAGAGAGAGACACAGCGAGAGAGGGAACACAAGCAGGGGGAGTGGGAGAGGGAGAAGCAGGCTTCCCTCTGAGCAGGGAGCCCGATGTGGGGCTCCATCCCAGGACCTTGGGATCATGACCTGAGCCGAAGATAGATGCTTAACGACTGAGCCACCCCAGCACCCCTAAATAACATATTTCTTATGCCGTCTTTGTACTTCGTGTGGTATATTACCTGTCAGGCTAGGGTACACTAATTCGCTGTAAGTTTCTAATAACTGGAGAAACGGAGAGTCAAGTATTTTTAACCCAAATACTAGAGATGAGTAAATGAAAACTCCCGAGAAATGATTCTCGAAAAACATACAGTTATAAGTGGCAAAGCTCACACTTAGACTTTTTGCCAGATTAGAGAGAACATTTACTATTTCATCCACACTGTCTCAGAGTCCCTCTTATTAATAAGGTACAATTCTTATATGTTGTTAGTAAAGGACAGGTTTAGCAATTACTTAATTTTGACAGACTACGTCAAAAAAGCTGTATCCGTCTGATTCGCACAGTTGCCTGGGATGTCTGTGGGCGGACCATGTGGCCCCTTCACAGGTGCTCTTTGTGCCCTGGTTAGCCCTCTCCGTTTGCTGATCTTTGTGCTTTCGCTATACTGCAAAGAAGCACAGGAATACTGAGAATCAGTCTGAGGTGCAGATAACACCAAACGTGGTGCCAAACAAATGAGAAGGCCGTAGGAACTGCGGTGACAGTGACTCGTGCCCACGCAGGTGAACAGTACCTATTTCTAAGATGTTGGAAAGCAAGTCAGGATGGCTGGCACCCAGTTCGTCCCTGTGTGATGCAGTTAGTTCCAGGCTGTGAGTGTGAAGAGTGGACAATGGAAAAGGTGAGGCCTCAGGGAGAAACTGCACATAGGTCCAATTATTCTGACAAGTTTGCCTAAGATTCTTTTTTTTTTCCACTCAATTGAAACAAAATCTCTCTGCTGTTCGGTAACGGCAGGCACCGCCGCTAAGTCCACTAAGGCATAGCTGGAAAATCCCAGCTGCCCTCACATCTGTTTTGTATGACCTTTCAATCATCAGCAAATACTTCTGCCACTAGGAATGGGAGTCTGCGGAGGATACGGCTCTGTGGCTTTCTAAGCTATCGCTATGGAAAACATATTGAAACAAAATTCACGCATGCCATGCACCATGCCCAGAAATTACAGACTCGTCTGAGCGGTGTTAAGGTTTTGACCTATCAAGAGTGCTCACACCTGCTTCTTACAGTCAAGTTGTTAATCCTTTGTTCCGAAAATGAGACATATTATGAAATATGTGAATGGGCTTTTATGGCTTAAGACTTAAGTGGTTAGGTTCTTAAACTGGTTCAAACTAAAATAACGTTGATGAAATAGTGTGTTTTAAGACTTCTAACGATTACATTTATTCTACGTCAGAAACCTGTGTGACTTGACTTTCAGATTCTTTGAGAACCATGACTTAGTTACAGTGCTTGCTTGAGTTCCAGGTTGTAAGGAAGTGTTCTGAAAATAAAAAAGAGGGGGAAATATCACTTAGGAATCTCTTGGAAGGATGGTAATAAAGTTCACTTTCACATGAATTACGACGGGCAACCAACGGAAAATGTGTGAGTTCAGACATCTCAAGACCAACTTAGGCTGTTGTCAAAGGAGAGCATTAATGACTATAATGAATATAGGAATTACATGTAAATATACATGTCAAGTGCTTAAAGAGAGCAGACTGCTTAGGTGGTACACGGGCACTGGCATTGACAGACCTATGTGAGTGTGAGTCTCTGTCACACCCAGCCTGAACTTACAAGAGGGCTATACAGGCAGGCTAATCATTTGGGTCACCTCCAAATCAGTGGTGTTGCATCTTTTGTTATTTTTATTCGACATTTAACAGAGGAAAGACTAAGCACTTTGTTGGCAGGGAAGGAGGAGGTGTAGAATGCCTGGAAGCAGAGATCCACCCCTAACATGCTCTGACCCACTTAGCTCTCCCTTATACTTGTCGACCCTACTCAGCAAAGGAGCCCTGAGCCAGGATTCAGCTGGTGTTGCTCCAGGACCTCCCTTAGGAGTCTCTATCCCTGACTCTAAGGTGCTTATCAAAGTATCCCATCAACTCCCATGAAGTTCTTTCCTCAAGAATTGACCTAGTAAATGACAATTTTCTCCATCTCATAATGTTTCCTGTGACGTTTTAGAGCTTCTCCCGGACTGGCACCCGGGGCAACTGACCAGTAGGCCAACTTCTTTGACTGGTGTTCCCTCACTTAAGAGCCTTCTAATCTTGGAAAAGCTACAGAACTTGGTTGAGCCTGTGTTTTTTGTTTTGTTTTTCTTTAGTGTGTCCTTTCACCCTCTCAGAGGATAGCTCTCCAGGGTATTGGAGAGTAGTCACAATGCTTAAATGAGACTGTGTATGTGAACATCCAGAGCTACATATGACCTATCCAGGCTTTTCTCAAAGAGATAATAAGAAATATTACTCAAAAAACAGATTCAACTTGTTAATCCTTGGTTCAGAAAATAAACCTTTTATGAAATATGAGAACGAATGAATAGCTTAAATTTTAAGCCTTCCAAAATAAATTTGAGAATTGTTATCAACTATCTCAGAAATTCACAATGCACATTTAAGCTGAGTTGTCTTGCCATGAAGAATAAAAATAATTGTTTTCCTATGTATTTCCCAAATATATTTGGCCATGAGCCCCTTTACTTAAAATCTATCAAGACTTTATCCTACATAATACAATCTGGGAAATACTGGCTTACCCTTTCTCCCTTTTTCATGGTCAATGTCCTGAATTGTGCTTGTCTTTGCGTTTTAGACCAGTGGTTCTCAAACTTCAGTGAGCATCAGAATCTTCTAGAGAGCTGTTGCAATGAGATTTATTGAGTCCCACCCCAAAGTTTCTGATTTAGTTGGTCCGGAGCAGAAAAACCTGCATTTCTACCAAGTTCCCAGGTGAAGCTGATCCTGCTGGCCTGGAGATCACCTTTGGGGAAGCACCTGTTGTGGATCACTTCTCACTTTAATACTCAAGTGACCTCAAGATCCTGAGGTTCTGACTCGGTGGGACTGGGATGAGGCCAGTAAAGATGCCTTTCTGATCAACTTCCAGTGGATGCCATTGATGCTGTTGGGTCACAGACCACACTTGGAGGAGGGAGGGTGAGCCTTCAGAGACTATAGGTAGAAACCAACATCTTCTCTCTTCTTCTTGGGTCTAAAATCAGAGACTAGGGTTTCAGTCTAAAAAAGAGAGATAAAGATAAAAAAAAAATCTTAGATTAAATAATATCTACTTGGGGAATTTTGCAGCTTTCTTTCCTCCTTTCTTTCCAGGATTTCTGTGGCCCTCGTGGAAAGCAGAGCACATTCAGCATCCCACACAGACCTGGCTGGTGCCTGCACTGGAGCCCCAAATACCAGCAGTGGATGGGCAACCTTACAAGGTGAGAGAGTAATTAAATTTCAGATGGTAAGTTTGTGTTTTTTTTTTCCCCATCATTCCAGATTAGGAGTGTTAATTTTCCTGAACTTTAAAAATAAACTCTAATGGCAGGGGTGCTCAGCAGCAGTAAGTTGGAGAATTGGTGCACTGAGTCAGGAGTAAGGGATTTGGGTGTTTAGCCAGGCTGATCACTAATTATTTCTCTGACTCTGGAAATGGCACTTCACCAGTCCTGATTAGACCTTCCTTCTCTATAAAAATGAACTGGATCAGTGGTTTGTACACGTTGTTTGTTTTAGTAACTCTCTTTTGAAACATCTTCAGAACCTCACACATTAAAGAGGCAAGAGGTGAGCATTGGGCACTTTAATTTTCCAGCAGAAATACTTCTAATTTGCAAAACCATCAAAGAAACTCCGGATTCCTTGGGTTCTCAGGGGCAAGATTTGTAAATCACTTAACTGGAAGGCCGCCTAAATTTCTTCCAGTCTGACATGAAACCACCTGTGGGGATTGTGGGTCTGTGCTGACTGATTAACATCCACTCACATTCCCTGCAATGGCTTCGGCTTCTCCCAAACAATAGTTTGGTTTGGGTTTTTGTGTTTAATCATAACTCATTTCTTCAGTGCTTTCCACCCTAAAAGTAACAAGCAAGTTGGGGGTTTTGGGTTTTCTTTTCTTTTCTCCCCCCGCCCCCTTTAAATTACTGAAAACGACTTCAGTCTGGGAGGGGGCAGGGAAGAGGAGAGGTTGTCGCAGGCTCCGGGGGCGGTCTGGGAGTTGCTTTGTTTTCTTAGCTGTGCTGTGCAAATGAACTGAAGGTTTAACACTTAGGTGCTGTTTGAAGATCTAATACAACAGAGCTCCGAGTAGGGAGTCCAGGAACGCCACCGCCCACCTTGCCCAAGGCCCCTCGGTCCAGCTCTCCTGAGAGCTGCAAAGCGAGAGTTTGTTGCCATGGCTTAGACCTAAACAGACCCATGCCTGTTCTGGTATGTAGATTATGTTCTCCGAGGTCGGCCCTGCTCCCTCGTCTTGCGTCCATCTGTGGGACGTACAGGTTTCACTCCTCTACCGCCCGCCATTCTACAGCTACAGTTTGTTATTTGATATAGTGCCTTTTCACTTACCAGACACCTTGGTGTTGGAATCAGCCTATTCCTTCAGCTTTTCCCCAGCTCTACTGCAGCCTCTGTCCTCAGGGACCTTGCCGTGGGACCACCTTGCAGGCGTTAATACTTTTCCCACTAAACCAGCTTGGATAGCCGCCAACGTGCATGTTGCTCTCAACAGAGTAATGGAGATTCCAGGATACCTTGAGGTTCGTTTGGGGGCAAGAGAGCCCAGTGTTCCCCCTCTCGTCTCACAGTCATCCTTCTCTTTTCATTTCCTATCTCCTCTCACCTCCCCCTATGTTCTGGGAGACGACTCTCCTTTTAGTTTTTTCTAGTACGATGATATTTGGCCCTCCTTTAGAGTTCCCTCCATTTCAGAGGACTCGGGAGCGATTTGAAAGACCAGGAGGTCTCCTAAGAAACAGTAAAATAACATTACTTCCAATTCCATGCAACATAATAGGGAGTTAGAAAATACATATACATTCTTCTATATACATTCTAAACACATATACATCTTAGATGACCAGATGTTACCAGGTTTATATTGGTATAAAGTAGAACTAGCAAGTGAAGATTAGAAAACACAAAAAGCCCAGAGAATTTTCATTAGAACAGCCTCCTGTGCATGTGCGCACACGTACACACACGCTATTAGTAGCAACCGTGATAGCAACTTGTTCTCCTGGAAGCTAAGAGAAAGGTACCACGTGGTCTGCATTCTAAGTTTTAAAAGCTGCAGGGAAGGGTCGCTGTGGGAAAACCTCCTGGCCCTGGATTCTTGAAGGAACTTACTGTGTTGATGCTTGTGTGAAAGACCTTGGGTAACAAAAGGGCCCATGTTTTTAAACTCTGAACAGGTAGGAAAGAACATCGTTTGTATACAGTCATGTTTTATGTAAGTTCTTTGTAAAATATTAAATCTTGTCCCAGAAAACATTTCTGCAAGGGACTTGAAAAGATATGGCCCACATATGTTGGTGCCTCATCCACTCTTTCATATGTTCACTTATTGAACAAATAGGCATCAGAGCGCCTAGAATTTACCATGCACCGTTTTAGTCACTGGAGATTTAGCACAGGTCTCTACCGTCCCAAAGCTTACATTCCAGTCAGGAGAGACACAATGCACAAGGTAGAAATTAAACAGAGAACCAGATGGCAAATGTTTCACAGAGGGTGAAAAGAGAAAAGGGCGTGTAGGTGTGGGCAAACCAGACAGGAAGGGTAGGAGGGAAGGGGCCAAGTAGCTACTGGGGAGAAGGCTGTCCCAGGGCAAGGAAAGAGCCTGGCATGTTCAAAGAACAGCAAAGAGCCAAGGCAGCTGGACTAAGTGAGAAAGAGAGAAATTAGGGAGGGCCAAAGGAGTGGATAGGAAGGGCCCCAGAGGTCCTAGTAGGCCTTCTTAAGGACTTTGGCTTTCACTTTCATGGTAAATAGTTAACAAGTCCTTCAGGTTGTTGTACGTAATTCTCTGTCTCTCTCAATCGCCGCTTCAGAGGCACGTCTTTGGCAACTGGTGGACCGCGTTCCCCTGTGAGTGAATGAAGGCCTGAGTGTGTCTGCAGCGTTTCTAACCACCTTTGCTTTTACTGTGATTTGCTCACAGGGCAGGGCTTCCTGAACAGTCTATTTTTGGCTTGTAAGAGAAGTTATGTAGTTCTCATCTTGAAATTTCACAAGTCTGGACTCCCTCTAATTTCTGTAAGACAAAATGTAGCAGTCTCCAATGTTCCTTTTCTTATTTCTTATGGTTTCTGGGCCCAGAGGAACCTCCTTCTAGGACCAGCCGTATGACGTGATGCGCCCTTTGTGACCCCATGCTCACATCAGCTCTTAGGCACTGGGAGGGGCTTCCCACGGAAGAATTCTCAAGGGCCAGAATGAGTGGGAAGTAGGTGAGATGACCAGATGTTATGTGGCCGAAGGCACAGGTTAAATAGATGTACCTGTATCCACAGGTGAAGGGAATAACCCCTGCCTCCTTCCTCCAAGCCCCCTGAGAAAGGTGTGGTGAAATTTCACTTGAAATTTGAAATCGGAGACTCTTGCGTTTTATCTGTTCCACTGATTGTCCGCTGTCATAGAGACCTGCACAACTTTGGGGAAGTCGCCTTGCAACCCCTACCCCAAACATCTTTGTCCAGGAACATAACTACGGGAGCGGGGCCTCACGTGAACGTGTGTGTGCTGAGAGTGGGAGGCCTCAGAGGCTTGGTCTTGGTGTTGGAGGCTTCTTCGCTGGTAGGGGCGGGGTATGAAGCGATGGTGTGGCTGCCCCCCCAGACCTTGTCTAGTAGCGTAAATGAAATGCTGCTCTCCTCCCTCCTGCCCTTTGCTGGTCTTCTTAAGTTACTGTCCAGCAGGACAACATTCACCTTGTTCTTCAAACTTCTTTCTGGCCACATAACAAAGATTTCAAACTTTTACAGACCGTTCCCTCGAAGCATAGGGAAGAATGTTTTATTCTCATGACCGCATTTTTTTCCTTCTGGACTCAGGGTGCATCTTGTGCGTTTGCCAGTTTGCACGGCCAGTTCTTAACGGCTTCAGAAGCCATGTGAATGGTGAGCAATTGATAATTTATCCCAAGCAAGGAAGGCTCACCACTGTGTGTCTTCCATTCCTACCAGCCCTGACCGATTATTCCTCCAAATAAGCCCCCCAACACTTCTCTCTCACTGTTTCCAGATCACCGCCTCCATGTGACATCATGGGAACTTAGTGCAAATAAATCTCCAGAGAAACCAATGCTGGACAGATATTGAAATGGATTGCTGCAGGAGGGCATTACTTATCTCCTTAGAGAGCAACGTTTATCACAAAAGCAAGGCTTTGACGAGAAACACTCCTGGGGCTTCCACGGACCTTGGTGTATCTACAGTATTTCACCATCAAGTCTGGACAGAGCCCAGAGCAAAATTAGAGTAAGATCTTATTAGCTGTTCAGAACTAGGGCCATGTTTTGGGGTACAAGAGGAAGCAGCTGTGATCCTACGTTCTTGTTACTATTATTGATGCTGTTGTTGTTATTGAACCACCAGGATAGACGAGGTTCCTGCTTATGGCTACTGAAATCGTTCCATGTGGGTATTAAAAAAGCAACCTTTAAAAATATACCCTTTTTCGGGGCACCTGGGTGGCTCAGACGGTTAAGCGTCTGCCTTCGGCTCAGATCATGATCCAGGGGTCCTGGGATGGAGCTCCGCATTGGGCTTCCTGCTCGGCGGGGAGTCTGCTTCTCCCTCTGCTGCTTCCCCTGCTTGTGCTCTCTCTCTCTCTCTCAAAAATAAATAAAATCTTTAAAACATATATATCTTTTTTCTAAATTGGAATTAACCTCTGTGGAAGTTTTGTATCCCTGCCGGGGGCCTCAACGGCTTCATCTGTGGCACGGTGCTTAAAACTAATCAACAATGGAAACCTATACAATTTCTGAGCATGTTCTCTTTTCAAATAATTTCACTTTCTAACTGAGGTTAGAATTTGAAAACGGGAGTTGATCATTTTCAATACATTTTCTGAAATTCAGGATGAGACAAGGAACAAGAGACCAAAAAAAAAAAAAAAAAAAATTCCTGGTGACAAAAACAAATGCTTACTGAGCCCAAGGCAGGGAAGGCCCTTCGGACGGAGCTGGTCTGGAAGGGCTGCATCCCGGAGCTGGCTGGCAGACCAGCCCTGAAGTTTCTTCAGCATCCTGGAGAGTGGCCCATTGGAGAAAAAAGGCACTGGGGGAGGACAAACATGTGCTTGAAGATACTCCCAACCTGGAAGGAATTGGGGAGAAGGTGGGGGGAACAACCATTTAACAACCCAGAAGTTAGGAATTTGTGACTTTAAAGCTAGGGGAAATGGAGACAAAATAGTTAAGTAGCTTTCTCAAGGTAGCAAGTGACAGAATCGAATTTGTACCACGGTCTCTTTCTGCAAAGCCTGTTTTCTTAGGCCTTCATCTATGCATCAGGAGTGTTGGACTCAATTGCTGATTCCAAGAACATGATGAAAAGAAAATGTGGGACCCTAAAATAAGTCTGAGCTCCGTGACAGAATCTTGACTATCAGGATTTTTATCCTTTATTTCGAACTGGAAACCAGCAGCCTAGCGACCTGCCAGTTGGAAGTGTTATATGGCCATCAAGTTGTAAAAATTTTAAATGTTGCCAACTATAAAAATTTGAAAGATTATATACTCAAAGCCGTAATTCTATCTTGTCTCAAAGATTTCTCAACTTTTGGGGCACATGGTTGGTGCAGTCTGTTAAGCGTCCAACTCTTGATTTCGGCTCAGGTCATGATCTCAGGGTCATGAGATCAAACCCCACGTCAGGCTCTGCACTCAGCGGGGAGTCTGCTTGTCCCTCTCCCTCTAGCCTGCCCCCCCCCCACTCTTCCTCTCTCTCTTATATCTAAAATAAATAAAAATCTTAAAAAAAAAAAGATTTCACAGCTTTTGCCCTTCTGGTTGGCCCTGAAGTCCTGGAGCTGAGTGGCTATGGTCCCCTTTTCACGGCACAGACTTCCCAGTTTGCTCCTGGGCACAGCAGACCCTTCTCTCCTCTTCGTCACCTGCTGGCCTGGCAACCACTTGTGTACCATGCCCCCGACTTAAAAATGAAAGGTATGGAGGGTTCTCAGTAGGAGAACAATATGATTACAGAAGAATTTTAAGAAACAAGAAAAAGGGCAAAGTAATACATGAATGTAGATCTTTAAATTTGGCGCATATAGTACTTTCTGCAATTGTTAGCAATCCTTATTATTCACTAGCCTCCATTCATGTCTTCCCATTACACAAGCTATTCCGGGGAATGGAGTAGTATTTGAGAGCTAAAGGAGCCAGTAAGTGCGTAATATTGGTGTTGGGAGGTACTTTAGCAACTGAGTCCAAACCTCGTTTTACAGTTGAGGACAGGAAGGCCCATCTAGGAAAAGCAATTTACCCAAGGTTGCATAGCATAGAGCTGTTCTCTGCTGAACACATGTGAGAAAGTTCATTTACTTATTATGGTATAAAGTGATGTCAGGTATCAGGTTTTGAGTAAAGGTCCTAATGGAACTATGCATCGCATAGTTGAGGTTGACTTTTTTAAAAATTCTTTTCCCTCTTTACTTTCCATTCAAGAAATATGAAAATCATAACCCTCCTCAGTGGGTTTCTCCGTGGTGTGCTGTGCCTCTCCATGCAAATCTGTTTGCCCTGAGCTGGTGTCTGAGAATTTGTGAAAGGTTTTAGCAAACCCCCACCCTGGCAATTCTTTGATAGAGGATAAGTCAACTTAGTCTATTTGAGAGCAAATCAGTGGCCTAAAAAATAGAAAATACAGTCGCTTTTTGGTTCTGAGGCTTTTGGATTTTATGTAGCATGAACATTTCCAAAAAAAAAAGCAAAATTTAGAAACGCCTATTTTTAAATTTTCCACAGATTGACAACTATCATTTGCTATGGAAATCATTACGTAAAGGAAAAACATTTTAACATCAAAGACGTTAAAAGGACATAATCTCAAGATAACTGACCATTTTGCCTGAGTAAAGATGACTGCCAGTGTAGTGCTGACATTTTACATATATGCATTTGTTTTTACGTATATAAATGTCACATATATACACTTGCTCTTGCTCTGAACAAATGAACATTTTAACATAGTCTGGTATTTGGGAACATTTGTTCTAAAGAGCACCCAACTATGAGCTGAAATATTTTTGTTGCCACCATGACTGAATTTTGATTATTGCTTTGTTTTCATGTGAAACCATCTGCCACATTTTTTTCATCTGAGAGAGGCTACAGACACCATTCTCACAGCATAGTTCTATGCTTGTAGAAATCAATGTATAGATATTTATAGTCTGAGCCTTGCCTCTTTGGAGTATATTCCCAAAACCTGGGAGAAAAGGAGCGGTCTGCCCTGTGTTCTTGAATCCACAGTTCTGTCTGTGGTTGTAGTTTGATTCCTTTTAATATAAGCTGTGCCGTGGAGGTGAATTTTGCTTGCTGGTGGTCATGGGTAAGGCAATTATGAAGTCTGACATTATTCTTGGAATGATTTTAAGCAAAATATCATAGTTCATCAAAATCTGTCTGCAAAACGCCAACAAGTTAATAGTCATTTATGTACAGAAGGAAGGAATTATGGCTGCCAGACCACCTTCATGTGGGAGATTTGGCCATAAATTTTAAATATCCATTGTGAGAATTATATTATGTGTAAGGAAATCAGCATCCTGCAGTTTTACAAGTGAGCCTAGAAGGGAATAACGCTCAAAGAGAGATTTAACAAGAAATGGAAGCAGAGCAGGCAAATAAGAAGAATCTCAGAAAATCTGGCATCTCCTACAAGGTTTTTGGGAAAAGGTACAGTTCCCAAAGACTTTTTTTTTTTTTAAGACAAAATGGTGGCTGAGGATCCTGAATGTTTTAAAGACTCAAAATTGCTACCAGTTCTGAAACACTTTCTCTGTGCTTAAGTGTCTCATGTGGATTATCTAACATAGGTGTCAGATGAACCCCCTGAGACGTAGACACCAATAAAGCCAATGTTTATTGAGAGATTGGTCACTTGCCCAAGATCTCCACCTAGGAGGCTAGCCTATACCTGGCCCTTGTATCCAATCCAAAAAAGGCACTAAGTAAGGGTAGACAAATTATAGAAAGGGGTTCCACTTGGGAAAGGAATTATAAAAAGGTACCCTCTATGTCCACATAGCCCCCAAGGGAAATTCAGCCAAAGCCTTTTGGAGTATAGGTTTCATCTTTGTCAGGAAAGCGATGCCTCCTCTTCAGAGCAGGCACGGCCCTGTGCCAGGCAGAAGATTTGGTGAGCAGTGGGCTGAGTTTTAACTCCAGTCCTTGCTTAACTCCCCCTGTGGCTTTGACGCATTATAAGAACTGCCCTTGGGCCGGCCACATGGCAGAGAGGGCCTGGAGGTCAGACCCAGGCATTTTGACTCTGGAGGCACAGGTCGGGTGTGATTCTCACTGCTCTTTAATACCCGGTTCAGCCCATTGGGCTCTTTCCCACCACTGTTCTGTTTAGCTAAGCCACACATGCATTTATATCCACAGTGACTGAGACAACCTGAGCACTGCCTTCACTTCGCTTCTGAAGACCTCACAATTGCATAAGCATTTTAATAAGCAGTTGATGCCCACGGTAAGTGCTAGTAGAGGGAACATAAAAGGAACCACAAGCACATAGGGAGGGGCACTGGACCCAAACTCAGTATCTGAGAAGACTTCAAGGGCAGCCACAGCTAAGCTGGCAACAGGAAGGAAGCAGGAGCTACCGGAGAGAAGGGTGCATGCAGGAGGGTATGATGGCGGCAGGAGAGGTGCGCCAGAGACGGAAGCAGGGCACAGATGCAGATCACGAAGGACCTTATGGACTACATCAAGGAGTTTGGACGTGATCCTAGGGCGAGGGGAAACCACTGAATGGTTTTCAGCAAAAATATGGCTCTCTCTCAGGTTTGCCTTTCAGAAAACTTGTCTTCTAAAATAACAGTCTTGTATGTTCATGCAGTCATGTGTTTATGATTTTAGAACTTTGCCTTTGCTTGGCAGTCACATTGTATAAGAACTTACCTGGCTTTTGATAATTTCAAACTGTTTTCAAAACCGTGTTCTAACCTTCCACCAAAGTTTAAATGACTCACTCAGGGTGTCCAGACTAGACTTGGTCCGCCACTGTTCTTTGTCATAGCATTTTGCACAATTCCACTTGCGACCTACTGATTTCTGTGATGTTTTATTTGCTGGCTCCCCAACCTGAATCCAAGCTCTGGGTAGACAGGGACATTGCCTTGTTCACTCACACAGTAAATATTCAATAAATATTTGTTGAATGAATGGATGTCCCATGGCTAGTGGCCATGCTGCTCCCTGATATCTAGCAGCTTCCCAGCAGATAGTCCTTGGGAGCTTGCAACAGAGGCATGAATTGTGAACTCCCTGCCACTGAATGAGAGCTTAGACCAGGCTTTCAGGATGTACACAGTCAAAACTATTTAATGCAGCGTTCTCAGAGATTGACATTACATCCTCATTGTAGTTCCTTCTACAGAGTCTATGTCTGTTCACCGCCCCACTGTGAAGAAAGCAGATATTATTAGAAATACTCATCAACCACTGAAAACTCGGGCTTTGGCAGAAGGATGCCCAACATCCTCAGTTTGGGAGGACCCTACAACTGGGGCCCTCACACCCCATAATATCTTAACATCTCTTTACATCTCCCATTTTAGGTTCCACACCAGATGACACAATGGACCCTGTCAATTCAATGAACACTGGCTAAGTACATGTATTTCTAGACATTGAATCAGGTTCTGAATTAAGAGCAGATAGCCCTTCTCTGTGCCATTGTGTTAGTTTCCTGCTTCAGCTCTAACAAATGATCACAAACTTCGTCGTTCAAAACAGTTCCATTTCCTTATCTCACAGTTCTGGACGTCAGATGTTATTAGACTGGGACTTAAAATAGAAAACACAGAGTTGTTCTTTATAGGGTTTCTAGGCAAGGAGCTCTTGGAATTTCCTGAGAAGAGCAATAGAAGTGTCTTTTGTCATGCTAATGAGGCAACTTTTTGGAAAGCCCCTAGAGATGGGGGATGGCTGCCAGGGGGAACCGACCAAGTGGTTGGAAGGTTGGAGGTTTCAGTCCTGCCACTGCTCCAACCTCTGAGGAGAGGAGAAGGGTTGGAGAATGAGTTCAATTACCAATGGCCAATGAGTCAATCAATCATGCCACTCTAATGAAGGCTTCATAAAAGCCCGCCAAGGATGGGGGTCAGAGGGCTGCCAGGTTGGTGCTTATGTGGAGAATGGAGGAGACTGGTGTGCCCAGAAAGCATGTGGAAGCTCCTCCTTCTTTTCCCATACATTTCTCTACCCATACCTTCCATCAGACTGGTTCCTGGGTTATCTGAGATAATATCCTTTTATAACAACCCTGTAATCTAGTAAGGAAACTATTTCTCTGAGTTCTGTGCACCTCTCTAGCAAAGTAATCGAACCCAAGGGGGGAGATCATTGGCATCTCTGATCTGTAGCCAGGAGGTCAGAAGCACAGATGACACCCTGGACTTGCAGTTGGCATCCGAAGTAGGTGGAGGGGGCGGCCCGGTAGGACTGTGGAACCCTTAGTGGGAGCTGTCACTACCTCGAGGTAGACAGTGTCAGAATTGAGTTCAGTTGTAAGAAACTCAGCTGGTATTGAATCACTTAGTGGTGTGGAAAACACACACGCTCACACACATGCCAGAATTAAAATTGGTACCACAATTGTAGAAGTCCAAAATGGATCTTGGCTAAAAACAAGGGTTTAGCAGGGTCATGTTACACTCCTGGAGGCTCTAGGGAAGAATTTCCTTCTTGCCTTTTGCAGCTTCTGGGGGCTGCCTGTATTCTCTGGCTCTTGGCCCTTGCCAACAGTCAGATCACTGTGACCCCAGCTTCCATCCACACACCTTCTGACTCTCACTCTGCTGCCTCCCCTCTTTTGTGTGTAAGGGTCCTTGTGATTACACTGGGTCCACCCTCCTCATCTAGGATAATATCTCCATCTCAATATCTTTAATTTAATCACACCTTCAAAGCCTCCCTTGCCCTGTAGATGATTAGGAAGTAGACATCTTTAGGGGCCATCATCTGCCTACTCAGCTGCCAGATGGTGTTTCTACCCACTTGGTTTAGAAAAAATGGCGTAGGTTTTGGATTCGAATCAGACCTAATTCCAGTTCATATCCACCACTTACTAGAAATACAATCTTAGGAAAGTTACTTAATTTGTCTCAGCCTCAGTTTCCTTATCTGCCAAATGGAAAAGATATAACCTTCCTGCATAGTCACGAAGTTTGTAGACAACAGCCCATATCACTGCCTGCACCTGGGACACACAAAAATGCTGGATATCCTCACCCTTAACTCTTTTTCCCTTGGCAGCCATCCCTCACAAGCACATGATTTTCTTGGAGTTGGGGAGATTTTCAGAGGTTTATCACGGTATGTCACTATTTTCTTAAAGAGTTTTGTTAGCCTGAAATTGTACAATTTTCACAAAAGGAAGTTATAAAATGCTTAATAAAAGTAAATTTCTAAATAGTACCTGCATACAAATTTTCAAAAGTATCTTTTAATTGCAACAGAATTTTATTTAACTTAGGGACTAGGTATATGCCCTTGGAAATACTTAAAAAGTACGTTGCTCCAATTTCAATGAGTTCAAGGATCTCATCGGCCTTGGGTGCTTGTGGTTTTTAGCCAAATCTACTTTCCTCTCTCTTTGAGCCTTGGCAGAAATTGCTTAGGATTCTTACTAGTAATCGTCGTGATATATTTAGGGCTAGTATTGTAAATTAGCCTGCACACACCCTCTTCTCCTCTCTAAAATTAAGTTCCCATAGAATAAGGCTCATTTCCTGCTGCTTCTTTCCCAACTGACTTTTAAATAATCAATTTCCCATAAATTCACAATGAG
This sequence comes from Eumetopias jubatus, assembly GCF_037043125.1. NCBI lineage: Eukaryota > Metazoa > Chordata > Mammalia > Carnivora > Otariidae > Eumetopias > Eumetopias jubatus. The sequence goes on along the minus strand of NW_028274808.1, from coordinate 125,346,543 downwards.
ATGCCAATTTGCTATAAAAATTTTAAAAAGATCCTTCACAGCCGCCTGAACTTGCCTCAGGGCTAGGTTCTATTATATCCTTTCATTTCCTTTTTCCTCCTTATTGAAGAGCAGTCTGCCTCTTGTAGCAAGAGCTCTGCTGCTGACAGGTGGCACTGAGGGTCTCAACACAAACACTTGGGTCTATGTGCCTATTTTGAAAAACTTGAATAGGAAAACATTTGAGAATGATAAATGCAACTTACCCTCACCTTCACCCCTCAGCACACATGTTCATTCTCTCTGTCTCTCTCTGTTTCTCATACACATTCACACACACACACACACACACACACACACACACACACACACACACGAACATATGAAGAATTCCTTGAAGCCTGGTGCAGAAGTGAGTTGCCAGGACAAAGGATCAATGCCTTTGAAGCCGTTCATTCCCAGAAGCTCTGAGCTTTGGACAAGCTTACACACTTTAGCCATCAGAACTACAAATGTAAAGTATGATTGAGTAATGAAGTTGTTTCTAACAAACATGCCAGAAATTCTACATCCAATGATTGTTGATCATCCTTTCATTCACTGCACTTATAGGTATTGAGTTCAACAGATACTGTTAATTGACCTGAGTTTTCACCCATGAGAAGTAAATGTTAAACGGTATGATCACACAGTGATGTAACTTACAGATTTGACACAATACATGGTTCCTGAAATATGATGAGTTAGATTTTTAAAATTAAGTTGTTGGGCGCCTGGGTGGCTCAGTTGGTTAAGCGACTGCCTTCGGCTCAGGTCATGATCCCGAAGTCCCGGGATCGAGTCCCACATCGGGCTCCCTGCTCAGCAGGGAGTCTGCTTCTCCCTCTGACCCTCTTCCCTCTCGTGCTCTCTGTCTCTCATTCTCTCTCTCTCAAATAAATAAAATCTTTAAAAAAAAAAATAAGTTGTTAATGTCCCCAGGATTTAATCATTTTAATTCTCCTTGCAGTAAATCTTTTTGTATAACCAATGTGTTCTAAAAGAGTGATTGGTGTATTGACACAAGGATAGACAAAGAGATCAATGGAAACAAATAGGTCTAGATTCAAATCTAAGAACACAGGAAAATTTAATCTATATCAAAGTGGCTTTGCTGATCAGCTGGAGAAAGTCATCTTTTCAATACATGGCACTGCTATTCCTTGTTGCCTATAAAAGGGGAAAACTGGATTTATACTTTATACACAAAAAATTTATTTCAATTGTATAATTGAAAAGTAAAACTTCAAAACCACTAGAATAAAATATAGAGGTTTTTTTTTTTTATTTCCCTGAGGTAGCACAAGAGTTTTAAAATATCACACAAAGGAAGATATTGATAAATCTTTTTCAATAAAATATAAAACCCAGGGAAAAAACACAAAAACTATGTTTATCAGAGACCATCTTTAGAAAATAAAAAGATAAGCCACAGTCTGGGTGAAGATGCTTGCAAAGCTTAAGTCAACAAATCAATTAGAAAAGAAGATTATATTTTATACACAGTAGGTATGTAATAGAAAAGAAACATGCATAGGGGACTATAAAAATATAATTTTAGGGGTTAAATATTTTAAAAAAAGGTTATGGGTGTTAAAGTTCTCCATAAATTGACTTAAATATGAATAAAGTGAGAAATAAATCTTGTTGATCCACTCCACATGAAACAAGAATATTTTTATATTGTGGATATGAGAAGCATTTTATAATAGAGATTTAATTCAAATTCACTAGTTAGAAAAAAATCACAAATTAACTCTAATAGTTGCTACTGCCTCCTACTTGCTTTGTCTATGTAAGCTTACATTCTTTCTTTCTTTTTTTTTTTAACATGTAATGTATTATTTGTTTCAGAGGTACAGGTCTGTGATTCATCAGTCTTACACAATTCACAGCGCTCACCATAGCACATAGCCTCCCCAATGTCCATCACCCAGCCACCCCATCCCTCCCACCCCCCCACCCACTCCAGCAACCCTCAGTTTGTTTCCTGAGATTAAGAGTCTCTTATGGTTTGTCTCCCTCTCTGGTTTCATCTTGTTTCATTTTTCCCTCCTTTCCCCTATGATCATTTGTCTTGTTTCTCAAAATCCTCGTATCAGTGAGATCATATGATACTTCTCTTTCTCTGATTGACTTATTTCGCTTAGCATAATACCCTCCAGTTCCATCCATGTTGTTGCAAATTTCATTTTTTATGGCTGCATAATATTCCATTGTGTGTGTGTGTGTGTGTGTGTGTGTGTGTGTGTGTGTGTGTGTTTGTGTGTGTGTGTGTATACCACATCTTCTTTATCCATTCATATGTTGATGGACATCTAGGCTCTTTCCATAGTTTGGCTATTGTGGACATTGCTGCTATAAACATTGGGGTGCACGTGCCCCTTCGGATCACATTTGTATCTTTGGGGTAAATACCCAGTAGTGCAATTGCTGGGTCATAGGGTAGCTCTATTTTCAACTTTTTGAGGAACCTCCATACTGCTTTCCAGAGTGGCTGCACCAGCTTGCATTCCCACCAACAGTGTAGGGGGGTTCCCCTTTTTCCGCATCCCCGCCAACATCTGTCGTTTCCTGACTTGTTAATTTTAGCCATTCTAACTAGTGTGAGGTGGTATCTCACTGAGGTTTTGATTTGGATTTCCCTGATGCCGAGGGATGTTGAGCACTTTTTCATGTGTCTGTTGGCCATTTGGATGTCTTCTTTGCAGAAATGTCTGTTTATGTCTTCTGCCCATTTCTTGATTGGATTATTTGTTCTTTGGGAGTTGAGTTTGATAAGTTCTTTATTGATTTTGCATACTAGCCCTTTATCTGATATGTCATTTGCAAATATCTTCTCCCATTCTGTCAGTTGTCTTTTGGTTTTGTGGACTGTTTCTTTTGCTGTGCAAAAGCTTTTTATCTTGATGAAGTCCCAATAGTTCATTTTTGCCCTTGCTTCCCTTGCCTTTAGCTATGTGTCTAGGAAGAAGTTGCTGCAGCTGAGGTTGAAGAGGTTGCTGCCTGTGTTCTCCTCAAGGATTCTGATGGATTCCTGTCCCACAATGAGGTCTTTCATCCATTTTGAGTCTATTTTTGTGGGTGGTGTAAGGAAATGGTCCAGTTTCATTCTTCTGCATGTGGCTGCATGTGACTGTCTTTTTTCCATTGGACATTCTTTCCTGCTTTGGCAAAGATTAGTTGACCATAGAGTTGAGGGTCCATTTCTGGGCTCTCTATTCTGTTCCATTGATCTATGTGTCTGTTTTTGTGCCAGTACCATACTGTCTTGATGATGACAGCTTTGTAATAGAGCTTGAAGTCTGGAATTGTGATGCCACCAGCTTTGCTTTTCTTTCTGAACATTCCTCTGGCTATTCGGGGTCTTTTCTAGTTCCCTACAAATTTTAGGATTATTTGTTCCATTTCTTTGAAAGAAGTTGTTGGTATTTTGATAGGGATTGCATTAAATGTGTAGATTGCTCCAGGTACCATAGATATTTTTACAATATTTGTTCTTCCAATCCATGTGCATGGAACGTTTTTCCATTTCTTTGTGTCTTCCTCAATTTCTTTCATGAGTATTCTATAGTTTTCTGAGTACAGATCCTTTGCATCTTTGGTTAGATTTATTCCTAGGTATTTTACAGTTGTGGGTGCAGTTGTAAATGGGATTGACTCCTTAATTTCTTTTTTCTGTCTTGTTGTTGCTGTATAGAAATGCAACTGATTTCTGTGCATTGATTTTATATCCTGCCAGTTTACTGAATTCCTGTATGAGTTCTAGCAGTTTTAGGGTAGAGTCTTTTGGGTTTTCCACATAAAGTATCATATCACCTGCAGACAGTGAGAGTTTCACTTCTCCTTTGCTGATTCAGATGCCTTTTATTTCTTTTTGTGGTCTGATTGCTGAGGCTAGGATTTCTAGTACTATGTTGAATAGCAGTGGTGATAGTGGACATCCTGCCATGTTCCTGACGTATGATATTTGCTGTGGGCTTTTCATAGATGGCTTTTATGATATTGAGGTATGTAGCCTCTATGCCTACACTCTGAAGAGTTTAAATCAGGAAAGGATGTTGTACTGTGTCAAATGCTTTTTCTGCATCTATTGAGAGGATCATATGGTTCTTGTTCTTTCTTTTATTAATGTATTATATCACATTGATTTGTGGATGTTGAACCAAACTTGCAGCCCAGGAATAAATCCCACTTGGTTGTGGTGAATAATCCTTTTAATGTACTGTTGGATCCTATTGGCTAGTATTTTGGTAAGAATTTTTGCATCCATGTTCATCAGGGATATTAGTCTGTAGTTTTCCTTTTTGATGGGGTCTTTGTCTGGTTTGGGGATCAAGGTAATGCTGGCTTTGTCAAATGAGTTTGGAAGTTTTCCTTCCATTTCTATTCTTTGAAACAGCTTCAGAAGAATAGGTATTAATTCTTCTTTAAATGTTTGGTAGAATTCCCCTAGGAAGCCATCTGGCCCTGGGCTCTGGTTTGGGAGATTTTTGATGACTGCTTCAATTTCCTTAGTAGTTATGGGTCTGTTCAATTTTCTATTTCTTCCTGGTTCAGTTTTGGTAGTGTGTATGTCTCTAGGAATGCATCCATTTCTTCCAGATTATATAATTTGCTAGCATATAGTTGCTCATAATATGTTCTTATAATTGTATTTCTTTGGTTTGGGTTGTGATCTCTCCTCTTTCATTCATGAGATTATTTATTTGGGTCCTTTCTCTTTTCTTTTTGATAAGTCTGGCCAGGGGTTTATCAATCCTATTAATTCTTTCAAAAAACCAGCTCCTTGTTTTGTTGATCTGTTCTGCTGTTCTTTTGGTTTCTATTTCATTGATTTCTGCTCTGATCTTTATTATTTCTCTTCTCCTGCTGGGGTTAGGTTTTATTTCCTCTTCTTTCTCCAGCTCTTTTAGGTGTATGTAGGATTAGGCTGTGTATTTGAGACCTTTCTTATTTCTTGAGAAAGGCTTGTATTGATATACTTCTCTCTTAGGACAGCCTTTGCTACATCCCAAAGGTTTTGAACAATTTGTTTTCATTTTCATTTGTTTCCATGAATTTTTTAATTCTTCTTTAATTTCCTGGTTGATCCATTCGTTCTTTAGTAGGATGCTCTTTAGCCTCCATGTATCTGAGTTCTTTCCAAGATTCCTCTTGTGATTAAGTTCTAGTTTCAAAGCATTGTGGTCTGAAAATATGCAGGGAATGATCCCAATCTTTTGGTACTATTGAGACCTGCTTTGTGACCTAGGATGTGACCTATTCTGGAGAATGTTCCATGGGCACTACAGAAGAATATGTATTCTGTTGCTTTAGGATGGAATGTTCTGAATATATCTGTGAGGTCCATTTGTTCCAGTGTGTCATTTAAAGTCTTAATTTCCTTGTTGATCTTTTTCTTAGATGATCTGTCCATTTCAGTGAGGGGGGTGTTAAAGCCCCTACTATTATTGTATTGTTGTTGATGTCTTTCTTTGATTTTGTTATTAATTGGCTGCTCCCATGTTAGGGGCATAGGTTTTAAAATTGTTAGATCTTCTTGTTGGATAGACCCTTTAAGTATGATGTAGTGTCCTTCCTCATCTCTTATTATAGTTTTTGGTTTAAAATCTAAGTTGTCTGATATAAGGATTTCTACCCCAGCTTTCTTTTGATGTCCATTAGCATGGTAAATGGTTTTCCTCCCCCTCACTTTGAATCTGGAGGTGTCTTTGGGTCTCAAATGAGTCTCTTGCAGACAGCATATTGATGGGTCTTGTTTTTTTTATCCAATCTGATAGCCTGTGTCTTTTGAATGGTGCATTTAGCCCATTTACATTGAGGGTAACTACTGAAAGATATGAATTTAGTGCCATTGTATTGCCTATAAGGTGACTGTTCCTGTATATTGTCTGTGTTCCTTTCTGGTCTATATTACTTTTAGGATCTTTCTTTGCTTAGAGGACCCCTTTCAATATTTCTTGTAGGGCTGGTTTGGTGTTCACAAATTCTTTTAGTTTTTGTTCATCCTGGAAACTTTTTATCTCTCCTTCTATTTTCAATGACAGCCTAGCTGGATATAGTATTCCTGGCTGCATATTTTTCTCATCTAGTGCTCTGAATACATCATGCCAGTCCTTTTCTGGCCTGCCAGGTCTCTGTGGATAGGTCTGCTGCCAATCTAGTGTTTTTACCGCTATAGGTTACAGACCTCTTGTCCCAAGCTGCTTTCAGGATTTTCTCTTTGTCCCTGAGACTTGTGAGTTTTACTATTAGATGTCGGGGTGTTGACCTATTTTTATTGATTTTGAGGGTGGTTTTCTGTGCCTCCTGCATTTTGATGCCTGTTTCCTTCCCCAAGTTAGGGAAGTTCTCTGCTATAATTTGCTCCAATATACCTTCTGCCCCTCTCTCTCTTTCTTCTTCTGGGATCACAATTATTCTAATGTTGTTTCACTTTATGGTATCACTTATCTCTTGAATTCCCCCATTGTGATCTAGTAGTTGTTTAACTCTTTTTCTCAGCTTCTTTATTCTCCATCATTTGGTCTTCTATATCACTAATTCTCTCTTCTGCCTCATTTATTCTAGCAGTTAGAGCCTCCATTTTTTTATTGCACCTCATTATTAGCCTTTTTGATTCTGAATTGGTTAGATTTTAGTTCTTTTATTTCTCCAGAAAGGGATTCTCTAGTATCTTCTATGCTTTTTACAAGCCCAGCTAGTATCTTTATAATCATCGTTCTGAACTCTAGTTCCTACATCTTACTAATGTCTATATTGATTAGGTCCCTGGCAGTCGGTACTGCCTCTTGTTGTTTTTTTTGAGGTGAGTTTTTCCACCTTGTCATTTTGTCCAGAGCAGAATAGATGAATGAGAGAACAAAATGCTAAAAAAAATGCTAAAACGGTAACAACGACCCTAGAAAAAGATACACTAAACAAATCAGAAGAGACCCAAAACTGGGGGGAAATGAAAGAGAAAAAAAGAAAACAGAATATGATCAGGTTGGTGAAAATAACAGCCACACACTAGATTTTGGTTGTATTTTTTCTGTTAGAACAAATCGCCTCCCACAATTTTAAAGAAAGAAAAATTTATGTATATATAAAAATAAGGGTAAATATGAAGGGATGGAATATGAGTGTAAAGATGAAAATTAAAAAAGATTTTAAAAAAGGAATTGATAAGAAGTTGGTTGAAAAAAAGAATTAAAAAAAAAAAGAAGATAGAGAATATAATCAGGCAGGAGACTAGGACAATGTCATACGCTAGATTTAGGGTATATTTTGGTCTGTTAGAAGAAACTGTATCCCAAAATTTTAAAGAAAGAAAAACTTATATATATATATATATGTACATATATATATACAAAAAAAATAAGGTTAAATACAATGAAGAGATAGAATATGACTGTAAAAAATGAAAAATTAAAGATTTTTAAAAAGGAATTGATAAGATGTTGGTTGAAAAAGGAAAGAAAAATTCAACTAAAAAAATAGAAAAAGAAAAAAATAAAATTAAAAAAATTTACTTTGAAAGACTAAAGAATCATGGGGAAAAAGCCATGAATTCTATGTGCAGTATTTCCCTAGTGCTGGAGTTCTGCCATTCTCATTGATCAGTAAACTTGGTCTTGGCTGGCTGTTCTTGCTGATCTTCTGGGGGAGGGGCTTGTTGCCGTGGTTCCCAAATGTCTTTGCGGAGACAGAATTGTCCCGCCCTTGCCCGGTCGGGCTAAGTAATCTGCTCGGGTTTGCTCTTGGGAGCTTTTGTTCCCTGCAAGCTTTCCACTCGGCTTTGGAGGAGGAGAGTGAAAATGGTGGCCTCCCAATCTCCGCCCCGGAGGAGCAGAGAACTCGGGCCCCGCTCCTCAGTGTGCCCCCAGAGAAAAGCAGTCAGTCACTCCCGTCTCCCTGGTCTCTGGCCGCACTCCATGCTCACCCAGCCTGTGACCCAGCGTTTCTATCTCTGGCACCTGACTTGGTGTGGAGTCTCCAAACCCAGCAGATCCCTGCGGTACGCTCCCAGGCTGCTCCTCCCAGGGGAGGAAGGGGAGTCTCCCTGGATCTGCCACTTGTTGGGTCCCTGCTGGAGGAGCAGTGGCCCGACTGGGCCGCGGATCACAGTTTATGGCAACCCCGAGCTGAGAGCCCATTTCTCAGCTCCATCTCTGCAGCTGGCTTCCCCGCTCTGATACCTGGGAGCTCTGCTGCGCTCAGGCACCCCTGGTCTTTCTGTGACCCTGAGGGTCCTGAGACCACACTGTCCCAGGGAGGGTTCCACCCCCCGCTTAGCCACTGGAGCAACGTCCCTCAGTGGAGCCGACTTCTAAAAGTTCCGATTTTGCACTCCGCTGCTCTATCATTTGCCTGTATCGGCTGATGGAGGCCCCCTCCCCCGCCGTCAATCCTCCCAAATATTGCCTCGGATTCACTTCTCCGCACGCCCTACCTTCCAGAAAGTGGTCGCTTTTCTGTTCAGAGAGTTGCTGCTATTCTTTTCTTCGATCTCCTGTTGAGTTCGTAGGTGTTCAGAATGGTTTGATCCCTGTCTAGCTCAATTCCTGGGACCAGACAAATTTAGGTCGCCTACTCCTCCACCATCTTGCTCCACCCCCTAAATTATTGCTATTGACACAGGACTCCCTCATCATTTCCTTCCTATAGATTTCTGAATACAAGATTGAACAAAACTGACTCAGGGTTCTCAAAATCACAATTTTACCATTAAGCACTATAACAACTGTTTTAAATCACTTTCTATGTGCTTAGCATTGTGCTAAGAATTTCATATGGATCATCCCTTTTATTTCTTACAAACCTATGAGATAGGTACTATTCTTAACAACTCCACTTTATTGATGGAAAAACAAACCCAGAAACTATGTAATTTGCTTGCAATTAAACACGTAGTTTTATTTTTTAAACAAGGTTACTCTAGAACATATAAACTCCCATCATTTTATTCCTGGACATCTTAAAGCGAGGGAAGTAAGAACAACAGCTAACCATTGCCTTCTCTATACATTTGTTGGCTCAATTTGACTTATTCTCTTTGCAAAATTGCTGATGGGCCTTGAGACACATTGAATTTCTGATTTTAAAAAAGTTAAGAAAAACAAAGTTGTAAAAGTCATGCTTTTTAATTTTACATTACTAATTAATGGATGAGCTCTTTCAGAAAATTCGTATTTCAGATTACTTGAGTTGACCACAAAGAAGGGCAAAGGATAATGTCTTCTCCTACTCTTCCCCGACTTCTTCAGGTGGGCAGTCAAATCAACTTCTTTTAACATTGGGCATTTCCAAAAGGAAAAGAGGCCCATTTAATGAGATGAAGAATGAAGCTCCATGTGCCTCCCATCCTCCACATATTCTCCCCTGAACCGAGGCTCAGCTCATATACCCCAAGTTGTGGCACCTGTTCCTACATTACCGCAATTAGTTCCTACTGGTTTAAGAATAATTACTGCCCTAAGGGCTGCCTGTCCCCACTTCAACTCAGTGCCCTCTGCTACCTAGAAGCCTGTCCCTGCCCCTTGGGCTCCCTGAACCTTTCCACTATCCAGCAGCCTACAGGATGAGGATAGGCACAGCCAGGGTATTCTGGATCTTTGATCCTGAGCTACTGTCAGCCTCCACTCTAATCCGTAGGTGCCCATGAATGGTTAAACATGTGGTTAGCACCCCTGCATCTCCCATTCTTGATCTTAAATCCCCTATTTTTGGTGATTGATTTTTTTTTAAGATTTTATTTATTTATTTGACAGAGAGAGACACAGCAAGAGAGGGAACACAAGCAGGGGGAGTGGGAGAGGGAGAAGCAGGCTTCCCACTGAGCAGGGAGCCCGATGCGGGGCTCGATCCCAGGGCCCCGGGATCATGACCTGAGCTGAAGGCAGACGCCTAATGACTGAGCCACCCAGACGCCCCTTGGTGATTGATTCAAAGGAGCAAAATGAAGGTTTGAATTAGGAATTAATGACTAAATAAATAAATAAATATGCACAGTTCTCATATATTGCTCCTGCAAAGTCACCAAGACTTCCTTTTTCATTAAGGTTCCTGTTCCTCATTGGTTCATCTCCATTTACTAAGGCAATTCAGAAGTGGGGATCTTTTCATTGTCCTATTTCTTCCTATGACCCACTCAGAAGCAGGATCTTTATTAGTAGCTCAACTGATTTATCTTACTTGGAAAGACACAATTTGCTAATGTATACAAAGTTTTATCTCTGTGCTGTACCCAGACAATAATTCTTTCATGACTTTTGTAAGATGATCATAGACCATGTTGTTCGGGAAATTCCTTAGTTTCCTGTCCTCCTTTCTTATGGTGTAATCACTTTTTTTTTTTTAAGTAAGGCATCTCTACAATAAAACAGAAATGAATTTGCTCCAACAGGAGTGGCATTCTCAGATGACAGAAGCCTCTTAGTATAGACAAAACTACTGAATGAAAGTTTCAACAGGCCCTCACGGCGCCTCATCTCACAAGTGAATGAAAATGCTCACTTACTGTGATACTTAATTTTATGTGTCAATTTGGTTGGGCTCTGGTGTGCTGTTTGACCAAATAATGGTCCAGATAGTGCTGTGAAGGTATTTTTTAGATGTGATTAACATCTACATCAGTAGACTTTGAGTAAACCACCTCCATGTTGTGGACAGGCCTCATCCAATTAAGCAGTTGAAAGCTTAAACAAAAGGCCCAGGGTCCCTGCTGAGGAAGGAATTTACTTCCAATCTGCCTTCTGACTCAAGACTGTATCAACTCTAGCCAGAATTTCCAGCCTATTGGCCTGCCTTGTAGATTTGGGACTTGATAGCCGCCCACAATTGTGTGAGCAGGTTCCTTAAAATAAATCTCTCTTTCTCTCTCCAATATGTCCTATTGGTTCTATTTTTTCAGAGAACCCTGATGATTAATACACTTATCCACAGAGAAATTTTTTATTAGAGAAAGATAATTACTTTTTAAAAAGTAATGTGCATTTTTTGAAGTGTGAAGAACATCATTTCAGGACTATCAAGCAGATTTCAGTTATTATGATGTAAGATGACTTTTCCCTGTCTCAAATGGCCGAGACTATACCTATTTAGCAGTATGAAAAAGCTTAAGTTTGGGGGATAGCCCACCAGCACTGGATTCCAAGAACTCTCTTCAAGCAGCGAGAAACCTTGCTGTATATGTTCCTGGTAGTCATTCTCTGGACCCAAACCCTCCCTCATGGCTCCCAGATAAAAATCACCTTAGGATAGTGGAGCCTCTCAAGACTTTCAGTTTTTAGTCCCCAAATACTCCTGGGGCTGTTGGTAAAGCATTCTGCTTAAGCTCCAAGGATTAAGCTTCTCTCCTGGATTTAGTGGGTCTGAGAGTGGTATATAGAGGTCAACCCACTTACACTTTAGTGTATTTCTCATCACTTACCATTTCATGCTCATATTCATCAATACCCAAATCAAGACAACCCAATCTATGAGCATAGTATAACTCTCCATTTATTTAGGCCTCTTTAAAGGTCTTTCAGTAAGGTTTTATAGATTTCCACATAAAGTCCCTATATAACTTGTGTTATATATACACTTCCAGGACTCTTTAATTTTTTTAAAGCTTTCTTTTTTTTTTTAATATTTTATTTATTTATTTAACAGAGAGAGACACAGCGAGAGAAGGAACACAAGCAGGGGGAGTGCAAAAGGGAGAAGCAAGCTTCCCGCGGAGCCGGGAGCCCCATGCGGGGCTCAATCCCAGGACCCTGGGATCATGACCTGAGCTGAAGGCAGACGCTTAACAACGGAACTACCCAGGTGCCCCTCCAGGACTCTTTAATTTTTGATGATTTGATTTCTTAGCATTATAGAATATTTTAGAAAGTAGCTTATTTTCTCCTGAGTAAATTTTGGTGGGTTACATTTTTCATCAACACATTCATTTCATATATATTTTTGGTTATTGGCATAATGTTGTTTTTAGTATCCTTTAATTTGTTTTTGTTTGCAGCCTATGTGATAATATTCCATTTCATTTCTCATAATCTGTAAGTTGTGTCTTCTCTCACTTCTATTGATTAAAATCTCACCAGAGGTATGTTACTATCACTTTTTTTAAAGAACAAGTTTTTGTCTTTGTTGAATCTGTTATATACTTTTCTATTTAATTGATTTTTGCTTTTGTTTTGTCTCTGTGACTCCTTTTGGATTTATTTAGCTATTCATTTTCTAACTTCTAGAGATGCGTATTTACCTCATTAATTTTTAGCTCTTATTTTTTTCTAATATATATATATTTGAATCCCCATATTTCCTTGTATTATCGATCTATATCTATCTTCAGAACTTGAAAGTGTTTTAATGATTTTCCCATTCAAGATACCTTCTTTTTTTTTCTTGTAAATTTGTTTTTTTGTTTTGTGATTCAACATATAAGTGAGGTTATGGTCATATGGTATTTCTCTGTCTGACTTATTTCACTTAGCATAATGCCCTCAAGGTCTGTTCATGTTGTCACAAATGGCAAGATTTCCTTTATGGCTAAATATTTTAATATATATGTATTAGTAATAACAATAATTATATACATATGTGTGTATATATATATATATCCTCTTTATTATCCATTCATTCATCAGTAGACACTTGGGTTGTTTCCATGTCTTGGCTATTGTAAATAATGCTGCAGTAAACATGGGGATGCAGATATCTTTTCAAATTAGTGTTTTTGTTTCCTTTAGGTACAAACCCAGAAGTGGGATCGCTAGCTCATATGGTAGTTTTAGTTTTAATTTTTTTAAGGCATCTCCATAAGCCTTTCCACAGAGGCTGCACTATTTTACATTTCCACGAACACTCCACAAGGGTTCCCTTTTCTCCACGTGCTTGTCACTCTTTTGTCTTTTTGATGATAGCTGTACTAACAGGTGTGAGGTGATATCTCACTGTGGTTTTTGAGTTGCATTTCCTTGATGATTAGTGATGTTGAACACCTTTTCATGTACCCATTAGCCATCTATATTTCTTCTTTGGAAAAGTGCCTACTCGTTCCTCTGCCCATTTTTATATTGGATTTTTTTTTTTTTTTTTTTGCTATTGAATGAGTTCTTTATATATTTTGGATATTAACTCCTTATCAGATATGCTTTGCAAATACTTTCTTCCATTTGGTAGGAAGTACCTTTTCATTATGTTGATGGTTTCTTTTCCTGTGCAGCAGTTTTTTTAGTTTGATGTAGTCCCACTTGTTTGTTTTGCTTTTGTTACCTTTGCTTTTGGTGTCATCTAAAAAATCATTGCCAAGACTGATGTCAAGCAGTTTATTCCCTATGCTTTCTTCTAAGAGTTTTGTGGTTTCAAGTCTTATGGCCAGGTTTTTAACCCATTTTGAGTTGATTTTTGTGTATCGCATAACATAGTGGTCTAGGTCCAGTTTCATTCTTTTGCATGTAGCTGTTCAGTTTTCCAAGCACCGTTTATTGAAGAGACTGTCTTTTTTCCTTTGTATATTCTTGGCTCCTTTATTATAAATTTATTGGCTATATATACATGGGTTTACTTCTGGGCTCTCTATTGTGTTCCATTGATCTATGTGTCTGCTTTCTGCCAATACCATATTGTTTGAATTGCTATAGCTTTGTAATATAATTTGAAATCAGGACGCATGATGCTTCCATCTTTGTTGTTCTTTTTAAGATTGCTTTGGCTATTTGCGAACTTTAGGATTGTTCTGTTTCTGTAAAAAATGCCTGTGGAATTTTGATAGGGATTGCATTGAATCTGTAGACTGCTTTGGGCAGTATGGACCTTTTAACAATACTCTTCCAATCCATGAGCATGGGATAGCTTTCCATTTGTGTTGTCTTCAATTTCTTTTATCAATGTCTTATAGTTTTCATTGTACAAATCTTTCACCTCTTTGGTTAAATTTATTCCTAGTTATTCTTAACACAATTGTGAATGCAATTAATTTCTCCTTCTGCTGGCTTATTGTTAGTATATAGAGATGCAACTGATTTTTGTGTATTGATTTTTGTATCCTGCAACTTTACTGAATTCATTTATTCTAACAGGTTTGTGGTGGAGTCTTTAGGGTTTTCTGTATATAGTAACATGTCATCTGCAAACAGAGACAGTTTTACTTCTTCCTTTCTCATTTGGATGCTTTTATTTTTATGCCTAAATGCTCTGGTTAGGACTCCAAATACTTGGTTGAATAAAAGTGGCAAGGCTAGGCATCCTTGTTTTGACCCTGATTTTAGAGGAAAAGCTTTCAGCTTTTCAGCATTGAGTATGATGTCAGCCATGGGCTTTCAAGACACTTCTAATTTGATTTATTCTTGACCCTTTAAGAAATTTACTTCTAAATGATTTATTTTCAAATACTGTAGAATTCCAATTATCTTTGTGCTATTTATTTCTAGCTTAATTGCTAGAATTTATGGTTTGAGAAACTACTCTATATTATTTCAATTCATTGAAATTTGTTGAGACTTGTCCTATGGCCAAGATACACTTAACATTTGTAAATGTGCCATGTATTCTTGAAAAAGATATATATTCTACAAGTTCTTATGATATATATATATATATCATATATATATAGCCATATATATACATGATCTCCACTAGGTCAAATTTGTTAATCAGGTTGTATAATCTCTTTTAATCATCATTTTTGTTCATTTATTCTGTCAAATTACTTATAAAACTGTCATTTTTCCTTTTAATTCTGTCATTTTGCTTTATGTATTTTGAAGCTATGAGGTGTCTATAAATCAAAACTGTTATAGTTTCCTAGTGAATTAAATATTTTGTCCTTATTAAATTATTGTCTTTACTGCTAATAATCCTTCTTTCTTTCTTTCTTTCTCTCTCTCTTTTTTTTTTTGCCTTAATGCATAGTACAGTTACACCATCCTGGGTACATTGCCAATATAGAGCCACCTTAATTCCTTATACAACCCAGATGGTATGAACTTGGACTGCAAATCCAGGCAAGGGTTGGTTTACCTGTAGTTCAACTTTATCCTGAAGATGTGGTCCACTGGCACCCTTGTTGTGGGGAGGATTTCCTATGAACAATTCTCTATCCTGTGGGGACCCAGGTCTCTGATTTGTTCCCTTTGTCTGGTGAGGCCATTAAAGAAACATTGGCAGATACGAAACTCCTAAAGGAAGAGGCATTAGCCATATTCCCAAAACTATATAGATGGTGAAGTGCATTTTATTCTTCTATGCTATTTATTAAGTTGTGAATTTTATTTGGAAGTAGTTGGAGGAATCGCAGACAAAACCAATGAATATAAGTGCTATGTTTCCTAATTACAGCCACACAGTCTTTTAATAAAAATATTTTACGTCACTAGCATGTGGCGAGCTCAGGATTCAAATTCAGACAGCCTGACTCCAGAGCTTACATAAGTTGGGTGGATACAAAGGAAAGTTAATTAATGCAAGACTTCCCCCTCCTGCTGGTGGATCATGGCTCTATTTCCACATAGCCTATGCCCTTCTGAGAAGACTGGTTAGAAAACCAAGATTCTACAGCTGTCCTAACAATAAAGCCCTCCTTAATTGATTTCTCTTTTTTGAAATTCAAGCCTGATTAAAACAACTCACAGATATTAGAGAAATCTTTCATATTGTCAGTAAATTTTTGAACAAATGACGTGTTCTCTTTAACATGGCATAAGTGTATCGCAAGTTAACAATTTTTTATTCACAAAGTACATTCATATTCTATACAACATGCTCTATTTGAAAGTCATTTCATTTTCTTTGCCTCATTAAGAATACAATAGGTGTTCCCTTTCTAACTTTGTTTTGAACAAATAAACTACACATCATATTTTTAGGCTTATATTTTCTTAGGTTTCTGTTAAGGGATTTGAAGATTTTTCCCAATTCTTAATTTTATCCTGACTTAAAATATCCTATCTTCAACCCTCATCATCTTGCAACAATTATTTTGCTTATGGTGCACAATAGTAAAAATAGGTGTAATGTTTAGAATACTAAATACGTTTATTTTCTCATGCATAACTAAGCCATTTTTACAGTTTTTCAGTAAGTCTGTCCTTTAGAATTGTCTTGTTTTAATTTTGGGAAATTTGGTACTATTGACTCCTGATCTAATGCTTACAAGAGCATATTTAATGGGTTGGTGGCAGTTTTATTGCCCCTTAAACATTTAATAGGTTTGCCACGTAATTTCTCAATTTCTTATTTGTTTATTTTTTTATATTTTTGGTACAAAATTGAAAACTTATGGTATTGAGTTTTATGACATTGGCACAATCTTCCTCCACAGTTGTAGCTGATACTTTCACTATACTCTTATGTCTAGGGGCCAAAATATGAACTTACCAGTGCAACATGGCCTGGATCCATAAAGTTTATATTTAGATCACTATTAGAAATTAAACTTTTCTTTATTAAACTAATAAGATCTTAGGTTCCTCTTATTTGTCAAATATATATTACAAATACATTGGCAAAATCTGGGACTACATTTTATTGTAAATTTTTAAAGTTCAACATCAGTTTGATCAAGTTTGTTTTACTTGCCTAAGTATGTTCTAATGGAAATGCCACCAGGATAGAAGTCAGGAAATTCGGGTTCTAGTCATAACACTGCCGTTCGTTTAGATGCTCTGTGATCCCGAGCCTCAGTTTGGATGAGGGCAGAGATTTCCAAATTTCTTAAGGCTAACAACACTCTGTTTCAACAAAATCTTGCAATATGAAAATCAGAACACAGCATCTGGAAAAGAGTGGGATACGTTATTTTTATTTAGTTAATTCGCAATTCTAGAATACATAGTTTTCTTGAAACCTTACGAAACTGCAGAGAGATTTTTCAATTGTTTGAGATAACTAGTTTGCTTTTCATGGCTCTTTAATTTATAAGCACAGAAATTATAAGCTTAGGAAGTAGCTAACTTTCTCAGATAGACTTAGGAAAACTTTCTACAGGTCTGTATACTACCGTGATTTCTATTGATATTTATATTAATAATTTCGTAAACATGTTTCAAGAGGTAGTGTTTCAAAAGTTCATACTTTACATGAGAATAATCCTGAGTGGTGATACTGTAAAAGGGCTTTTAATCTGGTATTTAGAATTTGTATAAAGTGAGCAAACACAATTATTTTCCTAAATTCCATACCTGAGAAAGTTCATTCCCATTTCTTCCTTTGTCCTTTGGGGCATGCTCTGGAGGAACCAAACTGCCTATCACAGTTGACTTCAGAGGAGCCGTTTCATGCATAATTCAGAACCTACTGTTAAGAGACAGAATGACATTCTGTTAGGTTACAGAAAGGCAGAGTGTGAATGTCCACTTTATCTTTTTGTTCTTGCTCTCTGAAGTGTTGTTACGACCAGCACTCATGTCACTGGGTACTTCCTTTTTGGCACCCCAGCCCCAGCATCCACCTGTGTCCCCACAGCCATTCCCAGCAGGAGGCCCTGAGGCTGCCTTCTCTCTGGGAACAGCTCCCTTGACCCCAGTACAGGTTGCCTGGGAGATCTATTCAGGATTTCACTCCTAAACCTCTGTCCTCCCCTCTTCCATTCTAAGGTTTGGGTGCCTACTTGTTTGCATGGGACGGGTCAGGCCTACTCTTGTTCCTTGCCTTGTTTTGAGTGATGCTCCACAGGCCCAAGCCTTGGCCCAGCCTAGACTTGTCCAGGCCTCCTGAGCACTGTATTGCCCTTGACCTGACCCCAGCCGAAACAGCTACCTGGGAAGGGAGTCCCCATGGAAGGCCAGTGTCCCATTGAACCAGGACCACTTATAATTATGGCATGGTTTTTTAAGTTGAGTGAATTCTAAGTGAGAAATCAGTTTATAGTTTAAAGTCATTTTATATTGGTTTAGGCGAGAATTCTTTTAGTCTAAAAAAGAACAGAAGAAACCCCCTCAAGATTATTTTCTTTTTTTCCCTGCTGGTGTCCAAATCCACTAAAATACTCTAAAAGTTTGCTTTTCCATGACCATTTGATACAAGTCCTCTTTGGATGAATCTGACCAATGCTTGGGTAACAGTTTTGGACCCTATTTGATGTATATAGTGAATTAATTAGTAGTTAATATTTTTATTCTTGATGCCTTCATTCCTACAACTTGTAAGATAGGAAGGATCTTTGATTCACGTAGGTGGGCAAATGTCTGAACATATGGGAATAACTATTTCTTAATTTATTCTTTCAATGTTGGATGAAACATTTATAAGGCCTTCAGGCTCTATAAGATTCCATGAGAGGAAAGTGTATAATCTAATGAACAGCTCAAAATAATACAAGGTCATACAAATATGTGTTTTTCACTCCTTATGTAGTTACCATATATGCTTATATTTCTATTCTTATAGTAAGGACAAAATCCTTTTTAAATATACTGTTCTCACTAAATTGTGAAAAGTGTTTTATGCTATAATTCCACATAAAAGCTTCAATTCCTACCCTGTAAAATATGGTATTATACCTAAAATCCTAAACATTCTTGCTTGTGAGCTGAAAATTAAGAATCAGGATCTAGTCAAGTCCTTTCAATTGCTTTTGGAACAGGTGTTGGGGCAAAGCTGTGAAAACAGAAAGCTGAGCGCCAAGAATTCCCACGGCCTTCAAGAATGGAACAGACAAAACCAAAGGGTGGTCCAACATTCATTGCCAAATGACATAGCTCTCTCTAATCACTGTATATTTTGAAAGCAAATGCACTGGAATAATGAAACTTTTTTCCTTTATTTTTACATTTTGAAAAATAGGAACTATGACAGTTGTGAAAATTTTCCATGTTGGAAAGAGGAACAGTGGGGAGGGCTCTGAAGCTGTGCCTTTTCATTAGGAAGGGGCCAAAGAAAGGCAAAGGTCCCTGTTCCTCAGAGCCCTGAGGCTCCCAGGCCTCTGTAGCCTGAGGGTCCTTGCAGTCGGGCATACTTCTGGGAGAACTGAGGTGGGCGTCTTGCTGCGCTCCTACATGGCGCTCCCCATGTCTGTGTCACATCAGGGACTGTGGCCCCTCAGGTGTCCCAAACCTGTGGGCATCCCCCCTCCCATGCTACTGGAGCCCTCAGGGTTTCAAAAGTACAGGGGCTCACAGCTCGGGAGCCTCCAATCTTTATTTGTTCCTTTGACCGTCAGTTAGTGTCTTTGGGACTCAATTTCTTTATTTGAACACAGGGTAAATCACAGGACCAGATAGAAGAAGGTATGCAAATGTACTTTTAAAAGTAGAAATCAAGGTGCAAAGGTGTTTTAGTTTGCGAACTGCCAGTTGATAAAATAAGATGCGCTTAGAAGTTTGAGGGAGGGTTAGAATGAGAAAGGGGGGGGGCGTCTCATGAGCACAAGACAGGTATTAAAGAAAACCAGGAGAGGTTAAGACCAAAATAAAAGACAAAATAAAGGGGAAAGACAGACAAGAAGGCAGAAAAGTGAGGTGAGTTCCAATGCCATCTTTCTACAGGTTGTCTGATTCCAAACAACAAACACTAGGGTAAGGGAAGGCAACAACAGTGAGGGGCTGGGAGTATGAGGGTAGGAGCGAGAGGTGAGGATTTGTAAGGGCTGCGGGGACAGCAGACACGTCACAAAATCCTAAAGCAGGAGCCATTTTTATCTCTTTGCTTCACCTTGTAAGGACAGGTATTTATGGGTCTACTGGCTTTAGAATGATTGAAGTCTTGGATTTAAAAAAATACACCTCCGACAATCTTGAAAAAAATCATTTGTTGGAAAGACATTGAATAGCTCACAATGATCTAAGGAAAAGCTAGGCTCAGACCTGGTTGCAGGAAGGACAGGAGATTCCCTTCAGGGCACCAAGAAAGGTGACCGAAGTGCAGGACGCTGACCCAGTGCACGCTTTTCTTTCTTTCTTCCTGGAACACATGGAAAAGAAGGAATAGCCCAGACATCTTACTTCTTGGAATTTCATTATTTCTTTTAACTTTTTATTTTGAAATAATTTAGATTTACAGGAAAGTTGCTCAATCAGTACAGAAAATTTCCGTCTACCCTTCACTCAGCTTCCCCTCCCCCATGAACATCTGCTATAACCAGAGTGCAATTTCCAAAAGCAAGATACTGATGTGAGTACAATACCGTAGACCAAACTGCAGACCTTCTTTGGGTTTCACCAGTTTTCTCATGAATGTGTGTTTTCTCCCCCACACTGCAGACACTGTCATGTCTCCTCAGTCTCTGCCAGTCTGCCATGTTTTTTCAGTCCTTTCTGGTCTTTTCTGGCCATGACACTTTTGAAGAATAATGGTCAACTATTTTGTAGAATGCCTCTCAATTTTCTAGGATTGGCTTGAGGTTATGCTTTGTCAGCAAGGACACCACACAAGGGATGTTGTGCCTTCTAGGTGCATCCCGTCAGTTTACATAACAGTGCAACTTCTTACCAGTGATGTTGACTTCGCTCATTTGGCTAATGTGGAGTCAGCCAGCCTTCTCCACTATAAAGTCACAGTTTTTCTCCTGGTTATTAAAAGCCTATCTTGTGAGGAGATACTTTCAGACAAGGCAAATAGGCTGTCTCTCCTTGTGCGTTTGCTCACTAAATTAGATATCCATTGATTAAAACAATGTTTGCCTATGGTGATTTTCTATTTGTCTCCCTCCTTCTCCATTTACTAAGAAGTCCATAATTTCTTAATCAATACCTGGCCTGGAAGTGATAATGATACCATATTCAGGAAAATATTTTTATTAAAAACAACAATTTGGTAATGGAAATCCTGGCTGAATTACTGAGGCTTCCCACAGTTAATTACTCCCAATTAGTGTCTAATCTACTAATTTACTGAATCTCTCCAACTGTTTTAGCCTTATGAGATTTCAAAAAAAATCATATAGAAGCTGGAAGAATTACAAAACTATTTTGTGACAATTAAAAGACTTACAGAGCTAACCTAATTTGGTATAAAAACTACAGAATTAGGAAACTGTTATAACTGAAGGAATCTTGATTAAATTGATGACGCTTGTTTAAATCAGTTAATTGTTCAGATCGGTTGACATGGTATTGGAAAAAAGTTTTAAATACATGTTAAAGAAATGGAGTCCCTTTAAGAAACCAGAGTGCCAAATGTAGGAACTGTTCCAGGAAGAAGTGGCTCCTTACTAAGCGTGAGGCGGGGAGGTGCTTACGAAATGATTTGCCACCATTTTGATAAAAGCAGAAAGTGCACAGAGGCTCTGAGCTCTAGCCTCTAAGTAAGGAACAGCCCTGGGGGAGAAAAATTAAGAGCCTAGAGTAACCAGAAGGTGTTAAGGAGGCAATAAAACCTTTTCCTCTACATGGCAGCCAGCAACTGGCTGAAGGAGAAGGTGCCAGGGGCCATGAAAAGGTCCAATAACTTGAACCTGTGGCATTATTTCAGATCACAAAGTTTAGTTGGTATAACTGATAAACACTGTGCATAAAATGAAGAAAATATTCCTAATTTATAGGGTCATGGGGAAAATGAAATAAAAGAAAACATACTTCGTGATGGCTGGTATCCAGTAAACAGTGAATAAATAGTATTCATTTTCACAACAAACATCCATTGAGTTTTCATGGAGTTTTACACTTAACCATTTTGGGCCTTAGTTTTTTATACTCATAAAAGCAATTATGCTAATGATTTCTAAAGTGCCTTTTAACTGAAATGCTGTGACTGCATTGCCACAGGTGGGGAATTTGAAACAAAAATCTGCACATTGAAGTTTTATAAAGGCTGAGCCAGCTGCCTTCATTTATTGACTAAACACTGGCTAGGTAACAGGCACTATGCTAAAGGCTAGAAATTTTGGGGGGGTAAGATTTTATTTTTAAGCAATCTCTACACACAATGTGGGGCTCGAACTCACAACCCTGAGATCAAGAGTCACAGGCTCCAGTGACTGAGCCAGCCAGGTGCCCCAGGGCTAGACATTTTTTAACTAAAGATACAGCACTCATTCCCAGACTTACTTCAGCCTTGTATTCTGTTTTGGCAGATGACCATGTAAACTAAGTGTTAATATGTGAGATGGTAGAGTTGTGGGACAGAGGGGTAGCTCTCCGTGCATAGTAAAACCTGGCCTCAGAGAAGTGAAGATTCGAGACCTGGTCCAAGAAGGGTGAGAAGAAACTTAGCGAGCAGAGAATAGCACATAGCAGGTAGGAGAGTTGGTTGGAACAAAGACTTGGAAGAATGGATGTACATGGTGGTTTAGGGATGAATGTTGTACTTTGGTGTGTGGAGAGGAAAGTGGTTGACTATGAGTCAGGTCAAGTTGGAACAAGACTAGAGTTTGACCTTTGTAGGCAACAGGAAGCCATTGAATATTTTTAAGTAAAACAGTTACATGATAGGGCAAAATATTTGTTCACTAGGTAGAAAATGAAATTAATGGGGAATGACGGGAGGCTGGGGAAACAGTTATAAAAGACACTTGGATATTTCAGGTAAGAAGGAATGATTTCAAACAGAGCAGGAGCCATAGGAATAGAGAAGAACAAAGGGATTCTATAAATATTCTGGAACTATGGTAGCCTCTAAGATTTCCATGTCTATAATATGGCTATCAGAGTATTTATACTCACCTCCTCACTGGATAGAACTACAAAATGCTATGCACGTGTGTAGTTTCTTTAAGTATCAAAATGCTGAAAAAATGGTCAGGAAATTTGAGGCCAAAAGCCACCCAATGGGCGGTAAGCAGGAAGGAGGTAAGCAGGTAAGCCGAGCTCTTATGCTGATCCTA
Organism: Eumetopias jubatus; assembly: GCF_037043125.1. Classification (NCBI taxonomy): domain Eukaryota; kingdom Metazoa; phylum Chordata; class Mammalia; order Carnivora; family Otariidae; genus Eumetopias; species Eumetopias jubatus. The sequence continues at coordinate 125,323,796 of NW_028274808.1, read as the reverse complement.
GCTTAATTTATCAAGGCTTTGTGCAGTGTGAAGGGCAGAAGACGGAGCCCTTCTAACATAAAGCCAGGCAGTCTAACAAGTAAATTCCTAATACACCTGGGATCTCAAAGGGTCATGCCATATGTATAAGGATGTATGAGTAAACTAATAACAAGCTCGCTCTGCTCCTTCCATTCCCCCAACCTCAGGAGATTGTGAGAATGGCATAGAAAGTTAGTGAGCAAAGCAGGATATGGGGAAGAAACCAATAAAACCACCCCTGAGAAGCTGCGACCACATGCCTTGTCCTAAAAGAATTTTCTAGGGCGCCTGGGTGGCTTAGTCGTTAAGCTTCTGCCTTCGGCTCAGGTCATGATCCCAGGATCCTGAGATCAAGCCCCATATAGGGCTCCCTGCTCAGCGGGAAGCCTGCTTCTCCTTCTCCCTCTTCTACTCCCCCTGCTTGTGTTCCCTCTCTTGCTGTCTCTCTGTCAAATAAATAAATAAAATCTTAAAAAAAAAAAAAAAAGAATTTTCTAGGCAAAATTCACAGTGTATGGAAGGCCCCCAAAAGCTCAAGCCTTGATTTTAACCTGAAGCGTTCCAGGACTGGTAGTACCCCAGGAAAGTGCTCTCTCTGGAGCACCCCAGTCTACAGCCCAGGCCTCACAGATTTCCCACATGGAACTTTTCAAGGGAAAAATGTAGTTCACAGTCAAAGGTAATCAAGTACACGGGAAACAAGGTACCATGGGCAGGAACCCGAAACAATAGGCAACAAAAACAGACCTGTACACATTTCAAATGTTCATATGAGACATGTATTTTAGTGTAAATATAAGTATAAATTTATGTTTAAAATAAGTCCTATCCGAGGAAAGAACAGGCAAACTTGAAAATGCCTGTGGGGAACAAAACCGTGTTTTAGAGGTCTTAGTATTTTTTTTAAATGAACGAAACAGAGCTAAACAAATGAGAGCTGAAACCAAAAACTCAGTAGACAGCTTTAACTGCAAACAGTTAGAGTTGAAGTCAGGATTAGTGAAGGTAGGGGTTAAGGAGGGCCCTAGAAGAACCAGAATTTGCAAAGATCCCAGGTGAGGATATTCTAGCTGGAGGGGACAGAACAGAGGAGCAAAGAACCCGAGAAGGGAGCAAGTTTTCTTGTTTGAGGACAGAAAGGAGGCCAGGGGACTGGAGCTCAGTGAAAGGGAGGGAGCAAGCGGAAGTTGGAGCCTAAGAAGGAGGTAGAGGCAAACACGTAAGACTTTGCATGTCCGGAGGGCTTCTGGCTCTATGCAGAGGGATATTATCAACACCGTGATGGTCATACATATGGCCACTGGAGAAGAGATTTTAAGACAGAGTCTGAATTACATTTTAAGAATGGCATTCTAACTATATTGTGGGTAGATTGGATTATAAGGGGATGATAGCAGAAACAGGAAGACCATTTAGAATTCTATTGCAATAGTCTCAGTGAGAGAGGCAGGTAGTACAGAATAAAGTAGAAGATAAATACTTGACTATGTGGTTTATGGCAGAGTATTGGGAGACACTTCTCGAGAGGAGTCTGCTATTTCTGCAGGTCTTGCAAGAAGAGTCACTGGTGGTTTTTGCTTTGGATGATCTTTTCTAAACTATATCCCTCTGTATAGGGAATAATCTTGGAGAGCAGAGATAGTGTCTTCCTCTAGAGCAAAGGGCCAGCATGCTTATTAGCCATTAAGATTTGGGTTCTCAAAGTTCAAGTTCCTTCTCCTGGAAAGCAACCCACTGGGTATGCAAGTGTTACCTGGCCCTTATTGCATTGTTCTATAGGAATTGCAGCTTGAGGAATTGGTATAAGAAAATGCTAATATTCTAGCTGTAGTTATTGAGTAATAAACTTCTTGGTCTCTAGCTCAAAATTCTCACGTCTTCTGCCAGCCAGCATCCATAAAACTGAGGCAGGCTAACTTGGTAACTTGCAAAATATCAGACCCTTCAGAGTTCCTGACAAGAGATTTAGACTTACTGGTGAACTATGAAGTGAATAGAGATCCAATAAGAAATGAGATCTTACAAGAGGTGAATTCCTACTAAGAACGCAAGATAGGGGATTCTTGGAAGTTTATATCAGAGAGGGCTAACCATAAGAAGGAGAAATCAGACCTGGTCAGGGGTAGAAGGACAGAATTTTATCCGAGGGAAGATGATTGATAAGGTCAAGACAGGACGTCAGTACCAGGAATGTGCTAAAATGCTACATAGGGTATCAGGTGTTACTTAAAGAGGGCCCATGAGAAAACCCCAGTTACATGGACTAAGGCAGGCAGAAGAAGGAAAACTTACACAAGGAAACCCAGACCTAGACATAAATGTAGGAATATGAGAGGCTGAACAATGCAGTAAAATACTAGACAAAGAGGTACAGAGAGAAAGTGGAGCGTCAAAGAAACACAATTGGCACCCTAAGGGCAGAATGTGGTCCAGAGCTCTGACCTGAGGGACACTGGCCCTGCTTCGAGTAAAAAAAGGAAGTGCCTCAATATTTAGCTTCATCAGAGGGGGAGGAAGAATATGGTTAATGTGGCTTAAGCACTTACTGTCCGCTTCAAATCTGCATCAATCTTAGAGGTAAGGGTGCGAAATGGGCAGATCAGTTGAGGGGGGCTGCTAAGAAAGCCAGGGGTATTGGAGGTCACACAAGAGTCAGAGAAGTCCTGCTTGGGTGGTTCCATTCTCTTATGTACATGCCTTCGTGTTTCTTAGCATCGTGTTCCACAGAGCTTCCGAATTTGCTTCTCATTTCTACCTTTCATGTGTTGTAAATGCTTGGTAGAACAAAGACCATGTCTTAAACACTTTTGGATTGTTTCTAAGACCTCTTTCCCTTATAAAAACTATTTGTTGGGGCGCCTGGGTGGCTCAGTCGTTAAGTGTCTGCCTTCGGCTCAGGTCATGATCCCAGGGTCCCAGGATCGAGCCCCACATCGGGCTCCTTACTCTGCAGGAAGCCTGCCTCTCCCTCTCCCACTCCCCCTGCTTGTGTTCCCTCTCTCGCTGTCTCTCTCTGTCAAATAAATAAATAAATAAAATCTTAAAACACACACACACACACACACACACAAAACTATCTGTTGGTTGTGTTAGGAATCTTCCAGCAAGAAATAACAGAATACCCAGCTAGCTGTGGATTTAGTAGTAAAGACATTTGATTCTTTACACAACAGGAAAAGTGAAGTAGGCAGTTGCAGTTTTCATGACAACATGGCTATATCACCAAAGACCCTGGTTCTTCCTCCCTTTCTATCCTATCATCTTTTATCATGGCGACAATTTGGCTCTCACTGTTCGTCATTCAGCTCAAAGCAGCATGAGAGTGTGGCAGTAGAAGGCCTTTGCCACAGGAGGCTCAGTCTTTTCACCTGAGAAGAAAACCTGATGTCTAGAAGCAATGAGCTATCTCTAACATCCCTTTGGCTAGAACTGAGTCCACCCACATTAGCCAAAAGTGGGCCACATGCCTACCCTAGACCACTCACTAGGGAAAGGAAAGGGATTGCCAACACTATGACTGACCTAGGCCACCATGTCTCAAAATTCACTGCACATTGAAATCACCCTGGGAGACTTACATACTGATGCCTGAGTCTCCATTCCAGAGATTCTGATGAAATTGTTCTGGAGTATGGTCCACTCGTCAGATTTAAGTTTCCCAGGTGATTCTAACGTGCCGCTGAGCTTGACAACTCTTATACCTAAAACACCAATCATGATCCCTTAAGAAAGGGCCTAACTTCATGAGCTCAAGGGATCCCAGCTGCCAACTGAGTGAAACTGGGGTAGACAAATGGCTGCTGGTAGCCTCAAATTCACATTTTCCCCCAACCTTGTCAACCCAATGAAAGAAAAGTTCTCTTTGCCAATATTTCCAGTAAAGTCTCAAACTGAGTCCTATGGACCTGTGTTTGAGTCTGGGACATCCTTCAACCAATCATTATAGCCAAAGGGATAGAAAACCCTAATGGACCAATCTTGGGTAAGGTGCAGGAAAGGAAATACGCCAATGGAACCAAGTAGACAGCAAGTGGAACAGGGAAAGAGATTATTCCCTAAAGGCACATATAGCTCTTGTTACTAGAAAAAGCAGAGAGAAAAGAAAAACTAGAGATGTACTAGTCCTCAGTACGCATTTATTGAACAAATGAAAGAAAGAATATTTATTCCTCTTTTCCACTCCTCAGTGAGAAGAGGGAATAATTTGCACATATCACTCATTCAATAGGAGTTCCATTCCTCACAGGGATATTGATTCTTGGGACATGTGTCTCTGAAATATAATTTAGTTTCTCTGCATGTGTTAGCTGATTATTTCCAGTCCCAGGCAGTGAACTACCTCCCACTAAACAGATGATGAGGACAGCTGTAGGTAGAAGGTATGTACATTCAGTAGCAAATAAAATTCAGTATTTTTGCCTAACTTTACCCTTCTAATCATGACTGTGTCAATTGTGCGTCTACAATTGTCAGATATTTAGGATCAGAGAATAGCATACTGCCTGATGACCAGTTTTTAGTAAGCAAAAGTATTTTTACTGAAAATTATTTTCAACCAAACCAAAGTATGACTTTATTGCTGCCAGTTTTTAAAAAAGCCTAGTAGGTCCTGTGGTGGTTCATTATTCTGCCCTTGTAGTCTCTTTGAGCATTAGTGTAGCACAAAGTTACAGCCTCTGCAAGTGCTATAGGAAAATCAGAGGACACATGATGAATCGTCAGAAAGAAAGAAAAGTGTTAGGAGGCCAGAAGTGGCTCACTCAATCTATATCTCGACTCTGATTCTCCACTTAAGGATGAAACGTTAGCTTCAGGGTAATTGCCCTGCCTGCTGAGTTGTTTCAAGAATTTTCGAAAGGATATTAACCATTTTCATAGCAGCACCTTACATGAGGGGGCAATGAGATGTGTCTTAAGAATCTCCAGGAAGGGAGAATAGAGGAGAAAATTTGGTCTTCTCAAACACCACTTGTGACTCTCAACGCAAGCCAGAAGGGGAAGGAGAAATGTTGATGAGCTTTGTGTTTTTGTTGGTTGGTTGGTTTTATTACATGTCCGATTTTAGTTTCATAGAATATATTCTTGCTAGTTTGCATTGGTCAATTGACTCAGCAAAAACAGCAAAAGAATTGAGGGTTTCATTGTCTTGTTCCATTCCAAGCACCTTGAAAGGAAGGATTCCCTAGGACCAAAGTTTCAGTACTTTCTTGGGGTATTTGTGGGAGCCAGGGAGCCATGACAGGTGATAGGAGAAGCAGGCAATCATGTGGGGATGGTTAAATGACAACATGTAAAAGCACAGGGATTGAATGAGGTCTTCAGTCCCTGACATTCTAAAATATAATCCATTAATTCCAACCAAGTAAATTTTACACACAATCCTTTGACTTTATGTGTATGTGAGAGATCCTCAGTCTTACCTACGCTTCTGTTTCCCTCTTTTATTTTTTATTGGAAATTTAAGAAAGACAAAAGTGCACAAGAATATATTGTTTCACATTTTTGTCATCCAGGATTAACAAATCTTCAAAGATATCCTTCTTTCTTTCATTCCAATTTTGCTTCCTTCATCTTCATCACTCTTTAAAAAAAAAGATTCATAATTCATTATAAAGAACTTGAATGATGCAGAAAAGTACAAAAGTGAAAGGGAGAAAATCCAAACCCCACACCCAGAAACACCCATCATCAACATTAGGTGAACATCAGTTGCAATATATTCCTATGCATGTGGATACATAGAAGTCCTTTTATAAAATCAGAATCATTCTAGAGATGTTGTTTTTAACATAAAAGCATTTAATTTTACTTGAATGTGAAGAGAAAAAGAAAAGCTGAAATGGAAGGGTATGAACTGTTCAATACACACACCTCAGGAGATCTTATTTTCTAAATTATGCTAAGTCTGAAAAATAACTTGCAAATAACTTTAAAAGTTGACATGGTCATGATTTTTTAATATGTTAAAAAAAAAGAAGATAGCAGGAGGGGAAGAATAAAGGGGGGAAAATCGGAGGGGGAGACGAACCATGAGAGACGATGGACTCTGAGAAACAAACCGAGGGTTCTAGAGGGGAGGGGGGTGGGGGGATGGGTTAGCCTGGTGATGGGTATTAAAGAGGGCACGTTCTGCATGGAGCACTGGGTGTTATACACAAACAATGAATCACGGAACACTACATCAAAAACTAATGATGTAATGTATGGTGATTAACATAACATAATAAAAAATATCCTTTTATATAGTAGGAATGGATCCTTGGTTATGAAAGATGGAACATGAGTGCCCCCCACAAGATCTCTTTTCTCTCCTTCACATCCTGATATTTGTTATTTATTATTTTTATATTGCCCATTTCTAATGTTAATGTTCTTTTTTTTAAAAAGATTTTATTTATTTATTTGACAGAGAGAGACACAGAGAGAGAGAGAGAGGGAACACAAGCAGGGGGAGTGGGAGAGGGAGAAGCAGGTTTCCCGCCAAGCAGGGAGCCCGATGCGGGGCTCGATCCCAGGACCCTGGGACCATGACCTGAGCCGAAGGCAGATGCTTAACGACTGAGCCACCCAGGCGCCCCTTAACGTTGTGTTCTATAGAACAGATACCTATTCTTTTTTTTTTAATACCTGACTATTCTTATATATTCTATGTTTACCTTGACCTGGTGCTATTATCTCTGATCACAACTTTCTTATTCCTATATTCCGTATTTTGAATCAACCCTTAAAAGACTGATTACATTGTCAAGTAATTTTTTTCAGAAGGTCACATTTGGCTGTATTCTTAAATTCCTGTCTTTATTTTTGAGAATTCTGCCTGCTGCGTTTCTATTTGAATATCTTGACTGGCTATAATAATTATGTCATGTTTTCTTTTCCTCAGAACTTGCCAAACATTGCTTCATTGACTTGTAACATTGAATTTTGCTGTAAATTAGACTGGGTCTAGACTGATTTTCTGAGAAGATTTGTGTGTCTGTGTGTGCGTGTTTTGGGGGGGCTGGTATGTAACCTGAAGCTCCATTACTTACCTGGGGTGTGGATCAGGCTGAAGATTTCTATATCAAACTTTCCTGAAATACAGTCTGTATCCTGCAAATACCCTTTCCCTCTCTTTATTCTGGAGAAATTTTCTTGTATTATATTACCATTGAATAGATGTTCTATTCTTTTCCTGAGTCCTGCTTCAGAGACCTCAGTCATGCTTATTTTGAAACTGGCTTCATTTTCCCAAGATATTAACTTTGTTTCTATTCAGCTGCCATGATCATTTTCAGCTCACTTTGTTGTGTAATCCCATCCTTGAGCTTTTTTATTATTGTTCTGATATTCTTATTAAGGTAGACAATGCAAGAGCTTGGGAGGAATCTTTTGGGGTGTGTGTGTGTGTGTGTGTGTGTGTGTGTGTGTGTGTGTGTGTGTGTGTGTGTTGAATCTTGTGTATTAATTTTTTTTTTCTGGGGCGCCTGGCTGGCTCAGTAGGAATAGCATGTGACTCTTGATCTCAGGGTCATGAGTTTGAGCCCCAAGTTGGGTCTATGTAGAGATTACTTAAATAAACTTTAAAAAAAGAAAAGAGAAGAAATACTATCTGAATTTTTTTTTTTTGGCTGAGTGTTTTTGTTTCTTTGTTTTGTTTCATTTTTTTTCTTTTGGATGGTTTGTTCCTTTCCTTTTCCTTCATTTTGTTGGTGTTTTGGTTTTTTCTCCCATTTTCATGTTTGCATGTTGCAGAGTTACTGTGCTGTTTCTTTTTGTATTGTTCGTGCCTCAGTGAGCTCTCCACTCTGTTTGCTCTGATAATGCATGAGTAACTTCCTACCTATTTCCACAATATCTGAAGGCGGCTTTTTTCCACATCCCACCTACAGCTTGGGGTTCTATATGTTCTTCCCTTTTCTTCTGTACCCTACAGGGATGGTGGGAGAGAGAAGAAGTATGCGGGCTGTGTTAGATGACCTGAGGTCCTGAGATTTCATTACATCTCCTCATCTCCTGTACAAGAGTTCACTCCAACTCATCAGGACTCAAGGCCATTCACTCCTGTGCTTTGAATTGTTTTCTGTTTCACCCGTTCCTCCTTTTCGACTGTTCCTCAGTCGAAAAGGAGGAGAGGAATTAGATAATAAAACCAACTCAGTTTCCTTTCTTCCATATTTGGAAGTTTTTGTGGGAATTCTCAGATTTTTGTGAACCTACCATCATGGTTTCTGGAAAGCTGAGGGCTGGATTCTGAGCCAAGCTATGTCTTTTATCATTGCTTCATTCCAAAATCAGCTGTTTCTTATTGCAATAGATTATGCCTCCTCTCTTATTTGGTGGTTTGATGAATTTTTCTTTTTGTTGACTTTTTACATTTGTGTTAAACTACAAAGGCAGATTGAGCAGAATGGATAAAGGCATCAACTCCTGAACCACACTGCCTGGCTTCAAGTGTCCGCCATTTGTTCACTCTGAGATTTGGGGTCGGATGTTTGCCTCAGTGATATTAGTTTCCCAGTCTGTCAAGTACCCTTCTAAAAGGGTTGTTATTCAGTTTAATCAGTTATGTAATACATGTAACACTTGTAGACGAGTCTCTGGCATGTGGCAAACGTGTAATGAATGTCAGGTAATCTTTTTATTTGTATTATGGCTAACTTTATTGAGTACTCAGCCGTGGAAAATTCTTTTCAATCTGCCACCTTCAACCAGAAGTTTCTGATTCTATTCTTTAGGTCAACATTTCCTAATATTTTTGAATCTCTGATACACATGTAGCCTGACTGAACCACTCAGTGAGGTTACTGAAATTGTACCCACTGGTCCAAATTTTTTATTTACAAACTCAAATCATATAAACATGCCCATTTTTTCTTCATCTTGTCCTTTTCTCAAAAAACTTTGTCAAATGTTAAGAGTGAAGAAATCTATGATTTTCAGGAGTTTACAAAATCTGAGGTGTAGTGGGCACCAATCAATGTTTAATGAATAAAGATATCTAAGAATTGCCTCACACTGGGGTGTTTTATGCTCCTCTAAGTGTCATTTGAGACTCCTTGCCCTTTTTTATATATCATACATACTGAAAAGAACCAGTTTAACTAGTCATCTAGACATCATCTTTTATTGTTGCATAAGTTGACATGATATATTTTAAAATATTTATTTTGGCTCTATATTTCAAAATACCTGACCTCTGCCAATGGTTCCTAAATAGTAGGTCCCTACAAGTGTGCCACCAACCATTTACACACAGGCAGTAATATTGATTCCTCCTAGCATCCGGGCCAAGTCTGGAAAGCTAAAACAACCTGCTCTCTGGCTTTCTCTGCTTAGCACTGCAACAATGATCATTTTCTGTGTATGCCATGAAATTGAGTCAGTTAGGAAGAATGAATCTATGCAGTCAAAAAATAAATTATGGTGAAGAGTAGGAACCCCTAAATAGACCAATGCACCCATCAGCCCGGAAGACAAATGACAGTTTCAAAAAGTCCACAAAGCCCTTAAAATTATGTGCAAAGTTTGTGAATGTGTATTTGAGGCAAGGCTCTCTAACGTCTATAAAAGCCTCAGAAACAGTTTTCTAAAGTACAATTTGAGATTCGGAATCATCCTAAAAAGGTGTTATTAACAGTGTAGACTCCCAGGACCCAGCTTACTGAATATTAAATCTTTTAAAATGACCAAAGTAAAATCCTTTACTCGTGTACAAAATATTTCAATTGTTTTTCTGCACACACGTGAATTATTTTTAAGGCGAACTTAGGGACAGTGCTTGTGGCAAAATTGGGAAGAATTTATGGTTGGTATTTGACAGTAAGCTCTGAATGTATTGATAATGTAAGGAGTTGACCAGAAGTTAATAAGGTCTTATGCTTCACTGGTAAGTTTAAATGTAAAATAAGAGATGTAAATTTCCTTTCATTCTTCACAAATTATATCACACAGAGGGTGTGTTCCCTCTCAGAAACTTTGAATGGGAGTTATAGAAAAACTAATTTCAGATCATATAAAGAATAACTTTCTCTCAAAGCTGCTTAATGAGGGAACAGGTCATTTTGGAGAAGGGTAAGTTTGCATCTCGCTAGAGGGGTTGAGCATAAGGGGCAGACTCACTTCTAGGAAGACTGTAGAGGGGATCCAAACATCAGAAGTATTGGTATTCCACGGTTGTAATCATTTAACTTGCCCCTTCACCCCAATTTTTAAAAATGTCTTTATTTGACAAAAGTAACACAGGCTTATTGCAGAAAACTTGAAAAATATAGACCCGCAGGGGAAAGAAAAGAATAAAACAACTTTAATTCTAGGGTACTTGTAGATTATTGCTACTAACATTCTATTTGAGTCTTCCAGGCTTTCTTATAGAGATATAAATATATAGAAATTTTTTTACAAAAGAAAATTATGTTGTGCCTAATAGTCTATAAATGACCTTTTCACCTCATATTAGTAAAAATATCCAATGTTAGTAAGTCTTACAAAATACAATTTTAATGTCTACCTCTTATTTTATCTCATGGGTGGGCATATGACAATAGTCTCGTCATTCTCTGATAGTAACCGTTTAAATTTTTTCATACTCTGTTATTACAGACAATATTGCACTACACATTCATGTAGTTGAGCTTGGTATATAACTGTATTGTCTATTGCTGCATTAACAAATTATTCCACACTTAATGGCTTTAAACAACAATAAATACTTATTAACCCTCACATTTTCTTTTCTTTTCCTTTTTTTTTTTTAAAGATTTCTTTATTTATTTGACAGAGAGAGACACAGCGAGAGAGGGAACACAAGCAGGGGGAGAACCCTCACATTTTCTATGGGTAAAGATATTAGAGGCACAGCTGGATGGTTTTGGCTGAGGGTCTCACACAGATTGCAGTCAAGATGTCAGCTGGAACTGTAGTCATGTGAAGTCTCCTATTATTATTGTATAATACAGTATGAACGATAGTCACTACACTGTACATTAGATCTCCAGAACTTATTCATCTTGTACCCGGAAGTTTGTACTCTTTGACAAACATCTCCCTGTTTCCCCTATACCTCTAACCCCTGGTAACCACCCTTTTAGTCTGTTCTTCTGAGTTTGGCTTTTTCAAATTTCACATATAAGTGTGATCATATGGTATTTGCCTTTCTCTGTTTGACTTCACTTAGCATACTGTCCTCAAGGTCCATCCATGTTGTCACAAAAGTCAAAATGTCCATCTTTCTCATGGTTAAATAATACTTCATTGTATATGCATATACATTTTCTTTACTCATTCATCTATTGATGGACACTGAAGTTGCTTCTAGCATTTGTGAACAATGCTGCAATAAACATGGAAGGGCAGATATCTCTTTGTGATCCTTTGGCTATGTACCCAGAAGTGGGATTGCTGGAACAGATGGTAGCTCTATTTTTAACTTTTTGAGGAAACTCTATACTGTCTTCTATAAGGGCTGTACCCTATGGTGAGTTACATTCTCATCAACAGTGCACAAGCATTACCTTTTTTTTCCATTTGTTTTTTTTAAGCTTTCTTTTTTAATTTATTTAAGTAATCTTTACACCCAACATGGGGCTTGAACTCACAACCCCGAGATCAAGAGTCGCAAAGCATTGCCTTTTCTCTACATCCTCACTAACACTTACTCCTTGTCTTTTGATGATAGCCATTCTAATAGGTGTGAGGTGATGTCACTTTATGGTTTTGATTTGCGTTTCCCTGATGACTAGTAATGCTGAACACCTTTTTATGTAGCTGTTGGCCATTTGTCTTCTTTAGAAAAATGTCTATTCAGATCCTCTGCCCATTTTTAAATTAGAGTGTTTGGTTTTTGATATTGAGTTTTATGAGTTCTTGATATATTTTTGAAAATTAACCCCTTATCAGATATATCCTGGCAAGTATTTTCTCATACTTGGTAGGTTATTCTCTTGACCATTTACTTTGTGCAGAAGCTTTTTAGTTTAATACGTTCCCACTTGTTTTTTTTCTCTTTTCTTGCCTTTGCTTTGGATGTCAATCCAAAAAATCATCACCAAGACTGATGTCAAGGAGCTACTTCCTATGTTTTTGTCTAGGTTTACGGTTTCAGCTCTTATGTTCAAGTTTTTAACCCATTTTGAATTGACTATTGTGTGTGATGTCAGATAGTTACTTTTTTTTTTTTTTTTTTGGGCATGTGGCTGTCCAGTTTTCCCAACACTGTTTATTGAAGAATTAGCTGAAGTTTTGTCAGAGGCTGAAGGCTTGACTTCAATGACTGGCAAGTTTTAGTGTTGGAATTTGGCCATAGACCTCAGTTCTTCCTCATGTGGCCCCCTCTGCAGGCTGCTTGAGTATTCTTACAACATGGCCACGGGCTTCCACCCCAGAACAATAGAGAGAGAAAGCCAGACAGAAGCTGTTCTTCTTATGGTTTAGCCTTAGAATTCATATAGCAGGTCTTCTGCCACATTGTGTCTGCGAGAAGTGAGCCCTCACTAAATCTGGTTCACAGTCGAGGTGAGGAATTCCATCCTTTGAAGGGAGGAGGGTTAAAAGTTTCTGTGGACATATTTTAAAAACCACCACAATTAACCTTAAAATAAATTCTTAGAGATGGGACTTGAAGGATCAAGGGATACGGAACATGTTCAGCCTTCTACATATTCCTGGATTTCCCTTTAGGCAATTTGCACTAATTTTACTCCTATAGCAGTATATGTGATTTTTATTTTCCTGAGCCTACAAAACACTGAGCATTTTCCTTAAAGCAGGGCTTCTGTTTGTCCAAAGGTTGCCTTCATCGGAACTAGAAACAGGTGCCCCTTTTCTGAGCAGGCACAGACTCCTACCAGTGTAATATGGAGAGACAAGAGGAGTACCGGCTGGATTTCAGCTCAGCCTGGCCTCCAGGGCTAGGTGCCCTTGTGCAAGCCACCACCTGCACAGTCACACTCCCCGGCCCTGTTGGGGGGGCTGGTTGTGTTGTTTTGTTGTGTTTTGTTGTACTGTGCTTTGTTTCCTGAACTGAATTACAGATCTTTTTCTACTCACTAAGGCAGATTTGGTTTTCCTTCTCATTCTAAACAGACCAATATCCTTGATGAACATGGATGCAAAAATTCTCACCAAAATACTAGCCAACAGGATCCAACAGTACATTAAAAGGATTATTCACCACGACCAAGTGGGATTTATCCCTGGGCTGCAAGGCTGGTTCAACATCCGCAAATCAATCAACGTGATACAATACATTAACAAAAGAAAGAACAAGAATCATATGATCCTCTCAATAGATGCAGAAAAAGCATTTGACAAAGTACAGCATCCTTTCTTGATCAAAACTCTTCAGAGTATAGGGATAGAGGGTACATACCTCAATATCATAAAAGCCATCTACGAAAAACCTACAGCGAATATCATTCTCAATGGGGAAAAGCTGAGAGCTTTTCCCCTAAGGTCAGGAACGCGGCAGGGATGTCCACTCTCACCACTGCTATTCAACATAGTAGTAGAAGTCCTAGCCACAGCAATCAGACAACAAAAAGAAATCAAAGGCATCCAAATCGGCAAAGAGGAAGTCAAACTCACACTCTTTGCAGATGATATGATACTTTATGTGGAAAACCCAAAAGACTCCACCCCAAAACTGCTAGAACTCATACAGGAATTCAGTCAAGTAGCAGGCTATAAAATCAATGCACAGAAATCAGTGGCATTCCTATACACCAACAACAAGACAGAAGAGAGACAAATCAAGGAGTCGATCCCATTCACAATTGCACCCAAAACCATAAGACACCTAGGAATAAATTTAACCAAAGAGGCAAAGGCTCTGTACTCAGAAAACTATAAAATACTCAGGAAAGAAATTGAAGAAGACACAAAGAAATGGAAAGACGTTCCATGCTCATGGATTGGAAGAACCAACATTGTGAAGATGTCAATGCTACCTAGAGCAATCGACACATTCAATGCAATCCCCATCAAAATACCATCCACTTTTTTCAAAGAAATGGAACAAATAATCCTAAAATTTGTATGGAGCCAGAAGAGACCCCGAATAGCCAGAGGAATATTGAAAAAGAAAAGCAAAGCTGGCGGCATCACAATTCCGGACTTCCAGCTCTATTACAAAGCTGTCATCATCAAGACAGTACAGTACTGGCACAAAAACAGACACATAGATCAATGGAACAGAATCGAGAGCCCAGAAGTGGACCCTCAACTCTATGGTCAACTTATCTTTGACAAAGCAGGAAAGAATGTCCAATGGAAAAAAGACAGTCTCTTCAACAAGTGGTGTTGGGAAAATTGGACAGCCACATGCAGAAGAATGAAACTGGACCATTTCCTTACACCACACCCAAAAATAGACTCCAAATGGTTGAAAGACCTCAACGTGAGACAGGAGTCCATCAAAATCCTGAAGGAGAACACAGGTAGCAACCTCTTCGACCTCAGCCGCAGCAACTTCTTCCTAGAAACATCACCAAAGGCACGGGAAGCCAGGGCAAAAATGAACTATTGGGATTTCATCAAGATAAAAAGCTTTTGCACAGCAAAAGAAACAGTCCACAAAACCAAAAGACAACCGACAGAATGGGAGAAAATATTTGCAAATGACATATCAGATAAAGGGCTAGTATCCAAAATCTATAAAGAACTTATCAAACTCAACACCCAAAGAGCAAATAATCCAATCAGGAAATGGGCAGAAGACATGAACAGACATTTTTCCAAAGAAGACATCCAAATGGCCAACAGACACATGAAAAAGTGCTCAACATCGCTCGGCATCAGGGAAATCCAAATCACAACCTCAATGAGATACCACCTCACACCCGTCAGAATGGCTAAAATTAACAAGTCAGGGAACGACAGATTTTGGCGGGGATGTGGAGAAAGGAGAACCCTCCTACACTGTTGGTGGGAATGCAAGCTGGTGCAGCCACTCTGGAAAACAGTATGGAGGTTCCTCAAACAGTTGAAATTAGAGCTACCGTTCGATCCAGCAATTGCACTACTGGGTATTTACCCCAAAGATACAAATGTAGGGACCCGAAGGGGTACGTGCACCCCAATGTTTATAGCAGCAATGTCCACAATAGCCAAACTGTGGAAAGAGCCAAGATGTCCATCGACAGATGAATGGATAAAGAAGAGGTGGTATATATACACAATGGAATATTATGCAGCCATCAAAAGGAATGAGATCTTGCCATTTGCAACGACGTGGATGGAACTGGAGGGTGTTATGCTGAGTGAAATAAGTCAATCAGAGAAAGACACGTATCATATGACCTCACTGATATGAGGAATTCTTAATCTCAGGAACAAACTGAGTGTTGCTGGAGTGGTCGGGGGTGGGAGGGATGGGGTGGCTGGGTGATAGACACTGGGGAGGGTATGCGCTACGGTGAGCGCTGTGAATTGTGTAAGACTGTTGAATCACAGATCTGTACTTCTGAAACAAATAACGCAACATATTTTAAGAAAAAAGGAAAAGAAGAAGATAGTAGGAGAGGAAGAATGAAGGGGAGTAAGTCAGAGGGGGAGACCAACCATGAGAGATGATGGACTCTGAAAAACAAACTGAGGGTTCTAGAGGGGAGGAGGGTAGGGGGATGGGTTAGCCTGGTGATGGGTATTAAAGAGGGCACGTTCTGCATGGAGCACTGGGTGTTATGAACAAACAATGAATCATGGAACACTACACCAAAACAAATGATGTAATATATGGTGATTAACATAACAATAAAAAATTAAAAAAAAAAAGAATGGCCCTAATCTTCAGTTTAAATTTATTATGTATAGCTGAGAATTAAAAACCTTTCTTCCTCAATGTTTCTATACACATTTTATTAAATTGGGCTGGGCTTCTCATCCCTGCTTGTCCTGTTTCTAGCCACCCTCCTGAACAAGGATAGGTGCGTGTCACCATATTATGACAAAACTCTCTGTGGAAGTGATTTCTCGGTTTGTTTTGATGCAAGCGAGATTGTAAAATGCCAGCCAGGGAAGTTAAGTACGTACTTATAAGCATCAAGTGCCCTTGACCGTATGGACAGTTGCTGCCCCCCTCTCCTCATCCCATTTTCATTTCCTGTGAGGGGAGATGTGATGAACCACAAAACTGACTGTGAATCCTACACCTGCTACAATTTGCTATTTGGTTCCTGGTACTTACCTTTCATAAAGTAGACAAGTATATTTATATCAGTTTATATAAAAATACAGTCTTTTCACATGTGTTCTATTAAAAATATTCAATCTATGTTTTTTATGCTGCTTAAACCAGACCATAACTATCATCCATTGTGATGTAACCTTCTCTGCTCTTATACAACATTAAGCATCAATGTCTCAGTTTTTTGCTGTTACTTTCAATTATCGCTCATTTCAAGTCTTGTTAGGATTGAAAAGTTTGTTGGGGCGCCTGGGTGGCTCAGTCGGTTAAGCTTCTGCCTTCGGCTCAGGTCATGATCCCAGGGTCCTGGGATGGAGCCCCGCATCGGGCTCCCTGCTCGGCGGGAAGCCTGCTTCTCCCTCTCCCTCTGCCTGCCTGCCTGTCTGCCTACTTGTGATCTCTCTCTCTCTCTCTCTCTCTCTGTCAAATAAATAAGTAAAATCTTAAAAAAAAAAAAAGATTGAAAAGTTTGTTCATGAACTGGTTAAAGAAAGATTTTAAAGTTAGTGTTTTGGGAACTTTAATTAATATAAATGTAGATGATATTGTTAAAAAGTTTGACTATTTTAAGTGCTCTGACCACAGTTGTTTTTTATATTAAATTGGCCATTCAGTTTAATCATAAACAGTAAAGCAATTTATGTGGTTAGCATAGTTGAAGCCAGAAATTTGGTCGCTCTTTTTCACCTCCAATATTTGGGCACAATATTATCATATTCAGTTCTTCACTAAATCTATGTTGGTGGTAGGTGTTAAGAAGCAAGAAGAGTTCAGATATACTTCCATGGGAATCATGGAAAGCATAATTGAAATATTACTTAAGTTGTAATTGCTTTTCCATCAGAAAATTTAAAATTGAGGGTTCACTTTTCGAGGTGTCAAATAAGCATTGAAGTTTTTGAAAAAGGTGGCAGAGTCACAAACATATCAAAATATATTCTTTATGTCAAACAAATACAAATGACTTCCACCATCGCAAAAGTATGCCAGCTCACTCATAAAAAATGATTACCTCAAATGGTTATGGTTACCTCAAACAGATATATGAATTAAGTAGTTTCCATGAAGGTGAATAAGGTCTCAAATGACTAAAACAGAAAGCCTACTAATAGTTAGAATCCATTCTGAAATAGTCCCTTTGATCATTAGATCAAGCAAATCTATTTTAATTTTAGTGGAAATCTCAATTCTCGTGATCATCTTTATTGCAAGAAATATGTTTGCCTCTAAGATGTCTCTGTCCTCAGTTGTAAACCTGGCCTTTGCATCAGTAGAGAGAAGGGTGTGAGCAAAAGCTTTAAGTGGGCCAAGAGTTCCGCTTAAATCCATTTCTGGTAAAGTGCTTTCTCATTTATCACCTCTGAAAGGACATTTAACAAAGGCCCTCTGATGTAACTTTTGTCAGAGTACCAGGTAAACTGCTGCTTAAACATTAGGTTAGTCTAGAGGCTGGGACTTGGTTGGGGAGGGAGGGGCAGTCTTCAAACTTTAATCTATATGAGGAAATGAATTTATTTTGTTAAGCAGTGAGCTGTTTTTTCTTAAATAAAAATCTCACTTAGAGCTTAACAGTTTCATGTCCAGGGTGAGAGCTACAGTGTGAAGCATGATCCAAGGGATTAAGATATTTAAAGGTTAAAAAAAATCGATGGGTGGATGGCTGGAAATATCCTTTCCAGTGCAAGAGTATGAAAGGTTTTATATGTGCTGGGAACCTGGAATATTTGGATCTTGTCGGGGAAAGTTGACTTGGCTGGCAGGCTTTCCTGGGGTTTTTTCCTTGTTTTTATGTTGTATTGGTTTGTAGCCCTGAGACTGGACATCAAAGTCAAGTGGAGATTTTATATATGTAGACCGTAAATTGTTTCTAGGAGGCCTTTCCCAGGCTTAGTTATATTCATGTAAGAGATCAAAGTCCAAGGGCAAAACAAGAACATTTAAGGGGAGATGACACTTTATTAAATGATCTCAATATTTAAGGGTGAAGTTATGTTGAGGGCAAAACGTATCTGAATTAGTTCCTCCATTCTCAACACCACCTTTCTGGCCGTGACCTTCCATGGGTAGACCAAATTAGAGGGAGGCACTAAATTGGAACACAAAAGGAAAGATCATGCCTCCACCAAACCTGGCCACACAACCAATGTTTATGGGAACTTTTTCTTTTTTAATACCACTTGGAATTTGGAAAGGAAGAGAGAAAATCTTTTCTGTTTTATCACTTAATGCTGAATGTCATCAGGAAAAAAGAGAGCACCCCTGGGCATTTTAGTATTTCTGTTTAAATTAAAACATGAATAGAGCAACAAAAACCTGAATGTATATCTCTGTGTGTGTGAACAGTCTGCTCGACCCGTCAGAAGTGGCTGCTTTCCAGAATGAGGGAAGCACAGGGGGATGTTGTACAGACGGAAATCTGTGATTACAAAGTTTCAGGGTGAACTGCATTGACTTTTTGTCCCACCCAGTGACCTCTGGGAGTTTGAAAGGAATGTCTTATTTGAGCCGAAGAGTAAGTCTGTCATGTTCTCTACTCCAGCCCCCTTCTTGATTTCTGTGGATTAGAAACTGCTTGAGGGGCTCAAAATGGCAAGGCTAATAATTTCGCTAAGCTGTAGCCTACTGATCTTCTGAACAGGGCTGCCTGTAGGTCCATGGAGGACCATGAAGACGATGCCCAGCACACCCCGAGGGAGCACTAGTTCCATAACTCAGTGTGAATGGCACTTGCTGGAATTGTGCTACAAGGTGGCTTTTCTGACACAGCCTTTGGGTATGAAAAAAATGGTGCTGTATTCCCTGGAGTCCATGACGTGCCAATGGCAAGTGTGTTGATGCAGAGATGGGGAAAGGGCTCTCTCCCGCTGTGCTCTTACTCACTTGGACGCCTGACCCTGAAGCAGCACTGCTCGCATCCTGTCCCTTCCCCAAACAGCTTCAGCTTCTGCACATGGCCTCCCTATGCACCAGGCCCATTCAAGGAGACTGGGACGAAGAGAGCAGAAGCGTAGATTGCTGACTTCTTTTCCTAATTCTAACTCCATGTACCCCTGAAAAACTTTCATGCAACTCTTAAGGACCCTAACACATCGACTCATTAGGCAAGCTTGTCATGTTCAATTTCTTATTTGGGACCAAGCTCGGACCCTTGCTAGAATTTGAGTAAGTGAAAAAATGAATGAGTGACTGGGTTTTGGTATCTATCTCTTCATATATATCTCAATTTAGTTATTAAACTTGGTTTGTAATGGAACATACTAAAGCCTATATGTAGTGGCAGTTGCTATAGTGGAGTTTGAACCTCAGATCTCTCATTAATGTCTGTTGGAAAGATAAATTCATTATTCCTGTGTTTTCTATTTATTTAGTCCTTCTCTCTATGATTGAATGGAAAAATTTTGAGTTTGATATAGAATCCTCACAAGTTTCTAACAAACAGGCCATTAAATGGACAATGGGAGACAACCAAACATAGTCGATAGAGGAATTCTAATAATTTCAGTGTTCTGTTTGGTTTGCTTTCAGTGATGGATACCTAAGAGTCTTTAGGGCATCTTTAGCATAAGTAATTCTTTTTTTTCTTTAAAGATTTTATTTATTCATTTGATAGAGAGAGAGACAGCGAGAGAGGGAACACAAGCAGGGGGAGTGGGAGAGGGAGAAGCAGGCCTCCTGCCCAGCAGGGAGCCCGATGCGGGGCTCGATCCGAGGACCCGGGGATCATGACCTGAGCTGAAGGCAGACGCTTAACCACTGAGCCACCCAGGTGCCCCTAGCATAAGTAATTCACTTCTAATTTTAAAACAAAACTTTGATTACCTTCAAGCCACAGGGAGAATTGTGGGGTTTTTTTGTTTGGTTTTGTTTTTTAAGATTTTATTTTTAAGTAATGTCTATACCCAAGGTGGGACTCGAACTTACAACCCTGAGATCAAGAATTGCAAGCTCCACTGACCGAGCCAGCCATGCCTCTCTGTGGTTTTTTTATTTGAGGGTGAATTAACAGTTCAAAACACCATTTCCAGGGGCTGTACCTCCCCAATGGGAAGTATCAGAGTTTGAAGCCAGAACGCAGTGATCTGCAAGCACACACGTATTCAGCGTAAGGTCTTGCATCCAGGAAGCCTGTGGATGTAGGTTATGGAGGATATGAAGGCATTTTGCTCTCTAATGTAGTCTCTCTTTTGAGCATAGTAGTTCTAACCAGTCAACCATTTCTTTAATGTCTCCCAGTTTACTGTGGGATACACTGAGTTGATTGAAAGCTTTTGAAAAGTACTGTTTCTCGGATAAGTCTAACCTCCCTAACCTGTTAAAAGGCCTTTAATAATGCGGCCCCAGCCTACCGTTCCCACTGTTTTCGGACCTCTCAGGCTGTGGTAGCCCCATGCCCCAGCCAACATTAAACTTCATGTCGTTGCTCACACATATCAAACAGCACACTTCTGTGACATCATGTCTACCATTCTTTCTGTCTAGAGCTATCTGCCTTCTCTTCTCCATGTAAGATAATCTCATTCATCCTTAATAATTGGCAATCTTTAGGGCTATTTACAGATGATCCTTTCACCTGCTTTCAGGCACTTGGTAGAACTGCTCTTCCTCCATCCCAGTTTAGATGAGGTCATGAGACTTGCTTTTTCCAAGACGTTTGAGCAGATGTGCTATGGATCAGGCAGAAATTCCCTGACAGAGATATTGAGAGGGATGAGCCTTCCCTTGTTCCCTCCACTACTTCATCTGTCAAGAAGACATGCATTGAGATGCAGTCTCCCACCTGATCACCAGTTCCCTGCTAACTGGAACTAGATGTTGAATGCAAGTAAGATAGAAACTTTTGTGTCGGGGTGCTTGGGTGGCTCAGTCATTAAGCGTCTGCCTTCAGCTGAGGTCATGATCCCAGAGTCCTGGGATCGAGCCCTGCACCAGGTTCCCTGCTCAGCGGGGAGTCTGCTTCTCCCTCTCCGTCTGCCCCTCACCTCTGCTCGTGCTCTCTCTCTCTCTTACTCGCTCTTCTCTGTCTCTCAAATAAATAATTTTTTTTTAAAAAAACCTTTTTGTCTGTGTTGAATCAACAGAAATTTTGGGGGAGTTTGTTACCATGACTTAACCTCACCTACCCTGACTGATAGTGACATTTGAACTGGGTTCAGTTATTGTATCTAGAACCTGTTCCACATGCGTCCTGCAAAGGCTCATTAACTACAGCTTTGCAGTGCTTCCGTGATGCTTTGTCCGTAACTTGGTTGTTATACTTGCCACAGCGCTGGTGGTTTTGTTTAGGTGACTTTCATATTTTGAACACCCCAAGGGAAAGACCATATCTTCATCCCCATTATTATCTTCTCCAGCCTTCTGCCTTTTCCCATTTTCTGGCATGTTGCTTGGCATATGGTGGATGCTTAATGAGTATTTTGAAATAAGAAAAAGGATAGCAAGAAACCCACTTGCCCCTGATGATTAAAAGAGGATTTTTGGTTTTGTTCTTGTTTTTTTAACAGCTCCTTATTCAGAGAAAATAAACTTATCAAGTTAACAGTCCATGCATTTTTTTGTTCATTTAAAGTCAACAACATATTAAGTTTAAATGTCCATTTTGTCCAAAAATAATTTCAAAGGATAAAAATCATTTTATTAATAATTCTTAAAGATCAGTACCAAGATCTGCGTCTGATATAATCAAGTTATTTCTTATTTTACTCACATTAAGTTAATCATCAGTATTATGGTCGCATATGAATATTTCATTCATTCAGCACATATTTATTGACTGTCTAAATACCGGGGAACACAGAGATAAAGAAAACACAATCCCTAACACCAGGGATCTTATAGCTTAATTAAAACACAGTGTAGTTGAGGCCATGATTGAGTTACACACAGGGCCTTATTTATAAGCACAAAAGCATTAGTTTAGCCCAAAGAGTATAAATCAGGAGAATGGCATGTCACAGTCACAACCCAGCTATTTCACTCTGGTTCTAAGATGGCTGTTTTATTATGATGAGGATGGACCTCTATGTAGAATAGAGAGGAGAAAAAATCAGAGGGTCTTAGTGATGGGACTAATGTGGGAGTAAGGGAAGGGAAGAGTCAGAGATGATCCCCAGATGCTAGTCTGTGTGATTGGATATACGCTAGTTCCACAGACTAAGACCACAGAAAGAGCAATACATTTATATGAAAGTTAACAGAATGATTTGAACGTGTGGAGTTTGAGACATAGGATATTCAGAGGTCTACAGAGATATAGGTGGGATATTCTTCGTCTATATCCTGCAGAAGTGTAGTTGAATTGAAATATTTACACAGTGAAATATGTACTACTTATTAAAAATTACTCGCCTCTCATATTAGAATATTTTACTGAATATTTTGTGTTGTGCACATGTGTTGTGAAGATACATTACCAATTAATTTAACCTCAGGTTCCTAAATGGGGCATCAGATGATACATGTTATAAGAAGGCACTGGGGCTGAGAGAGTTGACAAGCCATCTCCAAATTTGGAAAAGGCCTACAAAGCACTATGCTTCTTTCTCATTGGTGGCAGATATGAGATGCAACAATTTGTCCTTTATTTTTTAGCAGATTTCTCTGCATGCTGTAGAAAATGTCCCTAATGTTGCAGACTCCTGGACCTTCATAGGGATCACCTCCCACCTTCTGCAGCACATGTTTCTTGCATGGCAGAGGCTTCTGTGTCATCTTTAAGGAAGGTTAGGAGTGCGGCAGAATCTAGGCTTTAAAAGTTCTTGAGTCCACTGACTGAAATGTTTCTACCCCAAGTCTCAGGGCTTTCCCTATCAGGGTGCTAAAATCAAGCTGACTTGTCTAGACCTGAGGATGCAAGCTTCTGGACTTCACTCTCTAAGTCTAAAGCCTGATCCTAAGTTTTTTCTGCCCTCCAGCTGCAGGAACTGAATCTTTTCACATGCTGCCATGGACGGTCTCTAGCTCATACTTGTATTTATTTATTTATTTATTTATCTATCTATCTATCTATCTATCTATCTATCTATTTATTTATTTATTTATTTATTTATTTGAAAGAGGGGGTTTGGGGGGGTAGAAGGAGAGGGAATGAGAGTCTTCAGACTTCGAGCTGAATGTGGAGTCCCACGGGGCTCCATCTCACAACCCTGAGGTCATGACCTGAGCCGAAACCAAGAGTCCAATGCTTAACCGACTGAGCCACCCAGGAGCCCCTCTAACTCATACTTTTAAACGGGTAATCGGCCACCACGGTCTTCCTTGTTTTCCTAATGCATTGATAATACCTAGCAGCAGCCATTGTGATCCTTATAATCTCTGCTTCCCCGGTCCTTCGCCAATGCCCGAGATAACAGCACCCTTCAGCGCGTTCCCTGCAGCCAGCCCCCTGCACTGTTCACTGCTGTTCAGCAATTACACAGCTATACTATGCTGGGGGCTTTCGTATTCCTCCTCTGATCCCCCTCCCACATCCTACTGTAGAGTGGCTTCCTAGGACTGCTTATAGTCCCCAGTCCTAGGTCGGATTTCCTGGAAACAGACTGTGAGATGGAGGTTTGGGGGTAGCAGGTGTACTGGAGAGTGCTGCTGGAGTAGGGCCTGTGGGGAAGTGAGGAAGGCATGGTTGGGGAGACAAGTCAGTTACAGCAGAGGCCTCAGCTGATCTCACAGAGAATTCTGCAAGCGGGATGGCTCTCCAGAGTTGTCCGACATTGAAGCAAGGAGGCTTCGGGGACTTTAAAACCCCACATTAACGAATGATTAGATGCGAGCAGTTCCTGAGGCTAAGATGTGACCTTGGGGGAGGCAGCCTTGGCCAAAAAAAAAAAAAAAAAATCCCAGAGAGGAAGGCAGGTGTGACGTATAAGCAGAAAAATTATTAAATTAAGTCCAGAATTGGGGGGTGATGGGGAGGGCTCGATGTCCTCCTTAAGGGGAGGGATCTGGTGGTACACCGCATTGCTGCAGTTAGGAATCACTATTTTTGAGGTACGGGACAGAAAAGGGTACAAGACGATTGCAAGGAAAAGGGAAAGAAGAATGAATTCATGTCCCTCCTTGCCCTCTTTATCGCCTACTTTCTAATTCACCAGATATAGTGGAGAAAGCATGAACTTTGGAGTCAGACCTGCTTTCAAATTATGGTCTGAAACTTGCTAGCTGTGTGCTCCTAGACATGATATTTCAACTTATATTTCAGTATTTTCATTGGTAAAATGAGGCTAAGAATACTTCTCATGGGATTATCATAAAGATTGATTAACAGCTTATTGAGTTTTTCCTATGCACTAGGTACTGTTCTCACATGTACAAACTCATTTACATGTACTAACCCTGTGAGGGAGGGATTATTGCTAGACACTTCACAGAGGACAAAACGGAAATGCAACGATGTTCAATACCTTGGCCCAGATTTCAAAGCCAATAAAGGACAGCGTTGGGGATTTGAACCCCACACAGTTGTCGCCACAACACTGGCCTTTATTACTCTGGGTTGCCTTTATTTCTTAAGTAAAATATTTTATTAAAAGAGCTCAAGGATGGGGCACTTGGGTGGCTCAGTCGGCTGGGCATTCTGCCTTCAGCTCAGGTCATGATCCCGGGGTCCTGGGATCGAGCCCCACATCAGGCTCCCTGCTCAGTGGGGAGTCTGCTTCTCCTTTTCCCTTTGTACCTCTGCCACCCCCCGCTTGTGTGCATGCTCTCTCTCCTTCAAATCAATCAATCAAACAATCAACCAATCTTTAAAAAAATAAAAGAACTCAGGGATGTAGAGTGCTTACCACAAAGTAGGCATTCAATAAGCTGCTTATTTCTTTCCAGTTTCCTCTTGGATGGATTTCTGAAATCGTCTTGTCTAGATTGGTCTTCTGGTCCCATTCTCAAAGGCTTCATATGTTATGTTACCTTGAGTACTTGAGACCAGAGCCCATGTGTTTTATTCATGCACTGTATTCCTAAATTGCACTCATACTGTAACATAGATGCTCAAAGACATTTATTAAAAAGTGAAAGAATAAATACAATGGATATTTTTGATAGTTCCTGGAAATATTCTATAACATGATTGTGATAGTGGTCACACTACTATACATATTTGTCAAAAACTTACGGCATTATGTATTTAAATAGGTACATTTTATTGTATGTAAATTCTTCAATAAAGCTGATTTAAAAATAGGTAATTGTGTAAGACTGTTGAATCACAGACCTGTACCTCTGAAACAAACAATACATTATATGTTAAAAAAAAGAAAAGACGAAGAAGAAGATAGCAGGAAGGGAAAAATGAAGGGGGGGAAATTGTAGGGGCAGATGAACCATGAGAGACTACGGACTCTGAGAAACAAAAACAAAACAAAGCAAAACAAAAATAGCTTCACCTCTTAGAGAAATGAAAAAAAAAAAAGCTCCCTATAATACATTTAATCACAATGGGATGCTGAGACGACTTTTCTATCACTAGAAAGGGAATACGGTAGTACAATTAGGTCCTCCATTGCAGAAAGATTAAGCTTCTGGTTCAACCAAGATAATATAACAACTTGGGTTCAATGTTTCTTTAATTGATTTACTCTTTCCTCCCTGTTGCTTCTGTTATTTTGAGAATACTTTGAGTAAATTTTAATATTAATTTTAAACATGACTTACAAAATTTTCTAGGAATTTGAACTCCAATAGCACTCTCGTATGGTCCGTATCCATAAAGCATAACGGACAGGAAACAGCATATTGTTTTAGAGTCCCAAATAATCACATTTGGTAATCTCAATCGGCCACATTCGCACAGGAAGAAATTCTGCATTAATGATATGAAGTCTGGGGTGAGAAGACTCTGTCAGATGCTATTATTTTTTATTTTCTGAAGGTTGGAGGGGGGTGATTTCAATAAGTAAATTTGTCAGTTTATTTTCTTAAGTCGTCAAATCCTAAATATGAACTTTATGTTATAGCCACAGATAATATCACTTAAAATCATGTCATTTGGGGGGCACCTGGGTGGCTTAGTCGTTAAGCGTCTGCCTTTGGCTCAGGTCATGGTCCCAGGCTCCTGGGATCGAGCCCCGCATCGGGCTCCCTGCTCCGTGGGAAGCTTGCTTCTCCCTCTCCCACTCCCCCTGCTTGTGTTCCCTCTCTCGCTGTCTCTCTCTGTCAAATAAATAAAATATTTTTTAAAAATTCCACATAGGAGTGAAATCATATGATATTTGTCTTTCTCTGACTTAGGTCGCTTAGCATAATACACTCCGGCTCCATCCATGTCCTTGCAAATGGCAAGATTTTTAAGGGTGGGAGCAGGAAGCTTCCTGAGGATGGGTAAATGGCCAAGGGCACTAAGCTCCTTCGGTGTGCTGCCCAGAGGGTGCAAGCCTCAGGTCGGCACCAGGCACCTGTGTGGGGAAGAGGCATGGTTGTCTCTGCCTCTGGTGTGAACATTCACTGAAGCCACCAACTGTCCTCTGCCTTCCATCCAGAGACCCTGTGTGTTTGTTCTTTCCCCAGAGCAAATTACCATATTGGTTTTTAATTTAGTTTTTTGTTTGTTTGTTTTTGCAAGGTGAGGAAAGAACAGTTACCTAAATAGGTGGAGCAGGGGATGGAAACTGGGAGTGAGATTGCTCCGGAGCAGACTCCCAGCCAGGCTTCACTGAGCCTGCGGCCCTTCATGCCCACCGCCCCAGATAACAGGGTGTGTGCGAGCCATGGTGGTCACTGCAGGTAAACATTGGCTGTGTTTGTTTTTTTATTACTAGAAAATCAAGTTTCCCAGAGGTACAGGTTTATTTATGGATTCTTCCATTATGTTCCACAGGTCAGTTGGTCTACATTTGTATCAGTACCAGACAATGCTAGTTATCGTGACTCTAGTAATACTACCTGCTGGACCAAACCCCATGCCCCACTCTCCCACTTGCTCTTTTTTGTAGTGACTTGGGGCCTTTTTCACGGTCCATATAAATTTAGAAATGGCATGCCAAGTTCCATATGCCCTATAATAGTTTCAGTTTTGATCAGATTTGTATTTAATCTATAGATCAGCTTGGGAGAAATGAACATCTTTATGGTTTTGAAGCCATCCATGATCATAGTATTATTTTAAAATCTTTTTTTTGGGAAATTTTATAGTATACTTTGTAAAGATTTTTTAAAGATTTATTTCTAGGTACTTTATTTTCCTGAGGGTGTTGTAATTGGCTTCTTTAAACAATGGCATATAGAAATATAATTGACTTTTATATATTTGCTTTGTATCCACCAGCCTCACTAATCTAAAACTTCTAATAACTGATCTGAAGATTCTTTCTCAATTTTTTAAATGTGGGTAACCATAGCGTCTGTGAATAACTACGTTTTTCTTTCTTTCCAATACTCATCCTTTTAATCTTTTCTCTTGCTTTAGTCTGTTGGCTTGGACCTCCTCGAAGTGTGCAAAAATTTTTTAATTTTAAAAATTAAAAAATTTTACCTTTCCTATAAATACCTAAAATTAAGGGTGTGATTACATGAAATCATTGAACTGTGATTTCTGATTTCTGATACGACTGATTCAGAATTATCCTATAATTTGGAGGTCCCTATCTAAAGAGTACATGGTAAATCAAGTCAGGCATAATGCAACAAAACCACATAAACTCTTATCTTTTGCAAATTTAGAAAAGTTGACATAAATCAAAGTTCACTTCTAATGAAATTCACTTGACTAAAATATGTTTTTAATGTATTTTTAAAAATTAATATGTTCCTTGAGTTGTCCTGTCCTTCCCTACTTCTGCGATTTTTCAATTGCTCTTTCTTCCAAGACGACTCTTCTCCCTCGCTTCCCATTATTGCTTCTTATCACCTGTTCATTCAGAACTTTATGTATCCCAGAGGTAGGTATCTGCTTAACCATCACTTCATATGAGAAACTTTCACTGGTCTCTGGATTATATGCAACCATGGAATTCTGTTCTCCAGAGTTAGCTCAAATCTTTATTGAGGAATGACTGTGTGCTGTTCTAGGCACATATGTTTTGGAAGTAAATACCTATTTGTATAATTCTTTAATTATTGGCTTCTCTAACAAACCTGAAGCTCTCGAGTGGCCAGGATTTCTGTTCTGTTCATCATTGTCTTCTCCAGAGTTTAGCATATACCTGGCACATAATAAACCTCTAATAAATATTCATTAAATGGATAAAGTAATGTAGGCAAGAAGTCATTTTTGAGGTTGATAACTAGACTTTTGGCTTTGTGGCCTACATTAATGCCATAGATTTATTCTACAGGTTTTTTACTTTATTTATTTATTTTTGTTTTTTTAAAGATTTTATTTATTTATTTGACAGAGAGAGACACAGCGAGAGAGGGAACACAAGCAGGGGGAGTGGGAGAGGGAGAAGCAGGCTTCCCGCCGAGCAGGGAGCCCGACGTGGGGCTCGATCCCAGGACGCTGAGATCATGACCTGAGCTGAAGGCAGACACTTAACCGACTGATCCCCAAGGTGCCCCAATTCTACACTGTTTTTATCCGTGCTTCTCAAAATGAAGTGTCTGGGCCAGCAGGATCAGCACCCCCTTGGAGCTTGTTAGAAATGCAGAATCTCAGGAACTCAGAACTACTGAATTTGCATTTTAACAAGACTCCTCCTCAGGTGATGTGTGTGCACATTCTGGTAGCAAGCCTCGCTCAACACGATGCCTGAGGGGTTAAGGCTTTTTAGGCTGTGTCTGACTGTAAAAGGCCTGAAAATCCTGCTGCATCCAGTCACTCTGCTATCTGTAGTACTTGCTGAACGTGCGGGGAGTCAGGTAAAAGCTTTTGTTTTCCTACTCTATGGGCAAGGATTTCCTTCTCCTGTCAATCCAGGATGTAGGTGATCTTTTAGAGAGGTCTAAAAACGTTCCCTTCCTTCTTTCACCAAGAAAATGCTGGGAATATTTAGCAGACATTGTGTTCAAACTCATCATGGTCTGTGTGATACCAATCCTTTGAAGTTAATTCATATTTGCATTAAGTGGTAGAACGTTGGCAATCTTTTCCGTGTGCTTGGAAAGAATGTATATACTACATTTGTTGAGCGCGAGGTTCCATATATGCCTATCTGATCACGCTTTCAAGCGGTCACGTATTCCAGGAGCGCTGAGGAGGAAAGGAGAAAAAGCGTTTCTCCAAACTTAGCTGCTTTTATGAGGTCTCTCTAGCCTCACACAGCACTTCCCCTTATATCTCAGTAGCCAGGAATGAGTCACATCTTATGGGAAGCTGGAAGATATAGGATTTGTCTGGGTGGCAGTATGCCCAGTTAGGAATTGGGATTTTTGTTTCCGAGGAATAAAGAGAGATTGGATATTTGTAGGCAACTACTAGCACTTGTTACATGTAGTACAGAAATTCCCTCCTCTCATTAACATGACATTTATGTTTCTAGTACTTGCTAGCTAAAACTTGGCTCTTTGAAGAGACACTGCTTCCCCAACAATCTTCTCACATAAATGCTGCTTTCTCTCCCAATACCACCCACTGAGGTAGTGGAGAGGTGTGACCTGAATGGCCCCCATTTCCCAAAACTATTTCAGGACCACTCATTAATTCTTCCTTTTTTCCTAAGACCCTTTGTCCACTTGAGCCATGCCATGCACTATTCAGCTACATCATACTTCCTCTCTGTCACTGTCACCTGCCAACCTCCTAATCCCCTCACTTTCTCCCCTAAGGACTTGAGTTTCTAGGTCTTCCTCTCCACTCCCATTCTGAGCATCATACCTTCTGACTTAATGTTCACAACAAACAGTGGTTTTCACAATGTGGTCTGGGGTTCCTGAAGTTCTCTGGGACTTAACTTTTCCAGGGGCCTATGAAATCAAAATTACTTCTGTAATAATTCTAAGATGTTATTTTTCCTTTTCACTATCATTCACTCACAAGTATGCAGTAGAGCTTTCCAGAGGCTACATGATGTGTGATATTGCAACAGATCGAATGTAGAAGCAGATGAGACTCCAGCTGTTTCCTATTAAGCCAGACATTAGAGATTCATAAAAAGTAAATGATGGTGCTTTTTTTTTTTTTAAAGATTTATTTATTTATTTGAGAGAGAGAGAACAAGGAGAGGGGCAGAGGGAAAGAATCTCGAGCAGCCTCCCTGCTGAGCTTGATCCCACGGACCCTGAGATCATGACCTGACCCTGGAAACCAAGAGTTGGATGTTTAACAGACTGAGCCACCCAGGCGCCCTAATGATAGTACTTTTATTTCTAATTTTTTTGTTTTAGAAAAGTTATTTTTTCATAAGGATATGTTCTTTATGCTAACATGTAATGGTTTATTATTTTGAAATGAATTAGTATATATTTTTTAATTTAAAGTTTCTGAGTTTAAATTTCTCACCCCGTAAATATTCATGAACAAAATCTTTTTAGGGACCTCAGAGTTTAAGAGTGTAAAGGTTTCCTGAGACCAAAAGGCTTTAGAAATGCTGAGGGAGGGGTGCCTGGGTGGTTCAGTCATTAACCATCTGCCTTCTGCTCAGGTCATGATCCCAGGGTCCTGGGAGGAAGTCCCGCATCGGACTCCCTACTCGGCGGGGAACCTGCTTCTCCCTCTGTGTGCCTCTCCCCCTGCTTGTGCTCTCTCTCTCTCTCTCTCCCTGACAAATAAATAAATAAAATCTTAAAAAAAAAAAGGAAGAAAGAAAGAAATACTGAGGGAGACAAAAACAAAAATCCAATACCTCAGCCTCTAGTTCCTTGCCTTTATGAAAGGCACATTTGCCCTGTAAGTATGGTAGACGAACAAGGGCCCACAATTCATGTCTGATCTCCATGTTCAACTGTCCAGCATAAGCAAATTCCTTTTTTTTCTTTCTGTATGTACATATACATAAATTTAAAAAATTGAAGTAGAGGTGACATACAATGCACATTTGTTTTAGATGTATGACATAGTGATTCAACCACTCTCCACGTTTTGCTATGCGTGCCACAAGTGTAGTTACGAAGGTACAGCACGGGCAGAATTGTGGTATTGCGATAGCCTTGTACGGTGACGGACGGGAGCAACTTCCTTCTTAATATATCCAGTTAGATGTGTCATGGGTCCTTTAGGCTTATCATGTCAAAGCAAAAATCTCATCACTTCCTCATCAAACAAGTTTTTCCTCCATGTTTACTGTTTCACAAAAATGGTATCATGATCCGCCCAATGTCTTAAGCTGGAAGCTTGAAAGTAATCCATCATGCCTTTCTTTCCTCTGTTCCCATTTTAATAATTTAACAAGTTTTGTCATCTGATACATGTTCATGTATCTTGTTTTTTGGTGTTCACCTTTTTTCAGTTTGAAATTTTTATTTTAAGTATTTTTGATATGTACTATTGTGTAAGTTTAAGGTATATGGCCGGTTGATTTGACTTATATAATGTGATGTGACTGCCCTTGTAGCATTAGCTAACAACTCATGTCACATAATTAACATTTCTTTTTTTGTGGTGGGAATAATTAAGATCTAGTCTCTTAGCAAGTTTGATGTTTACAATATTGCTGTCTATAATCACTGTGTTGTATATGAGCTCTCTAGGATTTCTCTACTAGTTGCAAGTTTATACCCTAAAAAGCATCTCTCCTGTTCCCCTCCCCCATCTCAGCCCCTGGTAACCACCATTTTACTATTTTTTATGGGT
Source organism: Eumetopias jubatus (assembly GCF_037043125.1). NCBI lineage: Eukaryota > Metazoa > Chordata > Mammalia > Carnivora > Otariidae > Eumetopias > Eumetopias jubatus. Next base: position 125,291,958 of record NW_028274808.1, on the reverse strand, counting down.
TCAGCTTTTTTAGATTCTATGTATAAGTGATGTCATATGGTAGAAATCTTGCCATTTGTGTCAACGTGAATGGGGTTTGGGGATATTATGCTAGTAAATAAGCCAGAGAAAGACATTTCTAGTTTCTTGGTGGCTCTCGAATCTGTCCACTGATCTCCAATCCCAGTGTCACTACCTTAATTAAGACCAACGAACATCTCAAACTCCGACTACTGTACCAGACTTCCAAGTGTCTCTTTGCTCCCCTCAAATCTATATTACAAATCTCACTCAGATTGAATGTTCCAAAACAAGTCTGGTCATGTCACTTCCCCACCAAAAATCTTTTACTGACTTTCCACTTACCTCAAAGAAAGTATAAACTCCTTAAGGTAACTGTCGTTTAGTGAGCATACATTATTTCCTCAAGACAACCCCATAAAGCAGATAGTATTACAACCAATATCATCCTTTTTAAAGGTAAACTGAGGTGTGGAGAGGTTATATAACATGTCCAGTGTACTAGGGAAACAGAGTCATTGTGAGTTACGGGGTTTATTATAGTACAAGTGTGTGTGTGTATATATATATATATATATATATATAGTATTATGAGATATGGGAAAGGAAAGTCATAAAGGAGAAACTGGAAGATCAGAGGAATCACGAGCTAGTGAATAAGAAAAGCCAAGCACATCCAGCTACCCAGGTGAGACTGTGAGGGTGGCTGGCAGATAAGTTTGTGGGAGGTATTGTCTTTGTGAGTCTGTACTCCCTCCTGGTGCTGGTCCTACAGCTGCTTTTGGTCGGAGGAAACAAAGTTGAGGGGGAGAAGAGCTGGATGTGAACAAAGGAGAAGTGAGGACAAGCTGAGTCCCTCTGGGAACCTCTGGGTCCTTCCATCACCTTCTACCAAGGTGACCGTCAGAGACTAAAGGCTGCTGCTTTGCTTCCAGCTACTAAATCTTGTACAATTTCCTTATCTGGCCAATGCTAATAGAACAATCCTGGGAAAGAGAATAGGAAATATGATTCTCAAGTTAACCAAGTTGCTTAATAGAATGATTCAGCACACCCAAAGTCATCAAGACCCAGCTTGTCAGTGCCCAAACCAGGATTTGAACCTGAGCAGGCTGCCTCAGATTCTATAGTGGTCGACCTTACTATGCCTTCATGATTTCATTCCTGATTACTTTGCTTACCTCTGCTTTCTCAGATTTCTGTGCTGATCCTCTACCTCAGCCATCCTGCACTCCCTGTAATGCTCTGGCTCAGAGCTGACAGCCAGGATGTTTGTGCATGTGCACTAAAACACTCTGCCTTCCCTCGCTCTTGGTCTGGCTGAGTGTTATTTACCTTTTGGGTCTCAGCTAAGCTGTCACTGCCTCCAGAATGACTTCCTTATCCTCGAAAGACTGGTTTAAGTACTCCCTGTGTGATAGGATCTGATGTTTGATGTTATCTTAGAACTCAACACGCACCCTCTGTCTGTCTTGCTCACTGCTGTATAACTAACACCTAGCACAGTAGCTAATAAATCATAAGTAACCACAGTGTTCAGTAATTTCTTTTAACTTCTTCTTGGGACTGTAAACTCAACAGAGACAGGGATTTTTGTCTTGCCTAATGCATCCTCAGTATATAGCATAATGTCTATTTATGTAATATGTGCTGAATTAATGAGGCCAAAAATAATTGGGAAAAGCTTAACATTTAGATAATCAGTTGAATATGTTCTTTACCTGGTAAATTAGGTAGACGAAGACCTTGTGAGAATTAACTTGGAAATGAATGTTCTTCTGCTTCGTTCATTAGCCGTGTTAGTAACTCTTCTCTGTTCATCTTTTCAGGCACAGTTACTAAAGTAAATTCATACCATGAAATTCTAGGTTATTCTTTCTGGTTTTAGTGACACCACAGTAAAACTGCAACTTCTTTAAAAGATTCAGAAGTAAAGCCAATAATAAAGGATGTGAATAAATTATCATTATTAGAGAATGAGAAAAACACTCAATTCCTTTAAAAAGTCTTGCTGATTATCCTATTGGGCTTGATTACTGGGAGAGCTGCCTTTAACAGTTCTGCTTGCTCATGAATTCTGATAAAGTCCAGGGAATGAAGTAATTATGGTGCTCATTCAGAAAGAGGCTGCATTCCAGATGTAGTGCATAGCAAGGTAGAGTTACTAATGTGTTTTCTATGAAAATACACTGGTTTCAATAGGAAAACCAAAGTGAAAGAATATGCTATACATTAAAGTGAATCCTAAATCTTATAAATCCCTTTGAGAAAAAAAAAAAACATGGAGGAGGAAATTACATGAACCAGAATATGATTTGGGAAAAGATATGTAATGTATACTAAACAGCTGTATTAGCACGCCGCAGGTAAGGGACATGAACTTTTTTTAAATATAAAATCCGTATTATCAGTCACCTAAGCTAAACATGAAAAGATAATCCTTTGAGAGATAAAGGAGAAAGTTGTAAATGATTCTCATATCACGAAGTTTTACTGATTTTAGCAGAAATGTTAGTTAATACTTGCAACCAGAAGTGTTAATTAGTGAATTAATGAGCCAAGGTTCTGTTTACATTCTTTTATGATGAATAATTATTTGTTATGTACAAAATTTTCTTTCTTCATGAGCATCAACACATTCAAGTGTTGGCTGAGCCCTGTGAAAGACGAGATGTTTATAATATGCACACAATTGTGGAAGTTCAAATGCAGAACTTTTTGTTTGAACAAATGATTAGGGTTAAAGTAGGAGTGTAAACAGGGCCTTAATTCATGACACATCAGTTCTTTCTCCTGCTGCAAGTCATTAGTTTTTCACCTTCACAGTAACACCCGTATGACTGCAACGAAATAGCCCATGACTAAAGGATTTGGTTAGCCCTTGATTTACAAGAAAACAAAAACAGAGAAGATGCTAGGAAAGGCCTGTGAATTGCTGTTTAATGAGTTCCCTATACTTACAGAGCTACATTGCTAGGCTATGGGGATGTCCGCTATCCCAATAATCTTTCAATTCCAGATCTGTTATATTTATATGGATATATTCCAGTTCTATATGACATGATTACTCAGACAAAGGACCTAAATATTATCCTGGGAGTTAACTTTAAAGAAATGGAAATCTTGGTATCGGGCTCTTCCATCTGCCACTGTATCATGACCTAGATTATACGTACAGAATAGGGTTGACTACAGTCCAGCCTGGTCATAGATAGAAATGAATGCTGCTTTTTAATAACTGAGCAGAACTTAGGAATCTTCAGTTCAGAACTCGATTCACTCATGGGTACACTAAAATAAAGGCTTCAAACTGTTATTCATGAATTGGGAAGTAAAGTGATAATAGAATGGCAAGGAATTCTGAGGTTCATGTCCTTTCTGTGTAGTAGATGGTAAAGCTTGTAGGTACGTGGATTACTAACCTTGTCAGCTCCCCGTGAGCACCACACACGTACACTACTCTATCACACTCCTAAGGGGACGTCATCCTGGCAAGTAAAGATCATTAGAACAACAGCAAGAGCCAGAAAAACAATATCTTGGTTGATACCTTGGACACCGCGATATTAATTTTATGCGTATTATACACTTACCTCTTTTCACAAGTACTGTGTTCTAAACACAAAATTGTTAGGTTGCTAAATGTAAAAATACAATTAATCAGTAATTTTGAAATTGAGTAGCAGATACAGTGACAATTCATGTGAAATGTTCTATCGAATGATTTGAAAGTCACTGAAAGCCCTCACAGTCGTTAACTTTTTGGTCAGTTGTCTCAATTGCTTTCCCCTCAAAAGAGTACAGTGACGTGAGCAACATGAGGCAGCAACTTTGTTAATGGGGGTTCAAATGCAAACGTTGCCTTTCTCTAAGTGGATTTCTTGCTGGCCAGAGAAGATTCTTCATGTCTGATCAGTGTCCTTTGGCTTGTCAGCAGCATTCAAAACACTGCCTCTGGTTTTTGTATCATGTACACAGTAGACTATAGTCACCAAGGTACCAGGCTTCGTGTGAGCTTTGAGACCTCTCTCTTCTTAACAGGGCTGATACTTGGAATCTGCCAGAATGATCTGCCCCTCTTTCAGGACTCATGTTAGAGTAGCAACATGGTTTAATTTCATTTATTCCTTAATTCTGACATCCCTTTCTAATACATATAGTTCAGAATAACACAGTATGAGTCAAAATGGGATGAGAATCACACGATTTATCTATCTATTCATTAAACAGGTATTAATGTCAATTAGTATGCTACAGAGTATGCTAAATGTTGGGGAAACAAAACATGCGAATATGTAGTTTCAACTTAAAGACGTTTAGCAGCAAGCAGAGGAGAAAGATTAAATAAAAACTTAAAATTCAATATAATTTCAATGCTTTTTTTGTTTTAAAGATTTTATTTTTTTAAATTTATTTGGCAGAAAGAGACACGGTGAGAGAGGGAACACAAGCGGGGGGAGTGGGAGAGGGAGAAGCAGGCTTCCCACCGAGCAGGGAGCCCGATGCGGGGCTCAATCCCAGGACCCTGGGACCATGACCTGAGCCGAAGCCAGGAGCAACAGGAGGAGAGGGAGATGCTGAGTTACAATATTTCCTCACTCCTTGTTAATGTTGGAATTTCAATCAAGCATAAACATTTTATCTTTAACATCAAGTGATATTGAAAGTCGACTGTGGTATCTGAGTGATAGCTTTGTCATTAACATTTCAGTCTGTGGCATTATGTACATAGGTAGAGGCAATGAAGTAACTTTAAGGCAGTGAAGCAAATGGTAAAGTATCTTTAGTCATTAACTGTTTATCTTTTTGTTTCACAAAAGAACAACCGTCTAAGGTAAGTCCATGGTTCTAGAAAGATCTAACAAAATGATAAATTCGATTAGAAGTACCTAAGTTAATTCATGCATTAGCTTACACTTTTAACTATAGATAAACATATGGTGGTATTCAGAAGATCTAGGGGGATGTTCTGGTTAAGAATGTGATCTAATATCCTAGGCTTAAACACCTGCTTCATCATGGACTAGCTCGGTACCTTAGCGAGTTAATTTATTTCTCAAAACCTCATTTTTTTATCTGTAAAATGATGGTGTTAATAGTATCCAGGATTAAATTAGATAATGAAGTAAGTGCTATGGTATCTGGTACATAGTAAACAGTGAACAATTAACAACCATCATTTCTAGCATTTTATTGTTCTTGTTATTTCAGTTCACCCTATATTTTATTTAATTTGATCTATAATAGGAGTGTGTGTGAGAAGAATCAATCTGTCCTCATTTTGCTTTAAGAGGACTTGGTAGGTGGAACAGTAATGCTATAAAATCGATACACAGGGACGCCTGGGTGGCTCAGTTGGTTGAATGTCTGCCTTCGGCTCAGGTCATGATCTGGGATCCTGGGATCGAACCCCATGTTGGGCTCTCTGCTCAGCGGGGAGCCTGTTTCTCCCTCTTCCTCCCTGTTCCCCCTGCTTGTGTTCCTGTGCGCCCTCTCTCACTCTCTCTCTCTCTCTGTGTCAAATAAATAAATGAAATCTTGGAAAAATTAAAATTAAAATAAAATAAAATAAAATAAAATAAAATAAAATAAAATAAAATAAAATTGATACATAGAGTCACATTACATTATTCATTCACTCCTCATAGGTTTATCAAATCCTTAGTAAGTGCCAGGTGCCAGATTATTAATTTTGTGGTTTTGTTCTCAAGAAGCCTTCTTTGCATCAGAAACACATCTTGAAATACTCTGTATTCAGATATAGGATGCCCTGAAAATCTGACCAGTAATCTTAGCAGTATATAATTGACGATCCTTTTCTACCATTTAGAGATGATAGTTGTTATGGACTGGACGTTTGTGTCTACCCCCGGCACCCCCCAGCCCAAATTCAGACATTGAAATCCTAACCCCTCAAGTGATAGTATCAAACAGTTGGGCCTTTGGGAGATAATTAGGTCATGAGTGGGATCAGCGCCCTTCTAAGGGGATGAAGTAATTGGAGCTTGCTTTTTCTGCCATGTGAGGATAGAATGAGCAGTCAAGTCATCTGCAACCTGGAAGAGGGTCCTCACCAGAACTGGATCATGCTGGCACCCTGATCTCTGAATCCTGGCCTCTAGAAGTAGGAGAAATAAATATATTCTTTAAGCTACCCAGTCTATGGTACTTTTGTTAGAACAGCCTACATGGGCTAAGATAATAACTTTTTGAAATTCATGAGCCAGTTACGAAGCAATTTTACCCCTGAGACAGTAACTCCCATGCCTGACTGAACTTCAGTCCTCTGGACCATCCCCATCCCATACCCAACTGAAATTACTACTCAGGCTGGTCTGGCCATTTCGTGCTAGGCTCTTGCTCTCCCTGACCTGACAGTAGATAAACTTGTGTGGCTTTTTCCTTCATTTAAATTTTTTCCCTCTTTTTTATTTCTTTGTTTTTGTAAATTTTAAACAAAACCCCTTGTCTCCTACTGCCTATACACTGTATTTGCAGGATGTTAATTGTTTCAAGAGACCTTTTTTGAATGGTCAATTTAGAGATGGTTCTAAAATTAGCCTCATGATTCTAATAATGGTGAAGTTTTATACTTCTATCCTCCAACAGCAAAGATATATTGAGCACATATTATGTGCCATGCACTGTGTTATGTGTTAAGAATATTAAAAATTATAAAATAGAGTGGTAATGCAGAAGTGTGGGAAGGAGTGACTAATATGCCTAGAGAAATGAAATATTTTATGAAAGAAAAGACATTTGACTAGGGTCTTGAAGACCCTTGACTAGGGTCAGATGATGAAGGGATAGTGGTCAGGGGGCCAGAGGGTATACTAGCCAGGAGAAATTGTAAAGATGTTTGGCAAGCAGTCTGTTGGTCTGGAGTGGTTGGCAGATTGGCTGGAAAGGGATGTTGAAGCCAGATTATCATGGGACCCTAAGGTCCCACTGGGATGCATGGATTTATTTTGTAGGCAAATAAAAACCTTACAATTTTTTAAGCAGATGAGTTATAACTAGATCTTCAACATTTTGTGTATTCTGACTTACTATATAAATATCCAGCTCAATTTAATGAATAGCGTTACTTAACAAAATCACAAATCCGATCTGTGTGTTAAACAATTCTGCTGGCAGAAGGAAAAAATATATTTTAGAACGTAATTTCCTTAAATTTCCTCCTTGATCTTTTGCTTCCTCATTCCTGCTATTTTTTGTTACTTGGAGGACTTGTTTTCTCTTTTGGTTCTTTTCTCCTTAGACTTCAATTCTGTCCTTTCCTTTCCATTAATAGTAACGTGAAATTTGCAGGGTTTGTTGAATATTGCTGAGGAGGACGGTGGCTTTGTCCTGTAGTATGCCCCAGAGATCATCAATTTGGCTACTTTGTAGTATGGAAATTTATATAGCTTTCAATGTTCTAGTATGAATATTTTCTCAGTATCGTTTCAATACATATGATATTTTTAAATTAGAAATGTCAAGAAGAAATTCCTAAAATGTCTTCTTTTAGTTATAGTCAATATTATTTCTAGCATTAACAGTGTTAAATCTTTATGATTTATATAAGGCACAATCTCTGAATTCATGGAACAGAAGTTAAATTCCTTTTCTCCACTAGCTTAAAACAATTCTATAATTTAAGAATATATCATGGAAAGAACTGCCTTTTAGTAAGAGTCAAAACCCCCTTTTTTTTTCCAGGTAGTTTAATTGAGGATTTGTCCTTTATGTGTTTTTGCTCTTTTAACTTTTCTGTTCTTTTTTCTAGTTCAGAGAAAAATAGTTGCTGTATATTTCTTGCTGAGGCACACACTGTAAATATACTGTGAGTCAGGAAAACACAGGAAAGTTCCAAGGTTGGCAAATCATTTTAGAAGGAAAAAGTCATCAGGAACATGAGACTCCAAGGAAACAGATGTAAGAATTGCTTTTTATAAGTTGTGTTGCAAAATTTTTTCCTAATTTTCCAGTTTTAGAAAATATGTAGGTTTATGGATCAGGAAGGTTTGGAAAAAAAGATGCTTGAACTTTAGAAATTTAGAAAAAAATGTTAAATATTGAAGTGAAATGACATTGCCTCCAAACCAATTTCAAAGAGATGAATTTATCTCAGAACTGGATAATTTGGCAGTATTTAAATAGGTAGATACTAATATCCGCTTAATATCTGTTTTTATTAAGAAAAACTGGAATATAGATGCCTGGGTGGCTCAGTCGGCTAAATGTTTGCCTTTGGATCAGGTCATGATCCCAGGGTCCTGGGATCGAATCCCACATTGGGCTCCTTGCTCAACAGGGAGCCTGCTTCTTCCTCTCCCGGTCCCCCTACTTGTGCTCTCTCTCTCTCTTTCTCTGACAAATAAATAAAATAAAATCTTGGAAAAAAAAAAACTGGAACAATGTTGACAGCACAAGAAAGCAAAATCATTTTAGCATTTTTACTTCAGATTTTTTTCGTGGCTTGTTCCCATTGCAGTTGAGGAATTCTGTTTTTCTTGAACTTTCATATTGAACAACATTAATTTGTTATTGAACTAGAATCTGTGTTATTTTTTCCTGTTTACAATCCAGTTGTTTTGTATAAAACAGAGAACACCAGAAATAGAGTAGAAGTTTTAGGCCATGAGTTTGGAAGTAATTTGAAGTGTATTTTAATTGTGAGATTATGACTGACATGTACCAGAGTGAATTGCTAGAAATATATTAATTTGCATTTGTTTATTAAATTTATTTAATTATATATGCTAATATTTATACTTAAATTATATTAATGTTGATATTTGTGTTAATATTTTGAATTATTCACATTAACGCTGTTAAATATAGATTCAGAAAGTAGAAAGGGGTCTTAGAGATTTTTGGTCTGCCCTCTCACCCACTGTAGGAACACCTTCCACAATAGTCAATCTTTACCTCTGCCTGAATACTTGTGATGGGAATCTCACTACTTTATGATGGAATCCACTATACAACATGAAAAAAAGATCTGATTTTTGAGCTAAACTCACCCATTTCTATCTAATGAAAGTGGTGTGTTTAAAAGAAAAAGTAGTTGGGGGGAGTAGTAAAAGACAGGGAAGGGATTCTCAGGGAGTTCACAACTTGGCAGAGGGCCTAGCCAAGGGCACTCTGTTGACAAGAGAGGGAAATTTTAAAAGCCGTGAATCCTATTGCTTCCCATGTTCCTGGCATCACCAGATTTCCCCCAGCTGTTACCTTTCCAAGGAGCTCAGGAAACCACATAACAAAATATAAAGGACTCAAGTATTTTGCCTCTTCATACTTTCTAGGATCAGGCTCAGATTAGATTCAAATCTTTTTTTTTTTTAAGATTTACTTACTTATTTTAGGGAGGGGGTAGGAACAGAGGAAGAGGGAGAGAGAATCCTGATGCAGGGCTCCATCCCAGGACCCTGAGATCATGACCTGGGCCGAAATCAAGAGTCAGCTGCTTAACCGACTGAGGCACCCAGGCGCCCCTAGATTCAAAATCTTTAGGTATTTTTGTCTAGTGTCTGTTCACTGGGTACTTAAAACTGTTCTTACTCCTATAGAGTAGTTTAGTACCGGCTGAGTGAGTAGCCATACTGCCTAAATTCATATCCTGCCTCTTCTACTTCATAGCATGGCCTTCAACATGTTACCTAACTTCTCTGTTCTTCAGTTTCCTCATCTGTAAAATGGGAATAAAATAGCACCTATTTTATTATGAGACCTCAGTATGTTAATATGTATGGAGTACTTAGTAATGTGCCTAGCACATGATGATTGCTTAATATGGCTTTTATTATAGAAGCTACATATTTCACCAATACTTATACATTCTTATATTAACAAGTGAGGATTTAAGTATTCCAGTTGTTGAGAGATTTAATCTCTTTTTTTGAGTATGCAGTCAACACATTAGCAGTGGGTCAAAAGACAGCCACAGCTGTATGAATTGTGGAGAAAGATTTCTTGCTTCTGCTGAAATATTTCTTTAATCTGATTCCCAAAATACCTAAAAAATGAGACAACATTTTATTCCACATTTAGAGAAAAGCAATTTAAAAGCACATGCTCTAGAATGTTACTTAACCTAGTATGCATTAATTAATGATAATAAATTAATGGTTGTCAGATCCTTTATAGTTTTCAAAGAGAGGAGATGGAGAGGGGAAACGTGGGAGTATAAGGATACCAATGAAGAGGAAACAGTTGGAGAAGGGAAGCTGAAAAACACAGAAGCAAGCTCCCTGCATTACTTTGTTTCTCAGGTCTGTCCTATTTAGCTGCATATAAATTCCCCAGGTAGTCTGAGTCTAGCAGAGCTGGGCAAATGTCTTCCTTAATGGGAAATAAGCTTGTGAATTCTTTCAGAGTCCTTGCCTTTGCTGTCCTGCTGTTCTCTCCTGAGATACCTGGAACTTTTATATGATTTACTTTTACAATTAGATGAAAAAAAAAGAAATTGTGTTTTTGTTCAAAATTATCATTCCACCAAGCTAACCCTCCCTCCTCTTCTTTTCAATAGCTTCCCCTACCCCGTGGTCCCCGTTGCCTTTAAAAGCACCATCATCCCAGGCTGCAACACAGGGGATCAGCTTCTACAACTCTACCTGAACTGTCTTTCAAGTCGGCTATTGATCTTGGTAGCCATGTCACTGTCTTGTTTCAGATCTTCACTCTTTACATAACAGACTCCTAACTGGTTCTGTGCTTCCATTTCTCCCTCTCTATGTACCTCTAACTTTAGTATATGTGCTGCCGAATGGAGCACCCTCTCTAGGTACCTCTAAATGATCTGAAGATTCCATTCTAGCACTTAACTCTTTAAGAATCGCTAATGCTTCCCTATCACCTAACAGGGAAGCATCAATTTCGTTACCATTTCTGACAAGGTCATTCCTGAACCCTCCCTAGCCTGAGGTTCATCGGCTGCACCTTCTCCTCACAACTTGGGCAGCAGCACTGAGCTACCAGCTGTTCCCTAAACGCACTATGTTTTTTTTCATACTGTTTCCTCTGCTTAAAATGCTTATTCTCTTTCCAACTGTCCTTTAGTCTCTACAGATCCTTCAGGACCCTGATAAGATGCGACCACTCTGTGCAGTTTTTCCTGACATTCCCAGGCAGAATAGCTGCTTTTTCTGTGCTACAGTAGTTGTGTGTTCATGTATTGATGACTGTGCTTCTTACAGAATGTTCTAATTAAAAAATATATATATATATAGAGAGAATATCTATCTATCATCTATCTATCTATCTATCTATCTATCTATCTATCTATCTATCATCTATCTATCTATCTATCTATCTATCTATCTATCTATCTATCTATCTATCTATCTATCTATGGTCTCTTCTGTGAGTTTCAAGAAGGAATGGGCAGGGTTTGAATCTCAAACACCAGTCTGTGGCATGCCATAGGTACTCAATAAATGTTGATTGTTGAATGGCTTATACCTCAGATTCCCCATCCCAAGCCTATTTAAATGCTACTTTCTAAGGCCCACTTCAAACACAATTTCCTTGATGGCGTTCTCTCTGATTCTCTGAGAGTGTTTTTTTCTTTAATGAAAAACTGTAGAAATTTCTTTATTCCTGTTGATTTGGAATTTTCTGCTATCTTATAATTTAAAAACATCTGCTTATTTATAAGTCAACTGAAATGGAATTTGTGTCTTCCCCATCCAGAGATGCTTATATTCCCTGGATCACTGTCTTATGTCCAGTAGATGCTTATGTCCAGTAGAATAGAGTTAAGCCAAGGAAAGACAATCCTTAGCACAGCTTCCAAAAAGATACATATACCCAAACACTGTCTGCTCTCATAATGTCTGATATTTCATTGCCATGTGTGAGGACAGAAATTCTAAGAGAAAAAAATCCCTTTGCCAAATAAAAGTTACCAGTAAATCACACAATACAGGGGACTGATTAAATGATATTTCTTTTCTATTTAAACCTGGTTAATATCAGTCTGGAGATAATAGGAAATAGGCCTGAGGACCAGGAGTGAAAGAATTCAGGAGCAAAGAGGACTGGAGATGAGGGTCAATTGAACGGGCACCAGGGACGAGGTTACGAAGGTTGACTACGGAAGGCTAAATGATGCCAATGACAAAGGCTGCCTGTTTTGAACATTTTCTAGTGTTACATTAGGCAGAACTTTCTCCTTCTAGTCTGGCACCAGGCACCAGAATTCAGTTTAGTCGTGATAATATTATGGTTCAGGTACATTATGGGGCAAATATACTTTCTTGGGGATCCTAATATTTCTTTGGGGGAAATGTGCCCACATTACACAAGCTCCTCAACAAATGCCTGGAGTGTCACCTGTTCCTCAGTGGGAGCTTTGTAAAAGAAATTTATACATAATTCAATTATTGATGAGTTCAGAGGATTATATTTAATGCCTAACATAAAAAAAGTAATGGGAATAATTTTAGAAAAGGGAGGAGTTGAAAGAAAGAGGGTTGCCAAGAATTAAATAGGGAATAGAGACAGAGGTGAAGAAAATTGGAAAAAAGCTAGGTCAGAGTGCAATTGTATTAAGTTATTTAAATCACACATTTGGTGACTAGGGAGGAGTTATCAGTTTATTTAGAAAATGGAAAAATTTTCGAAGAAAGAAAATTAATTCTAAGAATAGGCAGCTGAAAGGCATCGGGGAAAAAAAAAAAGAAGTCAGGAGATATCCCCCTGGGAGACAGAGTTGGCAAAACAGCTAATTTTAATTCTCCCCAAATCTCCTGAAAGACTGCAGACTAGCTTAATTTATATTTACTTCCTTAGAAAATATTTCAACCCTCAAACTTTTAGCAAGGAGAACACAAAGTAAAGAGGTTACATATTTTTCCAAAATAAACAATAATTGTAAAATTTTATCAAATATAAACGGAAGGCGTTTTACATTTTTTGTTTGCTTTTTTTTTTTTTACCAGTTTAAAAATATTTGAGGAAAGGAAATATTTCATTTCCTTAGGAGGTCCAACTGTCTGTTTCAGAGTTCCTAAAGCCCCGCCCAGAAGAGCAGACATAATTTGATGTGTATGTGTATTTTTTACGAGGTGCGTCAGCATTTTATCGACTTCTCAAAAGTGTCAATGGCCCTGAAAAGTTTAAATCCACTGCGCTGGATCATCTTTGGGAGCCCCTTTCGGCTCTCGATGCACAGTAATTCCACGAATCTTCGTTCTTCAAACCTAGCCTTTTTTTCAAACTCCTTCTTGTCCATGACCAAGAAGGCACCTCGCACTGCAAGGCAGTGATGCTCGCGCCGCGGGCGAAGCTTTGGAAGTTCCCCCACCATCCAGGGCTGTGGAAGGGCGTGAACTGCGCAGCTCCCCAAGTCCGCTCACCACTCCTCACACAGGCAGCCGAGCTGGGGCAGCTCCAAGTGCGTCGAGAAGTGTAATCCCTCCGCTAAGTACTTGGCTCTCAGTCTCCAATCACTAGTGGGAGCTGGAGAGGGCAAGTGAAAAAAAAAAAAAAAAAAATCCAGAGGCAGCCGAGGAGCGAGAGGGGAAAAAAAAAAAAAAAAAAAGTCCCGCGGCGGCGGCAGAGCGGCCGCGGCTGCCAGAAGTTGACGGTGCGGCCCGGCGCGGGGCGCGGAGTTGGTGTGGGGCCTCCGCGGGGCGCCCGGACAGGTCGGGGGACCGCGGGGACAGAGGCGCTCAGGACACCGGTGCCGGGAGCTCAGCTGCGGGTAAGGCGCGGGCGGGCTGGCGCGCGGGGCTCGGTGCCTGCGAGCGAGCGGGAGGCAGCCGGGCCGGCGTGGGCAGAGGGGCGGCGCGGAGCTGGTGGCGGTGCCCCGGGCGGGACCCAGCGCGCAGGGAGCGGAGGAGAACGTGCAGCGCGGCCGTGGGGCGGCGGCGGCGGCGGCGGCGGCGGGGAGCGGGTCTGGAAGGTGGCTCCCGGGCTTTGTGCGCGAGCGGCGCCTCCGGGACCCCGAAACCTCGTGCCGGTGCCGGCCAGGAGCTGGGGGCAGCGGCGGCTGCGGGCGGGACACGTGCTCCGGAGTTGGGGAAGGAGGGGCGCGCCGAGGCGGGGAGTCGGGACCTGCGCCCCGAGGGATGGGGCGGGAGGGCGAGCGAAGGGCAGCCCCGGAATGGGGAGAAATGGGAGGGAGCCCGGGGGCCGGGGAGGCAGGACCCGCAGGCACCCAGCTCTGCGGAGCCACCTGCTTCGGAAGCCTCCAGAGACTAAGCTTTGCGGCGGGAGAAAGTGCGCGGCGGACTGCTCCGGTGTCTCGGACTCGGCGGTGCGTTTCTGCCGCTACTGCCGGTCTCTTTTCCTCTTGTCTCTTGCTGTCTCTGTTATGTTCTCCGGTGTTTCTCTCCTTCCCTCGTTTGCCTCCCATTCTCTATTTGTCTCTCTCCCTCTCCCCACCTCTCCCCACCTCCTCTGTTTCTCCCTAGGTCTGTGTGTAGATGTCTCCCTTTCCCCACCCCCTTCTCTGTCTCGCGTCCCTCCCTCTCTGTCTCCTTATCTTCTTCCCTCTCTGTCTCCTGCACTCTTTCTGTGACTCTCATTTGCAGGCTGACTTTCTGGGGCTTGCCTCCGCTGTCTCTCCTTTTCTCGGTCTCTCGCTCTCAGCGCCCATCAATCTACTCGGGACTGTGTCTGTCGGGGCTCCATGTTTCTGTCTGTCCCTTGCGGTGTTAGGGTTTCAGACAGGAGAGAAGATCCTCCGGAAGTTGTCCAGTGTGGTGTCTTATTCCTTTGAGCTGCACCACTCCAGCTGGATTCTGGGTCCTTCGTATTTGTTCTCCATAGAATGGGAACTCTGTGGTTTCCTTGAGTTAGTGGGAATTGCTCTTTTCTTAGTCACCTTTCCACCAAGGTGAGGTCAGCGACTGAGCAGCCACAGAGGTGCCAATGAAAGGAAACAGAAGAAGAGAGCTGCTTAATTGCCTCCAACATATAAAGAGAGTGTACCAAACATATCTGCAGCGAAGCAGAACCACCTGAGAAAGGTTTCTGAATTGTGGAAACACAAAAGCCTCCAATAATGAGAGGAGTCAGCTGCAAAGTATTTGCAAATAGTTTGAAGAAGCATTTATGAAAATTTCTTGCTATTCTAAACTGATGCCAACTAATATCTGTGTTTCTTACGTATATTTTTTAGGATCCTAGTGACAGCTCTCCTAATTATTGTTTTGAGAAAATTATGAGAAATGTCCTGTGTCAACTGGGACATTTGTTTTTAAGGAAATATTCGGTCTTTGTGCTCTTATACCTCTTTACACTCCAGTGATCAAGAAGAATTATTTTTAAGTGCAAAGAAAATAGGAAAGGATTTGTCGGTAATTTTAAAACATGAGACATTCCAGAGATCAATAATTTCTTTGGAAAACTTTCACTATAAGGACGTTTTGAAGGATATTACGTCTTAGTGAAATATGCAAGTTATTATACACTTAGATCATTGTGTGATGCAAAAAAAAAAAGGTTGTGTGCCGTAAGCAAATCATAGTAGTGATGTTTTTTTATGGGAAACATAGCCGGGAAATTAATTGCTCTGATTTTCACTGTTTTCTTTAGTCATGCATAATGTACCTTTGTTTTTAGCAAAATATGGCCTAGGGCTACAAAACTTGATACAGTGTGTTATTTGTCCAATCTCAAATACCATTTAGAAAACCACCTTTTCCTTTTGGTCAGGAGATATAAGTTGATATGATCTCATTACTCATGTGCTAGGGTCTCCTGGTGAATTTTAATGGCACTGATTTGGTATTTTAAATCAAAATGTTAGCTTTTGGTGAGTTAAAATCCTGATTTATGTCACCTTAGTGAATCATCACTATTTATAGGGGCTTTGCCACCTTGTCTGCCAGGTGCTGCACGGTATTTAGCCTGGGCAGGGTTTTCTGAATTCCCTGGTAGATTATTGTCCCTGAGTGACGTGCTGCCTCTACTCATGGTGTGTTCATATATGTCCCTCAAAATGTTCCAGTCATTAAATAATATTTATTAAGAGGAAATTGACTTAATTTTTTCCTCATAAACTTTGAAAACCGTGTGAGATGGCCTGATAAAATATTTTTATTACAGTAAATGCTGATTTTGTTATTTAAAAGTGTAAGGTAACTTAGAATGTGATATCTTTTGGTATATATAGGACCTTCCAGTGTTCAACTCAGATTTATCATCCAAATCTAAAGTTTGTTGTCACCCACTCCAACCTGGCAAAGCCTTGCCTCATTTTCGTTGGCCTCCACATGTCTGCTTCTCCGGCTTCTGTGCACACCTCGCTCTCTGTGTTTACCTCTGCTGTCTGGTTACTTGCTTGACTTCCTCACCGGGCTGTCTTTTCATTGAGGTAAAACAGTGTCCCTTTTCTTTCCTCCTCTGAATTTCACATGCCCAGTGCAATACCTGCCGTATGATAGACGGTCAGAAAATTCTGGAAGGATGATTTGTCTGTAACTTGTGGGTGCAGTAGCTCAAGGGAAATACTACAGTGTGGTGGAACAGAGCACAAACTGAGGGATTTGGAAGAGGCTTAGAAAGCATCTCCTCACCCACATTACTATTAAAGATGAAGAGTATGAGGCCTAAACCATTTGAAAACCTTGTTCAGCAACAGACAATGAAGCCACAGTCCTTTCCCCTGGACTTCCCTGCTTGCCTTCTTGCACTAGATATGGAGGAATCTATTACCAGGAGCTAACAATTACTGTCTAAACTCTGAAGATTTCTTCTCATGCTTACCAGTGAAAGTAACGCATGAAACTTACCATTTTGCAATAACTGGTAATCACTGGTCATACCTGGTCTCGGAGGTCATCTTTGTCTTTTAGAACACTGATCTCTAAGTGCTCTCATGCTGAGCATTGTGTTGGGGCTGTGTCATCTGGGGCAGACTGTTTATTTCTACCTGAAAAGAAGATTCAGAGTCTCTGGATTAAATTTTCTCCTCTATAAATTTCTGTGCATGTGTTGAATGGGGGGGTAGGGAAAAAAGAAAGGAAGTTTGGACCAGATTAGGGGCGCTTTTTGAAGTTTTTCTTCAGAGACCACCGGTTTAACTCCCAGAACAACTGCATATTCATCTGTTTTACATATCAGACTTCCCTGTGAGCTTTTGTTTGAAAAAAGGCTAACACAGTTTAAAAAAAGCTTCAAGACCACTTACTCTTCCAAGCTCCCTTACAGTTGTTGAATTTCATAATCAAGATAATTTCTAGCTTTTAAATCTGGGCATCTGGGGGATGGTTGAGAAAGTTCTTAGGATAGAAGGAGAAGCTGATTTTGCCAGAGAGATACTCATTTCAGATTTTCATATGCTAAATGTGACGTGATGGCAGAAATTGAAGTAGAAGTGTTCGAAGACATAGTGAGGCACCTAGAATTCGGAGGAAGGAGGGGACAGGGCTAGAAATAATGCATTTAAAAGGCATTCATTCTGAATTAATAATTAAAATTGAAGAAAAGTAAAACTTATTAGAGAGAGAGTCTGGAGAGAGAAATAAATGAAGATTTGGGAGTGGACAAGAGGGACAAAATTTGTCGTTTCTGAGTATTAAGTTCCTCTATACTGTTAAGATTAAAGAAAGGGTATTATATAATGTACACTGGGCAGTAATCTGTTTCCATGATTTTTAGAACATCTACCTTACAGGCCAGTGAGCTTAATTACATTCATTTTACTTAAATGTTTGAGAGCCTACTCTCTGCCTGGCATTATTATATACCTCAGGGACACTGTAGCCATAAGAGACACAAGGTTCTCAGTGTCGTAGAACTTGCGTTCTAGAGAGTGAAAACAACCATGAACAAGCACATGAGTAAGATCATTTCTACTGGTGAAGATTGATATTAGGAAAATATGAGAGAGTAGTGTGATAGCAAGTGACTGGGGCTATTCTTCATATGGGGTGGTTAAGGAAGGCCTCCCTGAGGATGTCCCTGAAAACCCAGAAAGCCAGCCCAGTGAAAATCCAAGAGAGCTTCCTGGCAGAGGGAACATCAAAGATGTCTCTAAAGTAGCAGCAAGTTGGGCACACACTGGTCAGTGGGATTGGATTTGGGCAAGTAGAGGAAATGGCAAGAATGAGGTCAGAGAGGTAGGCAGGTCCATGTAATGAAGTATGCATTTTATTCAGACTATCTTATTGAACCACCCTGGAGGATTTTATACAGAGAAGTATGACTTAGCACATCTGTAATGTGAGCAAGAAAGTCCGAAGTAAGATGATGAGGGAGACTATGAGAAGGATCTAGCTGATAGTTTGGTGGTTTGGCCAAGGGTGGAACCCAGAGAAACTGGTCAGACATTGCTCTTATTACTGAATAAGAGTCACTGCGTTGAATCATTCTCCCTCTGTTCTCTGCGTACCCCCCCCCCCCCGCCCCCCTTGATCTACATTGCAGCAATCCCCTGGCTCAATAGTTGCTTTTACTTTTACATTGTAGACCTTGGCACTTCAGTTCCCTCACCTCCTTACCTTCCTCCAAATATCTCCTGGGCTACAAGCATTTTGACTTAGGGGCTGCAACATATCCTGAGAACTGTTGTGGCCAAGTTCTTTAGGGCTCAGGGTGATCTTTGGACTACCCAGGGAGTCTTGACTCTTTCAACTAACATCATTTCATTTTACATACAATTTGTGTTCTGCTTACAAAGGAAAGGAAGCAAGTCAGAATTCCTCTAATCAGGTTTCAGTGGCATTTTACTCTACCCCTCAGCTTTGAAAACTACATGCCAAGAACTTCACTGTAAAGTCTGCATTGTTAGATGTGGATCTCACCCATCCTATATCCCGGCCCTTTGCAAAGAGCTAGTATATAGAAGGCATTCAGTAAATATTTGTGGAATGTTGTTGGATGCAGTCTACTAGAGGACCTGTAGTTTTGATTCAGCCAACTTTATTTCTCTCCTTTCAGCAAATATATGACTGCATGTGACTTCAGCTTCAGAAGATACTAAGTAGCAAGTTTGGAAATGATTTTTCTGAAGGTTGTATTTCCTTATTGGCTAAAGGAAGAAGGATACAATCCAGTATATCTCTTCATAACCTTTCTTGCCTGGCTGTCTTGAGATAAACATTTTCGTCATTTTTATAGCAGTTCCATAGACATGGACTTAAACAAGTACAGACCCATCTGTCACTAGTTAATTTGTTGATTTATGAATCTAAAGTTATTCCAAGGAAGTCTGTAGTGATGGTGCCTTTGTCTAAATTAATATCTTGATAGAAATCAGTGAGTTTTATCTAACTAATGTATTTGACAACCATCTATAAAAGATACTAAATTATCAGTTCTTTTTCTGGGAATAAGCTACTATTCTGTTGTCCAATAAACATTGAGCCATAATAGTGCACATAATGAGGGATTATCCCTAAATCCTTCCTCTTATTACTGAATGTAGTGCTCTTCTCGAATGGAGTTGCACACAACTTGGCATCACCTTATTTTTTAATGTATTTAGCAGTTCTTTCACTGTTTTAGTCCTTTTCAATTAGTCAGGAGTCCCTTCTGTATCTGAATGGTCTTCTCTTCTTGTCTAACTCCATTTTGTTAAAAACCTCCTGCATGATGCCCATTGCCTTCTATGTCAGAAGTGTTTTGTTTGTCTCTTCAGATCCACTCTCAACCCTATTACCTTACGCTCTCTGCCCAAGACAATACCTGGGTGAACTGTCCTCATTTCCGACTGGCTTAGGTAATTGGGGAGCCCCAGCAGGAGATTAGGGGGAGGGTGGAGAAGAGGGTATTCTCTTGGCTCCTTCTCTGCTACATCAACTTGGGCTGCCTTTGTCCCTGCACTGAAAGGCACTGCTTCTCATAAAGTAGGCTTCCTTCTATTATTCTGTTCTTCCAGTAATCTCTGGAATAGCCCCTCTGCTTTTACCACCCCGCTTTACTGCACTACCCTTCAGGGTTCTTTTACACTCCTGTCTATACCTTATTAAATTGTTTGCTTATAAATAAATCCTCTTCAACTTATCAGAAGTTGTAACAGTTAAGATCTCATTTTCTGTTGATTCAGCTTCTGAAAGCCTTGGCCACTCTTACCTCTATTGGACATCTGCTTTTCACTCCACCTTTTATGCTTCTATTCATGCAGTGGTGGCATAGAAAACCTAGGATGTTATATAAATAATTCTGTCAACAAATTTATTGGTTTAAACACTGAAATAAGGAGCGCCTGGATGGCTAGTCGGTTAAGTGTCTGCCTTCGGCTCAGGTCATGATCCCAGGGTCCTGTGATGGAGTCCTGCATTGGGCTCCCTGCTCAGGAAGGAGCCTGCTTCTCCCTCTCCCTCTGCCTGTTGCTTCCCAGTGCTCTCTCTCTTTCAAATAAATAAATAAAACCTTAAAAAAAAAACACTTAAATTGAGTCATCCATATACCTCCTGTATATACGTAATTTGATCGTTTCATTGACTCTTCTATTCATTCACTAATGCCCTGCATATTTGTAGAGTTAGTATTTGGGGCCAGGCATTGTGCAAGGCATTGTGGATACAAAAGGGCAGATGTTTACCCTTATTTGGGATGAGGATTAGAAGGGGCAGGAAATAAAAAACTAAACAGTATTTACAAATCAAGTTTGTGATTAGGGCTGTGAAGGAGATAAACAGGGAATAGTGAGAGAGAGTAATAGGAAGGATTCTCATTTCCTTGAGATCGTAAGCACCTGAATGGGGCGTTTCTAAGTGGCATTTGTTGACCTGTATTTGTTTTCCAGGCTCTTTATGTGTGAATTTTTAATTTATTTTTTAAACATTTTTTAAAAAGATTTTTATTTATTTATTTGACAGAGAGAGAGAGGGAACACAAGCGGGGGGAGCAGCAGAGGGAGAAGGAGAAGCAGGCTTCCCGTGGAGCAGGGAGCCCGATTCGGGACTCGATCCCGGAACCCCGGGACCATGACCTGAGCTGAAGGCAGACGCTTAACTGACTGAGCCACCCAGGCTCCCCTATTTATGTGTGAATTTTAAAAGCTTTTCATAAATGCCACAACTAATAAATCTTGGTGGGAGAAGTAGAAATTGCAGGTAGTCCTACAGTTACCTTAGATCATTACCTTAAAGTAGTATTTTGATATACATGTATATGCCCTTTAAGAGTTTTCTTGTGTGTTTTTATGTATTTTTAAATAAAAGTAAGGTACCATAGATTGTTACTTGCATTTTTCACTTAGCCATACATTGACAACACCATTGTACATCAGTCTATTCATTTTTTTTAAAAAGATTTTATTTATTTATTTGACAGAGACACAGCGAGAGAGGGAACACAAGCAGGGAGAGTGGGAGAGGGAGAAGCAGGCTTCCCGCAGAGCAGAGAGCCCTATGCAGGGCTCGATCCCAGGACCCTGGGATCATGACCTGAGCCGAAGGCAGCCGCTTAACGACTGAGCCACCCAGGCGCCCCCAGTCTATTTGTTTTAAAACATAACATTTAATGTATAACCTGATCCCTAATGATCACTGGTGGTTATATTTATTAGGATTTTTAAAAACTCAGATAGGCCTGAAGAAAATGGCCAATAATGCTACCACATAAATAACCTCTGGAAATAATGAGTCTCTTGGAACTTGAAAGTATAGAAATGACTTAAGTTCTCTGGATTTTTATTTCATCAAAACTCCTTTGAATTATGTCTGATAAAACTAAATGACAACAGAGAGGAAAAATTTGGTCAAACTTCTTTTGTTTAGTAAGTATATTCCAGAAATTTTTAGGCCTAACAGTGGTTTTGTGAATGTCAGGTGTGTAACCCAAGAAGGATCCCATGGGCAGCAGCATTGCCAACTGGTTAACTGTGGGGATTCTGGGGTCTGACTGGCTTTGCATCTTGGCTCTCTTGCTTGTTAGCTGTTTGACTTTGGGCAGGTGACTGAACCTTGTCTGTCTCTGCATCATCCGTAAAATGGGGATGACAATAATAGTGATTACTTAATACGTTTACTTGAGGATCAGAAGAGTGAATATTTGTAAAGGGTCTAGAACAATGCCAAGCAGGTAGTAAACACCACAGAAGCATTTGATAAGTAAATAAATGAGCAAAGAAATCAGGGAATTGCTGACATTTTCAAACTGCAATCCTTCTGTGAGCCTGTATTATGTTAGTGTGCATTGTGGCAGTCCCCCAGCGGGGATTTGATCATGGGACTTGTATTTTTCTCTGCATATATTCCATGCTAGCATTGAACTAGTATTCCTCAGAACATACTTCGGGAAAAGTTGATATAAATAATTGACTAAACATTTCACCAGTCTATTGTCTCCTGAAAGAAAGGGACCATTCTTGTGGCCAGGATTTTTTCCCTACGTGTCACACCTATCCTAGAGTAGGAATGGAGTTCTTGGGGTTTTTTTTCTTTCCCTTTTTCTTTTTAAAAGTAAAATGAATATTTTTCTTACCCAGAGAAAGACTTTTTGCCAGTAGACATGTAGGTATACCCTGGACCTCTGGGGCTTATTGAACCCAAAGTTTATAGTGCGTAATATTTTCTAAAAAGCTACTTTTATTTTTTTCTAATAGTAAAGAATGTGTATTCAATGACATGAACTTGGGGAATACAGGAAACTGTAACAAAATAAAAATCACTCACTCTTCCACTACCCAGAAATAGCCACTATTAACATTTCAGGTCTTTTCTTTTTTTTTTTTTTGCTTTACAAAATTGGGAGCATTATATAAGATGGTTTTGTGTCCTGCCTTTCTTTTTTGCACTTGACTTTATTTATATAATATTCTTAATCCAAGAAATGTAGTGATTTCTGGCTTTCAGATGATTAGTAATCTACATTTCAAAAGAGCTTCCTTCCTTACTCCCCAAATTCTGTGGCCAGAGACAATATGAAAATAAAATGGTGTACCTAGAATGAGCTTCTCTCTCATTCAGAAATTGGAACCACCTGGTAAGCAGTTGGCAATTCTTTTTAAAAGACCTGGAGTAGGTGACCTCAGGTTGCTTCATTTTTATGAGTCATTCCAGTGTTCTAGCCAGTAGCCAGATGGACGCAGAAGAATCCATGACCAGGCTGCTTTGGAGGCATTACTTACTCATCCTGAGAGACTGTGAGTGAACTTCTATAATCTTGAGATTAACTAGGAAATGTTACCCAGGGAAACCTGAATTATCCAAAATAAATTTAACTCTTCAATTTTTAAATGATAAATCTGTTTCCTTCATTGCATGTTGGAGGTAGGTCTCTAATAATGTACTAAGACGGGGGACAAGCAGTGTCTCTAAATACTTTATCTTATAATTTTGAGTGGGAAATAATATTGTATTTATATGGCAGGATATAAAAAAATTCTAACCGTTGTAAGTTTTACTCTGTGTACTTCATAAATGGTGGATTTATGCTGTAGTGATTAAAATATATCTGCTCACAAAGTCCTGTCTCATTCAGAGGTCCTTCAGCAATTTTGAATCCTCATCTCACTCAAAATTAAATCAGTCCCTCTTTAAAACACTTATCTTTAATATCTTTAGCAAAGGAAAATATTTAAACTCTTTTTTAAAGAGGAAAACCATGCTACACTGTTTGAGTTAAATTAGCTTTCCATGGAAATTTACCTAGGAGTTGTTTCTGGAACCAATTTGGAAAATGATCTTTGTATTCTGTGGCATTTATGTCTGATTATGTTTTTCTTAGTAATTCTCAATGGACCTGATTCACTCCTTGCTTCAGTCATCAAACCCTTGTGATTTTTGTAGGCAAATTAGGCATTTCCTACCCCATAATTATGCATATTTATGAGTAATGTATACTTCTTTAAATACAGGTGGTGTAAGAAGTTGTTAATTTTATAACTTAAACTTAGTTAAATTTTATCATTTAATATTCTGTAGAGTACGTTAAGGCTAAGATAAGTCATATATAAATTAACTTCTCCTGAAAAATGTTTTGTAGAATTTAAGTTTTGACTCCTTTACTAATAAAAGCAGGTGCTGTTATTTGTAAAAATGGCAGATGATCCAAGAGTTCTTAAAAAATATATTGCCTTGAAACCTTCTCCATTTCAGGCACATCAGAGATTTTGTGCACTACATTTTCTGCATTCTCTTACATTGTAATCTGTTGTTTTCCAGAGCTATGAAGAAATTGAAAACTGCTTAGGAAAACTTAGTTTTCAAGTTTTTTAGTTGTAAAATTTATACTTTGTGATCAACAGCATGGGGACATGTTTTATATGCTTTGGTTCAAGGACTATAACTTAATGCCTTTATTTCTTGTTACTTCATGTTTAGCAGTTTAAAGATATTTAAAACATATTTAGCTTTTAAAAAAAACTTGCTTTATCTGCCACAATCTGGATGTTAGAATTGCAGCTATTTTTTTTATACATGAATGCTCATTTGTATTCTTTTTACTCTCCACACCACCCTACTTTCCTTCCCTCTCCCCTTCTGTTTTTCTCTCAATTTTGCCCTTGATTTGAAAACATCATTTCTACTCTTTTTTTCTGAGCCAGAGGGGTTAAAACATGCTCATTTCTAGGATTCTGAACCTGTAGAGTATTCCGAAGGTCCTTACTAGCTTTATATCCGTTGACTAATTGGAGTTTTAACTAAGTTAGCATAATTGAAATGATTTGATATTCTGTAGACATAATCTTAAGATACTTTAATAATATCATAGACTGGTAATAACAGCAAGATAAATTTCTATTTTGTTATGAAATCACTTATTTAACTATAATTCTGCTCAATATTTTTATGAAATGTCCATGTTTTAAACATTTAAGAAGTGCTTTCTTACACCTAAAACTAAAAATGGCCTGGAGCACCTGGGTGGCTCAGTCAGTTAAGCCTCTGACTGGCTCAGGTCCTGGCTTTGGGTCCTGGGATGGAGCCCCACATTGGGCTCCCTGCTCAGCAGAGTCTGCTTATCCTTCTCCCTCTGCCCCTCCCCCCACTTGTGCTTGCTTGCTCTCTGTTTCTCAAATAAGTAAATAAAAAAATCTTTAAAAAAATTTCACAAATGGCGTGGACCATTTGTGAAATTTATGGACCAAATATTATTTGGATCTAGATAATTTTTATTCCTTTATACAGTCTCTTTGGTATACAAAAATCTGTAGTTGCATTTTATAGGTTGTCTCCAAATACTCTGTAGCCCCTATTTTATTTGAAATCTCATGTCTTTATAATTGTGGTTTGAAAGCTATTATTATATGTTAAACATTTTTCTTAAAACTCAACGAGTATGCAGCCTGACTTATCATGAGCCTGTAACTTCCTTTTTTGGCTCATCTCTCCTAAACCAGGAAGGTGTAATGCAGTTTAACAATAATATTTTATGTCTTTAGTTTGTGAATAATGTCTGTCTTACAAATGGAATTATTAAATATTTATGCAATATGAATGAACTTGAAGCTGTACGTGTCAAAGAGAGAATTGAGTCTTGCTCTAAGGGGAAAGATGTTTAAAATTACAGATGCTACACTATCAAAAAATAAATGCAGAGCACAAATAGACTGAATATGGGAAAGACAAAATGAGAAGTTGATGAGAGCATTATTAAGTGCCAGGTTGATTCAGTCTATTATTCTTTCTTTAGGCAGTGCCATCAGGGAATGTGTTTAGGGAAGGCTGGGATTGGTGTTCCATGCTTTCAGGTTTAAGATTCGGTCTTCTGTCCTCCAATTACCTTTGTTTTTCTCTATATAAACTACCCTCTTTTTGAAACTGATTAGAATTTTTTATGTTTAACTCCTTAGATTTATATTTATATTTCATCTCTCAACCAGATTGTGAATTCTTGTTGAAGTATAGCAGCAGTTCTTTAGTTCTGTATTTGCCTTGTTCATACTTTCTGTCATTGTATAGAGCCCATGAGTCTTGATATCTGTAATGTTTCCTTGTCTTCACCTTTCTAGGCTGACAGAATGCTCATCTTTCTTGTTTTCCTTCAGAAGACTCTCCTGTGGTCAACTTGATCATCTATTTTTATTTGCTTGGATTTTCCTTAGCTGCTGCTTTTTTTTTTTTTAAGATTTATTTATTTATTTGAGAGAGAGAGAGAGCACACAAGCAGGGGGAGGGGCAGAGGGAGAGGAAGAAGCAGTCTCCTTGCTGAGCAGGGAGCCCGATTTGGGGCTTGATCCCAGCACCCTGAGATCATGACCTGAGCAGAAGGCAGATGTTTAACCCACTGAGCCACTCAGATGCCCTGGATTTTCCTTAGCTTCCAAATATTTTTTTCCTTTTCTCTTTTTTGGTGAAATTAAACTTAAAATTTCTTCATTCAACAACAGATATTTTTGGAGTGCTTGGCTGTGGTAGATTAGAACTGCATGTAGTATTTCAAGTAAAGATGAACGGTGTGTTTAAATAGGATGAAAACTGTGTTTTTTGTTCTTGAGTAATGTTGGGGCCATTGTTAGCTTTGTTGGCCATGGGAACACATTAATGCAGTGACTTTTAAACTCCTTTTTATGATAACTTAGGCCCATTATTCTGAGAAGTATAGACTGTAACTTCCTTCCCTACATGCATAACCCTATAGTTTTCCACTTTGAATCTTATTTGATGTTTTCCTCGTAGTAACTCATAAAGTTTTGGACATCTTGTAGGTTATCCCATTGACTTGGCACTTCATGTACTGGAAAAAGTTAGTATCTTTTGCAGACCTGGAAAATTTAATCTACATTTCCTCTTCTCCATCATTTATAAAGATGTTAGGTAAGACCACTTCCAGCACCTTCCCTATTTATAGTTTTCCTGCCAAAGCAGTGCCATTTTTTTTTTTTTTTCCACTGTCTTTGTTTCTCCAGCAAAAGTTCTTGTAATTCTCTGGTGGCACTTTTCTTTTTAATAACTTTTATGGTAGTACCTTGTCAAGGGGCTTTAAAAAAATAGATGTGGTATATTCACTGGTTTTCCCCTTGAGGTTCTACCCATCTTTTAATTTGCCAAGACATGATTACTCCTGAAAAAATTCAAAGCTAGTGCCCCCCACCTCCCCTTATTTGCTAAATTCTTCAGTGACCTTATGCTTTAGCATATGTAAACCTCACAACTTTGCCAAAGTACCAAGAAATGTAGCACTAAAATAGAGAAATTTGAAAGACAGTGGATAAAACAGATGAAACTTAGCATTAATGTGGATGGTTGAAATGCAATTTTATGTAAGCAAGCAAAAAAGGTTACTGTGTTTGAGTCTTTCTTATGTTGCAGGCAATGTGCTAAATAATTATGATAGTAGTGATTGTCATCTCCATTTAACAGATGAAGAAATTTAAGGCACAGTGAACTCAGCAGGTGGTAGGACCTAATCTAAACCCTAATCCGTATCTGACATAGGACCTTCTGATTCTAAATCCTTGCTTAAATGTTGAAGGCCTGTTAGAGCCAGATGTTGTGGTAGTTATTGATAATGTAAAATGACCAGCACTCAGCTTTGGTAGCCTGAGAGCTTGGAAAGATTCCTGAAGGTAGGAACAAACCTACGCAAAACAACTGTATGAGGCAGTAGTTGCATGGGGAAGGTGCTGTGAGAGCACAGAGAAAGGCTGACAAAGAGTTTTCAAGATAGAGACTTGGGGGTTATCGATCATGTTTTGAGAGGAGAGATTGATAAAGAGAGAAAATGTTGAAAATCTTTGGAAAAACATTTTGAACCTTAAATGGTATAATCTCCTTTTCCCCCCCTTTCAGTTAAGGAACGTTTCTATACAGAGAGTACTGGTACTTTCTTAGAGCAAAGTTACTACCTCTTTAGTAAAATTGATTTGATCCACATGTTTGTGTGTGTGTGTGTGTGTGTGTGTGTGTGTGTGTGAGAGAGAGAGAGAGAGAGAGAGAGAGAGCGCGAGAGCGCGGGCGCGAGAGGAGGGGGGGAGAGAGAGAGAGAAAGAGAAATAGATGAGGGGCATTCAATATGGGTTAAATGTAGTGACATTTCAGTGATTTTGGGAAATCAGATACCTCAGATAATGTCCTAAGGTTATAGAGATGCAAATGATGAAAAATCATTTAAAAATTATCAATTTATCTGAAACCATGTGGTTAAATTTAAAACCTCATTTTGAAGGAGGCATCATAATGTATACCTAATAGTAAACTGGACTGTGGGGTTTGGCAAAAGTTCAGTTGTTGGGAGGGACCAGAAGGTATATACTATAAACACAATAAAAATTTTCAGGGAGAGTTTGGTATTGAAATTCGTGTAAATCATTTTTTAAAATATTGAAATGGACTCTAGATCATCATCTGTAAAGAGATACCACCCATATTTTCTCTCTTCTGTTAATTTGTCAGCAGGGTGTGGAACGAAAGGAAATTCCTGCGGTGGTGCTCCAGGCTAGTTTCCAGCCTGCCCAGGTGGGCATTGTCTACCCGCTGGACACTTTGCTCTATATCTCCACACACATCTTCTCTAGAAAGAATCCTAAAACCTTTTTTGTTTGAAGCATAATACTGTGTTTTGCAGGGCAAAATGCAATGCAGTCTCTTGGCTGTGGCCAGGGAGTTTCGATGAGGCAGTTTTTAAAGGAAAAAATCTTTAGTGTTCAGAATAACCAGATGAAACATGTATTTTATATGAAGCTTGAGTGCTCTGAGGAAAGCAAAATCTGAAATCGATTTAGGTCTTATAAGTAAAAGGGTAAATTTAAAAATTTTAATATTACAAATACCAAATATGTGTTAAATGAATACATTTTTGCTAGTCCAGTAATCACCATTTGATTTTTCAAGGGAGTATGGAGTATAAATATCACAAAGACATACTAGCTATAGTATAATTTGTAACAAATAGAAAGCTTCCTTAGTGACTCCTTATATTCCAAAATACAATTTTCCCATTATGGAAAATTATATTTATGTTGAACATAAATAATCAGATACTTGCTTCACTAATGACCCAGATTATTTTAAAATCATGTTACTGGATTTAACGACGCGACCTCTGTTCTGTGACCTTGTGTATTTCTGGAGGCTTGTTATGCATGTCAAGGGTATTTCCTTTTATTTGTTTTAATTTTACCTGCCATTTAAATCATTGAATGACCCTTCATAATTTTATTATGAAACCATATAATAAGGAAGGACTAGTTGATTATTTTTTACTTTAACTTTCATAATCTCATATAATTCCAGTCTTCTTTGTGTTCTCATTTCTCAGGTCAAATAATTCTTGTTTCGCAATTTCTCATCACGGTAATGGATGAGATAGACTAATATGTTTCAGTACATTTATTGTTCTCATTTTAGCATTTTACATCTGTTCTCTCTTTCAGGGGAGGAAAGCAAGTATGTTGAAAAGAGCACGCGATTAGGAGGCAGGAAAGGCCATAATTAGTTTTGGAACCTCAGACTGATCACTTAAAGATTGGTCAAGCTCTGTAAGGTCTTCTGGCTCTGAAATGCTGTGATTCTGTAACCCAAATGGGCAAATCTTATCATAGTTAATAATTGTAGTATGGCATTAGTTTCTTTAGAGCAAGGCACCATAACTGTTGCATTTTGTCTCCCCCCCCCCAGGTAATTTTTGGAATTTTAGGGACAAAAGAGAATGTTCACAAATTAAGTCCCTTCCAAACATTATCACCTCTGAGATTTTATAATTCTTTGCATGAGAGACTGATATTTAAAAATCATATAATTATACTATGCACCATTTTACGTGCTTCTAATAAATCCTTTCCTTGGGGGTTGCAAAGAATTTTGGTGAGTAGGAGGTAATTCTGCTGCAATCAATATTCTCTCTCTTTTTTAAAATTATTTTCTAGGAGCTTTAAGGCATTTGTTAAAAAGGTTTTGTTCTGAAGTCCGATTCAGTTTCCTGTTTGACTGTATTGGATTATAATGGCTAATTTTGCTAGAGATAAAATATACAGAGCATGCCAGCGATATAAGTTAGTTTTTGTGATTGTAACTTTTCACTAATCAGTGAGATGATTTGTGTGCTTTATTGGTTACCTTTGTTTCTGTGACTCCCTGTAATAAGTATTGTCATTTAAAATGATTTGTAATATAAATGTAGAGACTGAACTAGGTTGAGATGTTGTGCAGTTATGCTGGTTCTTTCTATGAGAAGTTACTCCCATTCTCTTCTTAAAATATCCTTTTTTTCATATTGTTCTAGGATTGATTTATTTTTTTATTTTTTATTTTTAAAGATTTTATTTATTTATTGAGAGAGAGAGAGAGAATGGTAGCATGAGAGGGAGGAAGGTCAGAGGGAGAAGCAGACCCCCTGCTGAGCAGGGAGCCCGATGCGGGACTCGATCCCGGGACTCCAGGATCATGACCTGAGCCGAAGGCAGTCGCTTAACCAACTGAGCCACCCAGGCGCCCTCTAGGATTGATTTAATGTTCAGATTCCTTTAGAACATTCAGGCAACTTATATAGTACTATTTTCAAGTTGATTAGTAATTTCCTTTTAAGAATTATATTTTCATCAGCAGTCAACTCTATTACTTTTATATGTTTTAAGGTTTCAGCGGTATTTTCTAGATTATCATAGCAAATTTTTAATCCCTGTAGGCTTCTGTGCAACCTTTCCCTATAGTATGTCAGTATGTATTGAAAGAATCTATACTAACAGGTGTATTACACTTATCAAGCTAAGTAAAATAAAATTGAGAAAACAAATTATCAAAGACCCTAAAAATTCATCCTGGAGCATTTGCTGTTAATATAAAGCAAGAAGCCTCCACTGGAAACCTTAGAGTTGATTGCTTGATATGAATTATTTGTTCTTAGGAGAAGGGAAACAAGATAAGGAAGAAAAACTGAAGTTCTTAAGAAATGCTGAAAATGGTCTTGTCCATAGTGAATGAGTTCATGATACTAAAACTTTTGAATCAGAAATGAGAATGAATATGTGACAGAGAAGGCAGATCCCCCTTCATATGGACTTTTTTCTTAGAAGTTGGGTTGAAAAAAATCTCGTTACCTTTATGCCCAGCATGGATCACTTCATTTATCAATTTCTCATACTGATGCTAGTCTTGTGCTTTCCCCTTCTTTTGAAACCTAATTCATAGTTGATTTTCAGGAAATACTCTATTAATCCCATTCAACTGGACTCATTTTCTTCCTTCTCTCTAGCTTGTAGCCTCTTTCATTCATATGCACTCTGCACTGTATCTGTTGGTAACTACTAATTCCCTGAATTGTTATTGTAATTAGCATCCTCACCATTTTTACTGTACTGATTGCTAAGAACTGTGTTCTGTTCCTCTCTTTCCTCCATATTTCATAATATGGAATATAACACCCAAAAGTCGCTTGGTTAATGTCAGTTGACTTCTCTCTTTTGTATGGCTCTAGTCTTTATTTCTTTGTGATTGTGAAAAATTCCACTTTGAGAATATGTGAGAAGCCTTAGGATTTAAAAGAAAAACTCATTTGTTGTATTTGTTTTAAAAATACATTTCTGAGACATGAAATAGGGAAAAATTCTCTATCTTGACTAAAGCCAATGTATATTTTCTACACTGAATTTTGGAGGTAGTACCTGGGTTTGTGTCCCGGCTCTCCCACTCAATGTCCTCATCTGTAAAATGTGGATAGTAAGAGCAGCTATAAATAAGGATGTTGTGGGAACTAAATGAAGTACCTGAGGCTCTTCCTGGCATACAGTAATTGTTCAGTCAGTCTTCATTCTTCTCCTTTATATTAGAGGTTTTTAGGTAGGAGTGGCTCTCAGGCTTACTTTATGAGGTATCTATATGAGATTATTCCACTAAAATAGAACGAAGACAATTTACAAAGTTAATTGATCAATATTTAAGAGAAAGCTTTCTTAAAAAGTGTTTCCAAATGAGAAATTTTTGAGTTCACAGATATTCATATTAAAATGCAAGTGTCTAGTCAGAAACAAACAGCTCTTAGAAACAAAGTTATTTCCTTTCCTTTTTATGCAATTTGGGATTCTTTCATTTCTATTTCAAATGCTTCTAAAAAAAGTTTATATAATGAAATAAGAGGATAAATTGTATGTTTTTATTAATTTGAATGATATTTTCCCTTGGATGAATTATGAAAAGTCTGGTTAAGTTTAGCTTTAGTGAAGCTTGAAGAGATGTTAATATTAAGCAAGTGTTTAGTTGCATGACATGATCAGCTTACATTGATCCAGAACCTTAATTAAAGTTTTATTAAACTGTGTAAACCAAGATCCAGTTTGGATTTGAAAGTAGATAGACATCTGTTTCAAATATTATTACCTACAGTTAGAAATTAATAGGTTTTTCTCTGAAAGTCTGAATGTTTCCTTTTCGAAACTTTTGTTTCTGTCTTCTCACTGTTCTCCCTAAACACATATTTTTGAGATGTTAAGGTTATTTTAAAAATCACTTTCATCGTCTTTTTAATATCTGTACTAAAGAAAAGCAGAAAAGTGGAAGTATTGTATTGAAGAACAATAAAACAAGACTTGTCTTTGTTTTATGTTAAAAGCAAATTGCTATAGGGATGCATTAGTAGCATTTAAGACAGCTTTCTTGATTGAGGACCTTTGTGCTCTTTCCCTCCCTCTCTTGCTTTTGTTCTTTATGAAGTGAGAGCTGATTCTAGGTAAATTTTGGTGTCATTTTGCTCACCTAAGTAATAAGCATAAAGTACCCTCATTTTCTTTTTTTCTTTCTTTGCTTCAATGACAGTACAAAATTCTTAAGGAAATGCATATCTTCAGGTAATTGTATGTATGTTTTACTCTTAGTTCTGGAAAGAAATCTTAAAATTGTATTTCACTCAGACAACATTTAATGCTATTTCGAGGAAGAACATCAAAATTTAATTTTCTATTAAATTGTGCTCACCAAAATGGTAGGAAACAAAGCTTGTGATATCCCAAAGTTCAGAATTCATTCATTTACTATATTGCTATGTCTTGGTTCTGCAAGAACTGATTATTACATGAATGCATGTTTGACGGAAACTTTGTAAAACATAGGTAGAGGTCAAAAAGGAAATTGTACTACTTGGAGTCTATTTTTTTTTTTGTTGCCATTTTGACATTTTCTTTGATCTTTCTCATATATTTTTAGATTTCAAAAACCTGAGAAATTACCATCTTCATTTTGTATTTTGTTTTATTTTTGCTTGAAATTATGCTATGGACGTTTTCTTATGTTATTAAATATGCTTCCAAATATTTTAATGACTAGAAAATATTCATTTGCTTACTTTTTAATTTTTCATCATAAATAATGCTGCAGTGAACATCTTTATGAATAGATATTTGAATATTTATATGAAGACTTTTATGTATAACATCAAATTGCTTTCTAGTGAAGTCATTCTAATTTATAATCTTACCAGAAGGGTATTTAATTTTACTCATATTTTTAGATAGTTAATAAATATCTCAATTATAATCTATGAACTCTCCACAAGGCTCGGAAAAAGTCAAAACAAAATGTGAAAGACCCAAATAGTAAAGTAGTTTTGGATATGTGGGAACATGTTTCATGTTTTTTTTTTATTAAAAAGAGAAAAAGCACGAGTTTTTCTACATACTAATACCAACCATTACTTTTGACACATAATGTCAAAAAATTTATTAGAGAAATGCAAATTAACTCCCAATTATTTTTGTTATTATATTTGAGCGTTAATTTGTAACAATAGTAATGACTTGAAGGAAAAACTATTAGTTGATACACAAATCCTTGAAGTCAAACACAGCAGTTATCTCAGGAAAAAAACCTAGTCCAAATTCTTACTTGATATGCAAAATAAAATTTAAGATGGTTTTGTGCTTTGTGGAAATGCTTTCATATTATAGCAGAGCTACAGAAATCAAGTTGTCTGAGTCCTGCTCTTTTCTTGCTTTAAAAAAACGTCGGTTTTTAAATTAAACATTTTTCCATACTAAAGGATATAAACATTGATGTACATTTTAAG
The DNA here is from genome assembly GCF_037043125.1 of Eumetopias jubatus. Taxonomy (NCBI): domain Eukaryota; kingdom Metazoa; phylum Chordata; class Mammalia; order Carnivora; family Otariidae; genus Eumetopias; species Eumetopias jubatus. Next base: position 125,258,133 of record NW_028274808.1, on the reverse strand, counting down.
GAACACAACTGAATGCTCTTACATCTACTAGTCAGCTTTTTTTTTTTTTTTAAGATTTTATTTATTAGAGAGAGAGAGAAAATGAGCAGGGCAGAGGGAGAGGGACAAGCAGACTCCCCGCTGAGCAGGGAGCCTGATGTGGGACTCGATCCCAGGACCCTGACCTGAGCCGAAGGCAGACGCTTAACCAACTGGGGCACCCAGGTGCCCTACTAGTCAGCTTTTAAAGGAAGGTAATCCCAATATCTTTTAAACCTCCTGTATACTCCTTAATCACATCTTGTTCTTTTCTTTCCCATCCCAACACTAACTTGAGCTTTGTCTTTATTATTCATTTATTTTTCAAAAATAATTTTACCATATGCATGTGTATTCTCGAACAGTATATTTTTGAGCTTTATAATAATATCATTCCGTAATTAGCATCCTATGTTTTTACTTTTCCCTTCTCAAATTTATGTTTCTAAGATACATTTATGTTGCCCGAAGCTGCATTTCACTTATTTTTATCATGTTGTATTATTCTCTTGGTGAATAGACCACAATTTAGTTATTTGCTTTTTGATGGGTTGTTTCTGGATTTTTGCTGTTATAAGGAATGAGTTTCTTGTGTTGTCTCTTGGTGCATAGCTATAAAGTACTTGGTGATTGCTTGGTCACAGCACAGAAAAGCCGCATTTCAAATTTATGAGATCACGCCATGTTGTTTTCCAAAGTAGTTCATGCTCCTACCAGCAGCATATGCTGTTTCCTATTGTGCTACCTCCTGACCTGTGCTTGATGTTAATTTATCAAATATTTACTAATATCCATGTTTAACATGATATCTTATTGGGATTGTAATTTATATTTTTTAATTGATAATGTTGAGCATATTTTCATGCATTTTCTTTGCCTATTTGTTCTCACCTTCCCACCTGACTGCCGGCAGTGTGACTTGCTTATTGATGGTTTTTGCTGATTATCTGTTAGGTTGCTTGCTGTTTTCTAGTGATTTGTACTGATTTTGTTGTTATTGTTTATTGTGAATACTAATCCGTTAATTAAATGAATTGCAGACATCTTCTGACTGGTGGTTTGTTTTATCTTTGGTGGCTTTTAAGGACAGTTTTCGATTTTAATGTGGTCAACATTTTCAGTTTTTTTTCCTGTATGGTTTATATTTTTAGTCTTTTGTTTAAATCACTCCCTTGCCCACCCCAAGGTCATAATGTTACTCTCTTATACCCTTAATCCATCTGCACTTGAATTTTCTTTATGAGGTGTGAGTTAAGGTCCAATATAATTTTATTTTCATGTGTTTAAACTGTTATTCATTCCAGAGTGGTTATCAATTTGTGTCAGTTCTGTTATATATACACATAGAAGTATATATGTATATAATCATTTCTCAGCTTTAAAATTTTGTTCCATTGGTCTGTTTTTCTATTCTGGTGATAATACTACTCTGTCTTAGTTATGAAAGTTTATTGTGAGTCTTGATACCTCTTTGATTGTGTCCTTCATTTTCTTCTTCTTTAGGAGAATCTTTGCAGTTCTTGTGCTTTTGCTCTTCTGTATAAATTTTATAATAAATTCACAAACTTTTAATTGAAATTGCAGGTAATTTAGGTGTGAATTTGGGGAGAATTGTCATTTTCATTGATAGTCTTTTTTACTGAGAGATGTGGAATATTTCTCTATTTTTTAGGTAGTTTTTTTAATAACATCTCACTTAGGATATGATATATTCTTCATAGAGATCTGGCACATATTTTGTTAGGTTTGTTCCTAGGTACCTTATTTTTTTTGCTACTGTAAATAGTATTAATTTTTAATTATATTTTCTAATTTTTTGTTGAATAAAAATTTATTTTCTTTCTCTACGGTGATCCTACATCCAGCCACCTTGTGAAACTTATTAATTATACTATTTTTTTAGATTCTGAGGAATTTCCTGTACAGAAAATTATATTCCTTATGAATTATTATAGTTTTGTTTCTTGCTTTCCAGTTTTAGATATTTGATTTCTTTTTCTTCTCTTAGTGTACTGGCGAGGAACTATGACACAATATAGAATAGTAGTGGTAGTGATTGTATTTTTCTTTTTCTTATGAGGCCTAACTCTGTCACCCCTAAGAATAATTAATTTAGGTTTTATATGTATATTTACCATGTTAAATTCTCTTAAATTTCTGATATACTAAGTATTTTGTTTCTGTATTCATCATAGATCAGTATTAAATTTTATCAGATTATTTTTCTATATCCTTGAGATTGTGATAATTTTCCTCCCTTCCTTTAATCTTTTTATATGATGGACTACATTTATTTTATAATGTTCAGCTGCTCTTATGTTCTTAGGATAGACTCAGTTTCATCATGATATATAATTATCTTCTTAATAAATTGCTAGATTTGTTTTGCTAATATCCCATTTAAGATTTTTGCATACATATTCATTAATAAGATTAGTTTTTTTCTCAAATCAGCTTTTTTATTCCCTCTAATACCCTCATTCCCAAGCAGCTACTAATTTAATTTCTGTCTCTCTGGTTTTCCTTTTTAGGCATATATAAATGCAGTTATGCAATATATGATCTTTTGTGACTGGCCTTTTTCACTTGGCATACTATTTTCAAGGTTCATCCATATTGTGGCATTATCAGTACTTAGTTTTGCTAAACTAAGCATTGCTAGATAATATTCCATTGTATGGATATACCAAATATTTATCCATTTAGTAGTTGGTGGACATTTGGGTTATTTACTCTTTTAGGCTAATATCCATAATACTGCTGTTAACATGCATGTGCAAGGTTTTGTGTGGGCATGTATTTTCATTCTTCTTGAGTATATACATAGGAGCAGAATTGCTGGGTCATAGGTAATGCCATGTTTAACATTTTGAGGAACTTCCAGAGCTTTTTTCCAAAATGGACCCAGCATTTTACATTCCCAGTAGAAGTGTATGGGTATTCAAGTTTCTCCACATCTTCATCAACATTTATTATCTTTTTGGTCATAACCATCCTAGTGGGTGTGAAGCGGTATCTCATTTTGGTTTTGTTTTACATCTTCCTGATGGCTAATTATGTTAAGTATCTTTTCATGCACTTCTCTGGTATTTGTACATCTTATTTGGAGAAATGTCTGTTCAGATCCTATGCCTATTTTTTAAATTGGGTTGTCTTTTTATTATGGAATTGTGTTATTTATATATTCTAAATACGTGTCTCTTCCATGATTTGCAAATATTTTCTCCCAGTCTCTGGGGTTTTTTTTTTTTTTTCACTTTCTTGATGGTGTCCTTGGAAGAAGAAGTGTTTTACGTTTTGGTGATGTCCAATTTATCTATTTTTTCTTTTGTTTGTGTTTTTTGGTGTCATATTAAGAGACCACTGTCTAATCCATGATCATAAATGTTTTATACCTATGTTTTCTTATAAGAGTTTTCACCCTCATATATGTAAGATAGTTTTGATGGTTATGAGATTCATGGTTGACATTTCTTTTAAGAACACATGGCTATTATCATTCCAGTGCCTTTGGGCCTCCATTTGTTTCTGATGAGAGGTTAATCTTAGTGCAGTTTTCTTGGGCATGCTAAGTCATTCTTGTTTATCTGCTTTCAAAATAGTCTTTGTCTTTAATTATGATGTATCTGGGTGTAGACCTCTTTATGTTTATTCTACTTGGAATTTGAGTTTTTTTGATTATTGTTTTTAATTGGTTTAAATGTTTTTCATCAAATTTGGTAAATTTTCAGTCAGCTTTTTCAAAAAAAATTTCCCCTTTCGTTCTCGGGTCTTGCTTCCAAGATGATCAAGAAAAGAAGGAATAATGGTCGTGCCAAAAAGGGCCGCGGCCACGTGGAGCCTATTTGCTGCACCAACTGCACCCGTTGTGTGCCCAAGGATAAGGCCATTAAGAAGTTTGTTATTCAGAACATAGTAGAGGCTGCCGCCATCAGGAACATTTCCAAAGCAAGTGTCTTCGACGCCTATGTGCTTCCCAAGCTGTATGTGAAACTACATTATTGTGTGAGTTGTGCCATTCACAGCAAGGTAGTCAGGAATCGCTCTTGTGAGCACAGAAGGACCGAACACCCCCATCCCGATTTAGACCTGCGGGTGCTGACCCACAACCTCCACCAAAGCCCATGTAAGGAGCTAAAAATAAATGGCGATTATACTTCAAAAAAAAAAATTCCCCTCTCTCTCTCTTTCCTCTCTTTTTGGTGGTCCTGTTACACATGGACTTAATAGTGCCTAAATAGTGTCCCACATTTCTCTAAAGCTCTACTTATTTTTCTTTTTTTAACCTGTTTTTCAGGTTTTGTAAACCTTGCTGATCTTTTAGTTTGCTTACCCTTTCTTCTGCCAGTTCAAGTCTGTTAAGCCCCTGTATTCAGTTTTCTACAGCAATTACTGTACTACTTATCTCCATAACTTCCATTAAGAAAGTAATTTCTCTTTATCAATACACTTATTCATTCCTGTTTGATAAGACACTGTTCTCATACTGTCCTTTACTTCTTTCAGCGTGATTTCCTTTAGTCTTTTGAGCCCTTTATAATGGCGGTTTTGAAAGTTGTATTTGTTACCTTATTATTTGTTAAATCCAACATTGGACCCTCTCACAGATAGTAACGGGTGCCTGCTTTTTTTCCCCCTATGTTTGGGTCACTTTCTTGTTTCTTTGTATGTCCTGTAATTTTTTGTTAATAACTGGACATTTCAGGTAATGTAGCAACTTTAAAATCTGATTCCCATCTTCCCCTGGCACTTGTTTTTGTTATTTGCTTATTTCTCTAGTGACTTGACTGGACTGTTTTAATTATTTCCCCCTGTAATGTGAAGTCTCTGATACCTGTCCTCAGAAGGTGCAAGCTTCTTAGGCATCTGCACTGTTACCCTGGGATTGCAGTGGTTTTGGCAGGTCTTTCTTTACTGCCTCTTTCTTAGATTAATTTGTCTGCCTCTGTTATCATACCTAGTTATTAGGCTCTACTAATTATTGATTGATTGATAATTCTGTTGTTTTTGATAGTGCTCTGGAGCATAAATTTCTTCACAGCTTGGTGTAATAAATTTCAGACTACTTTTTAGGTTTTTTTTTTTAAGAGATTTTATTTATTTGAGAGAGAGTGAGAGCTAGAGAGAGAGAGAGCACACACAGAGGGAGAGGGAGAGAGAGAGAGCAGCAGACTCCCTGCTGAGTAGGGAGCCCAATGTGAGACTCAGTCCCAGGATCCTGGGATCATGACCTGAGCCGAGGGCAGACACTTAACCGACTGAGCCACCCGGGTGCCCCTCAGAATATATTTTAGTTTTTTAGGGGTAGTTTTTGAGACCAGTGTTTGAGGTTTGATCTGACTCTAGAAGGGCTCTTAGCTCTTTCCCTGGTTCTCTTTGATAAACTAGCTGGCCAGTAGTTTGGCTTCTCTCTCTCATGAAGCTACCAGCCTCTCAATAGGTTACCACCAAAATCTCTTACGTTTTAAAGGGTCCTTAGGCTTGAACTTTCCTACACTCTGTGGTTTCAGCTAAAGTTCGTCTGTTTGGTAAGAGTTTTGAAGCCCTGTTCTTATGGACTGCTTCTCCCCCTGGGCAGAATCTCTGAGATGCTGTTCTGGAGTGTGGGAGGGGACAGTGGTCCGCTTCTCTTGCTGGGACACCACTATTTTGCAAGCATGATGCTGGGCTGAGGTGGTAACCTCTGTTGTTCTCATCTCGCCTCTCCTGGTACAGAACCTTTGCACTGTGAGTGAGCTGGGGTGAGGGCCTTCAGAGCCCCAACATTCTCTGCCTGCCATGCTCAGTATAGAGCCTTCACCCTCCGAGTGGGGGCTGGTGGAGGAAGGAAGCACCAAGCTCTTAGCTGCTTTCACCAGGAATTTAGATTGCAGTTGAGAGCTGGGAGAATGACAAATGCTCCCTTCCACTGAGATAGTATCCCTTGACTGGGAGCTGGGGGGAAAGAGATCCCTATTTTCTTGGCCACATACACATGGAGTGGAGCTTCCCTTACATTGAGCTAGGAGTGAAGGAAGAGGGGGCAGATTGTGGCTTTGGTGCCATGGATTCTCAGTGTTCTTACCAAGATTTAGTATGTTTTCTTGAATAAATGTTTCCTGTTTTGCATTATGCCCTTTTGATAATTTCGAGAGACTTGAAATGGTTTTTAAAATTTTTAAATTTTTAAGTAATTTTCACTGGTTACAGTTTTTTGACAGGGGAGTAGGTCTGCAGAGCTGCTTATGCTACTGTTCTGGGAGTGGGTTATTGTGAGATTAGTTTTTAATTTTTTTATTTTCTATTGTCCATGAGAGATTTAGGGATCAAAGGTATACTAGCCTAATGTATAGATAATGTAACTTATTTTTCTGTTATTTGGATGAACTTCCTGGTATGGACTGACTATATCCCCCTGAAATTCATATGTTGGAACTCCACCCCCTGGTGTGATGGTATTTGTAGGGTGGGGCCTTCGGGAGGTGATGAGGATTAGATGAGGTCCTGAGGAAGAACCCTTGTGAATGGAATTAGTGCCCTTTAAACCTCACAAGAGAGTTTGCTTCCTCTCTCTCTGACGTGTGAGACTATAATCAGGTTGATAGTTTGCAGCCTGAAAGAAGGCTTTTCACCAGAACTCAACAATGCTAGACCTTCCAGCCTCCAGTACTGTGAGAGACAAATTTCTGTTGTTTGTAAGACACCTAGTCTATGGTACTTCGTTAAACTTGCCTGAACAAAGACACCTGTGTAAGGTAAGAATCTTATGTTTCTTGAAAGTTTTATAAAACTGTATGAATCATCTGAACCTGTGGGATTAGTTTTAAACTACTGGTTGTATTTGTGCTAGGAGTTCTCAGGCCTTCTATTTCACTTTGAGTCAGTTTTTCAAACATACATATATGAATTTGCTGTTTTGTCTAAATTTTAATATATATTGGCATACACTTTGTAGAGGCATACCTTGGAGTTACTGCAGGTTCTTTTCCAGACCACTGCAATGAAACAAATATAGTAAAGCAAGTCAGATAAAGTTTTTGGTTTCCCAGCGCATATAAAGACCTATTTATACAGTAGTCTATTAACAACAGCAGTAAGTCTAAAAAAAAAAAAATCAATATATATACCTTAATTAAAAATATGTTATTGCTAACCACCATCTGAGCTTTCAGGGTTGTAATTATTGATCACAGATCACTGTAACAAATATAATAATGAGAAAATTTGAAATACTGTGAGATTTACCAGAATGTGACACAGACATGAAGTGAGAAAACGTTGGAAAAATGACGCTGATACACTTGCTTAATGTAGGGTTGCCACAAACCTTCTATTTGTAAAAAGCACAACGTCTGTGAAGCCTGATAAAGCAAGGTATGCCCGTGTTGGCTCTAGTTTGTGTCTCCCCAGTTTCATTGGGTTCCATGAACACCTCAGACCTCAGCTGTTTGCCCTCCTTTGATTTTAGAGTGATCACAGTAGCAGCTCATGCTGTTCCCATGATTGTGAGCTGCTCCCATGGTTGTAAAGCTCTGGACATTTTCATCATAACTTCATCCTTGACGTCAGAGGTCATCCTAGCCTCCTCTTCTGTGCTTTGGTGTAGACTCCATATGATTTTGGAGGTGGGAGCCACAGCAAATCCCAGGCAAGGTCTAGGTGTACAGAGCCTCAGGCTTCCCCAGCAGCTGCTTCGGAGGGGGCAGATGACATAGCCTGGACACACAGGGGAATTATCGTGCAGTGTAACAGATGCTGATCAGTGAGTGATGGGAGAGAGGAAGAAGATGAGAGATAAAATGCTTTCATTTGGCCTCTGGAGTTGTTTGAAGTGACATTCGGCCAACTGTGATTTCTTAGGAAGATTTGGTCAATTTGTTAATGTATCACCTTAGAGTTATTTTCCCTTGTGTCCTATTTCTTCGTTACCCTTCCTCCAGTCACTAAAAAAAAAAAAAAATATCATTGGTTTGTAAGCTTAGTCTGAAACTCTGATTTTCAGGGAACAGAAATGGACGTAGGTGATTGGAAGGGGGTTTACGGTTTGATCACCTACCTCTCGGACGGCTGTGAGGACTGCCGCTTGGAAGGCAGCTGACAAAGACCCCCAGCATGCAGTGGCCTCGCAGGGACTACAGTTTTCAGCTGTGACTGTTTGGTGTGAGGTGTGTGCGAAAGGAAAAATATGTGCTTGCTGCACTTGACAGATGGCCATGGATATATATAGGGATTTTGATGTTTTGGCAGCATTAGAGCCCTTGAAAAGGAAAAGATGGGCCCAGGGCACCTGAAAGTGAACTTTAAGGCATACCGTGAAAGCCAGAGGGTCTCTACAATTGGTTTAAGAGACTCATTTCTACATGCAGAGAGAATACTGTGTTGAAAACCAGGCTCGGGATAGAATTAGAAGGGTGGCAGGGCTACTAAGTAGACTAAATTTATAATTTTGATAGGCTATCTATGTCAAATTCAGGACTTTGGTAGAGACACAGTAGAACTCTGTGACAGACCAGGAACGGAGACATTGAGTGGATGTGTCTGACAGTATTAAACCCTCAAATTTGCCTGTATTTCTTAGGGGGAAATATCCCTCCCTTTGTTAGCGTCTGTACAGTGACCTTACCTGAAGTTAATGCTTTGTAAGTCGATGCTTGTGCTCCTCAAGATCTATCTAGGCTACCCCTCCTTACTTCCAGGTTGAATAGTCTGAGTAGGGTCTCAGCCCAACTAGGGGATTAGGATCCCTACTCCAAGAAGAAATATACTATACGTCAAACTAATTGCAAGGCAGTGTGTACTTTCAGGGCTTATGTGAACATTTGTGAGAGCAGGTCTTGAGGGTGTTAAATGATGATAGGACATGGATTATAGGGCACTATTGGGTGAAAAGTCATTATTATACGGGCACTTAACTGTGACTTAGGAGTAAATGTTCTGACTAGGATCTGTGGAAATATCAGATTTTCCTTGGCATGTGATTGAAGAAGGGGTCAAAATCTTAGAGTGCCAGGAATATTAGAAAAGATTTGCTTTGTAAGACTTAAAAATCCACCATTTGTATTCTCTAGCACATTCCCTTCACCAAGGCAGCACGGAATGCATTGTTGAACTTTCTCCTGAATGCCTAACCTGCTGTAAGTAGAGTTAGGCACTGAGCTCTTGAAATGGCACTGTCCAGATAACCATTGGTGGCAGATGGATTATCATGGATACCTTTGAAATTGGAAAAGGTAGCAAATTGTTCTTCACAGAATTTATTTATACACACACACACACACACACACACACACTCACCAGATAGAGGTTTTTTTATTTCGCTGCCTGCAGAGATTTGCCAGTATCACCGAGTGTTCAATCCACTGACTGAATGCCTGTTAAATCAGCATGGTATCCCTTGCTACATTTCTTTTGCCTAAGGGACCTATTTTATATGAGCCCATGTTCACAGGATTCATTAGTCTTACCATGTTCTCCAACACCCAAAAGCTTCTGGATAGAAGGATGGAATGGCCTGTGGAATGGAAGAAAGTTTCAATGAAGATAGCACCTTGTGGACAGCTCTGGGGTTGGATGTACCTTATATGGTGCGGAGTTGGTAACAGATGAAAATAATCTGCAAGTGAAGGAGTAGAAGTTAGAGTTCCCTTTTACTTTCAGTCACAGTGACCTACCTGCAGACTGTGTGTCTTCTGTACCTGCAATTTTAGGCTCTGCTGGGTAATAGGTTCTGATTCCTGGAGGGTGGGATGAGGAACACTCTAGCTAGAGGACACAATAAGAATTTCATTGGCGGGAAGCTGAGCCGACCCTGTTAACTCTGGGCTTATGACAGTGTACCAGTGGGCATAAAAATAATGACCAGCTAGACCAGTCAATTTTGAACACAAGGGGACGTTAAGATTACTACTACATAGTGGGTACAGTGTAGGAACCCTAGGCCTAAGGAATACTCTGGGTCATCTTCTGGTGTTCCCATGCCTTGTGGTAACGGTAAATGGACAATTTAAACAGCCACTGCCTCAAAAGGCAGTGATAGGCTCAAGCCCTTTGGGAATAAATGCATGGGCCACCCAGACTATTCTGAGCACTAGTCAGGGGTGAAGAGAAACTAAAATGGGAAGTGGAGGAGGGATGATAAATATAACCTTACAGAACCAGCTGCAAATAGCATAGACTATAACTTGGTTTATTAAGAACTCTTTTTCCGTGATTGCAAGTCACTCCATGAAGAATTGGACTTGCAGGTCATAAGAAGAGGTAATGACAACCTTCTTCTCATATGAGATCTGTTGTATCTTAAGAGAGTGCCAGTCCCCTGAGAGGCAGAAGGGGGGCAGGATTGTACTAAACCCAACTTATGTGCCTTCCAGGTCTTCTGGGTCCCACCTGGGCATGTGTCATCAACTTGCTGTTCTTCCTCTGCAGAGCAGCCCTGAAATCTCTCCTGTCATAACTGTGATGGCCTGCCTCTGCCTTTATCACTTCTGTCTGAGCCACCTCTGAGGAGACGAAGCCTGGTCATGCCCACCTCCATCACTTCCAAGGAGGCAAGAGTGTCAGTAGCTCCATGCCAAGGTGCCCCCTGAATGCAGAGGTTCTGGCTGCCAGGGAAGCTGCCCAGAGGGGCCAGGAAGCACATCCTGGAACATGAAGGAGATCACACCTTGGGGAGGCAAGCTGCCTAATGAGAGATGGGAGGTGGGAAGGAGACAAACAATTGCTCATCTTTTTTTCCTTCAACACATGATTCTAAGATGCAGTGGTCCCATCAGCCTTTCTATGTTGTGAAAGATGAATCTGAATTCAGCAGGTAACTGAGGAGGGAGGAGAGGTCCCTGCTGTTCCAAATAGAGGATGGCAGTCTCTATGGCGTTGTTAAGACTGGAAAAGGCATCCCATGATTGAGGAACTGAAATTGGGCTTTAATGTGAAGCCAAGAGATTCTGTCATGAGTCAAATATCTAAATCTCATTGTGCTTATCATCTGGTATCTCTGTTAACTGGTGAGTGGTATTGTTTGCTTTTCAGTCTTGACTAGGTTAGAGAGTTGAATTTGCTAATTAAACATGACTTTAGTTGAGATGCTAATGTAAAAATATACCTTTTAGATGGTTCCATACAAATTTTGAAGCAGAATTGGTTATGGAAGTATATCCGAGGATATACGACTGTCTGCAAGTGGGTTCTGCTTTTACAGTTTAGAAAATTACTGTCTCAGGGCGCCTGGGTGGCTCTGTCAGTTGAACATCTGCCTTCAGCTCAGGTCATGATCTCAGGGTCCTGGGATTGAGCCCTAAGTTGGGCTCCCTGCTCAGCGGGGAGTCTGCTTCTCCCTCTCCCTCTGCCCCCCTCCCCCTGCTCATGCTCTCTTTCTCAAATAAATAAATAAAAAATCTTAAAAAAAATTACTGTCTCAAAGCAGTGGTATTGTTCAGATAGTCACAAAAAAGAGAAAGTATGGTGTAAGTAGTTTTTGATGGAAAGATACATAGAAACCTTATTGAAACATAAAAAAAAAACAATTTGGATCTTAAATAACGTTTAAAAGAAGTAAAAAAAAGGGCACATCTGAGTATACTAAAACAGTTGGGGATTTAGATTACGGTAAGCAGAACTATAAAATGTTTTAGCCTCAGATTTTGCTATTTAATTATGTTCGTAGATTCATGTTGCATTCATGGAAGTGGTGATGTTACTTCACACGCTTGGAGATGGGCAGTAAATTGTCAGCCTAAGTTCACACGAGCTTTTAAATATGTGACCTTCTGCAGACATGCGTGCAGTTAGTAGTACTTAGGTGAAGTCATGTTTATAACAGTAGGTTTGACCCTATTCTATTGAACAGTCAGTTTGGTAAAATGGGAGATTTGTGATTGCTGTTTGTGGCATCATTGTGTTTCTGAATACACTGGACAACTAGAACCAATATATGTTGAAGAAATCCTTATTCTGAGTTTTTCTCAGATTATATGCAAATAGGAAATAATTCAAGCCTTTGAGAAAAGGTTTTAAAAAATGTTTGTTTTAGGTTGAGTAAAGATTAGGACTGAATGAATGGAATAAGGGATGTTACTTAAACGCATCTCTGGATTGCTCTTTAATCTCATTGAAGACAGACTTTAAAGTAACTTTAATAAAGTAACTTTAAAGTAAAGTAAAGTAAAGTAAAAGAAATTTTCCCAGAAGAGGGTCTTCTTCCTGTGCTTTTAGTTCTTAATGTTGTCCATGTGTCATTATTGGGCTTCCCTGAGGTTCTAGTGATTCCATAGTTACAATAATTATTTTCCAGTGCTTCTTGAAATTGTGATGTGTGGTTTAAGGAATAATAACAAAAAATAACCTCCAAAGTAATTTTTGCTTTTCATTTATCTTTAACCTGTAATTGTGGTCTGGTTTAATAAGATTTACCTGTTTATTAAATATTAAATGTAATATAGAATTGCATAAAGTATAAATAGTTTGGTCTCTGTTGGAGTACTTAGGGTTCAAGAGATATATGTGTAAGTGATACAATTTAGTTGGAACTGTTATTTCTCTGTTTCTAGAATATTTACTTTAAAAGTGCCCGGGGAAAATTTTCAGAAATGTATATATTCCTGAAGTATCTATTCTGTAAACTGAAGTGCTGTGATTGTGTTATACAGAAACAGTATTAAATATGAATTGGAAAGGTGTGGGAAATAACTGAGACAAAATTGTTACCAGCTTTGGGCTTGGTGATTAGTGGTGAAGTGAATTCACATCATTCTGGGGTGGACTATGTAGTATTTCCCAAATTTGCTTAATACCAAGTCTTTCCTGGGTGGTGGAGGGGTGGGTATGTGTACTTTAAAACACATTTTCAGGTCCTTTCAGAAGATATTCTGATTGAGTAGGGTTGGGATGAAGTCCGTGAGTTTGCATTTTTAACCAGCCCCCTAGATGGTTCTTTATTATTAAGCAGGTTTGGCAAACACTCATCGGTGTTGGGGAGTCAGGCAGCAGATAGTGTCTGTTGACTACAGCTAGTGCACCAGAGGAGAATATCTGCTGTTTGAGGACCGTTTGCCGTGTTAGTGGATACATTTGTAATACTGACGGTGAGAAGTAGCTCTAACCATATAATTGCCTTGTTCCTTCTTAGTAATAGCTAGTCTTTCTTTATTGTTGAAGATATGGCAGACATTGTGTGTTGATCATATATAGCATTTGTGATCATTATTTGATATATCTTCTTTAATTTTATCTCATTTCAGAGATGAGGAAACCAACACTGAGCGTTGTGACTTAACTAGGGTCCAGCTGAGTGAGTAGGGGGGGGTACAGTTTAAACCCAGGCAGTTCATTGCCAGAGTTGGTATTCTTAACCAAAGTCTAGATATACCGTCTGCTTCAATTACTTCTTCCTTTGATAAGAGTCCGCAATTCCAAGATCCTCAACCCCAGCATCTCTGTAATAAGAAAGCAATTCTGGTAAGAATCAATCTTGGCTATTGGGAGTTTTGTAAGGGGGCTGTTGCCATTCCCAGTCAACTGTGTCCCACAGCTTTCAGGAAATGCTTTTAGTAAAGAGACAGATGCAAGTAGCCTGACATGGTGCTAGAGTATCCCCGATTCTTAGTTATAAGTCTCCAAATAACAGCTGAGAGTTGCATGTAAAACCACCACACCACACCCCAAAAGAATCCAATATCCAGCCTCCCACATCTGCATTTTCTTGAAGCCAGACAGCAGAATCCTTCACATGTGTTTTTACTTACTGACAGACCTTTGGCAGGTTTAGGTGCGTCGGTCCTAAGTGATAACTTCTACACTGACATCTGCTTGTCAGAGCTGCAGAGTGGAGAGTTGAATTGGGGTGCTGATAATCTGATGTGTTGACTGTGGGGGAGGGTGAGAGTGGCAGAGTTGAGGTTACCCTTGGAATCCTCATGATGATAGCTACTGAAGCTTTCTTTTCTCCCCCTTCCTACCCACTCCTCAGTTTTAAATCAGCATCATGTATATAAGCTTGTGGAATCACTGTGTTGTACACCTGAAACGAATGTAACATTGTGTGTTAACTATACTAAAAAAGGCAGATTGATTCACCTTAGTTATGAGAATCTGTTCACTCCAGATCTCTGGAAGCATCCAGAGAGGAAGAGAGAAGATATGTGGTATCCTCTGTAAGATACTTGACTTATGTGAATCCACTGCGGTTTTCATCTAAAATTTCCCATCAAGTATCCCCGGTGTGTTTTAGTGTAGTTTCTCAGGAGACCCCTATAATGGTTTTCTCCAATCCAGGTTGAAACAAAAGAAAAACAATGGCTAGCACTCATAATACACTTCTTTTTTTTTTTTTTTAAAGATTTTATTTATTTATTCATGAAAGACAGAGAGAGAAAGAGAGAGAGAGAGAGAGGCAGAGGGAGAAGCAGGCTCCCAAGGAACAGGGAGCCCGATGCAGGACTCGATCCCAGGACCCTGGGATCATGACCTGAGCTGAAGGCAGACGCTTAACCATCTGAGCCACCCAGGCGCCCAAAGATTTTATTTATTTATTTATTTGAGAGAGAGAGAGAGAATGAGAGATAGAGAGCACGAGAGGGAAGAGAGTCAGAGGGAGAAGCAGACTCCCTGCTGAGCAGGAAGCCCGACATGGGACTCGATCCCAGGACTCCAGGATCATGACCTGAGCCGAAGGCAGTCGCTTAACTCATAATACACTTCTAGGACACAATTTTTCAATGCATCCTCCCCTTCATTCATAGTGGGTGAGAACTTGTTCTTGATTGTTCTCTTCATGACTGAAAAGATCTTCTCTTTGAGATGCCGTGCTGAATAGAATTGACAGTGACTACGTTGGATAGTAATTCTGACCCAACCTTTTGTCTCCAAGGAGAGAAGACTTTGGGATATTCCATCAGACATTTTAGACAAAGGGAAATTGAAAGCCAAATTAAAAAAAAAAAAGAATTTCACTTTTATGTGATTTAAAATGACTGTATGTTTTTAAATTTGTGATTTCTTTCCTCTCTTCTCTTGAGTCCATTTGATTCGATGGGTGTCATCTTTTCTAAGTGGAATTCAATTAGAATAGTGTAATATTTGTGCTTGGAATAGGTGTTTCTGTTTAGGTAGAACTAGAGGATGATCTCAAATTTCTCTTGGCATTTGCGTTTTTGTCATTTTCAGCAAAAGGCATTCTTACATTGCTGTGTCTACAGAAGGAAATTCTAGACTATTTTCAGTACCTCATTGGCTATGTTAAGTCAGGAATTGCTCTTTTACCAAGGTTTACACATTTATAATCACAGATACCATTTGTGAAGGAAGAGCTTTTGGATCCAGATGTGAGGTTTTATGGTAGTTTAGAGTTTATATTTGAAGAGTAAGTGGGGGATGATTTATTATATGCCATTTCAGGGATTAGGAAATAGCCCAAGTATAAAAGTTTAAGGATTGTTGAGGCATTTTCTTGTAGGGGGAAACAAAACTATTTTAAGGTCTTTTAGTTGTTTTACTATTTTCTTTGGTCAGCAAATGGCCTTTTAGTAAAACAAGACAAGGACTGTTAAGCATCGAATAGCAGTCCCACACTTTTCTAGAATATATGCAGGCAGCTGTGAAGGAGTGAGGTCGGCATGCTTGGATTGTTGGGCTGGCCCCTGCCACTTACTATCTGTGTGACCTCAGGCCAGTCCTCAGCTATAAAATGGAACTATCATATCATCATGGACACTATTTGCTTCCTAATTGGGCTGTGTTGAGGATCAAAAGAAGCTGTCTTTTTAAACTATAAAGCAATCACCTAGATTTAATTGGTAGTAATATTTTATTTTTTGATATATCAAAATGTATTTGGTCTCTCTAGTATGTATCCTTGAGGAACTTCTAATTTGTATGAATAGCATTTTATATAACAAACATTTATAGAGTAGTAGACTTTGTAGTAAATGTAGGAATTTGAGCTGAACTTTGAGAGATGGTAGGATTTAATTAGGTGTGTTGCACAGAGCACGTGAGCATAGACCTAGAACTGACACCGTATTGATGGTCTTAGTGGAAGTTTTGATAGGATTAGAGGAAAATGTTCATGGGGTCTAAAATTCACTTATTTTTTTTTAAAGGTATATTTATTTTAGAGAGAGAGAAAGAGAGAGAAAGCCAGGGGAGGGGCAAATGGAGAGGGAGAGGCAGAGAATCTTGAACAGACTTTGCGCCTAGTGGGGAGCCTGATGTGGGGCTTGATCTCACAACCCTGAGATCATGACCTGAGTCAAAATCAAGAGTTGGACGCTTAATGACTGAGCCACCCAGGTGCTCTCCAAAATTCACTTCTGTTGCAACTTGGCTGTGTGGAAAAATAGGTACTTCTTGTAAAATTGATCTGGATTGTCTAGTTTGGCTCATTTACTCATTGCTTAAGAAGGGCAAAAACTTTTAAGCTCATCTAGATTAAAAGTAGTTTAAGTCAATAATTTAAAGTCTCCTTGGGTAATAATACTTCTCTTTAGGAAACATTGCTCATCTCTCAGATCTTTCACCCTTTTTCCTATCACTTTCCCAAGATGGTACGGGATCTGTGAGATGTACAGGGTAGCCGGGCAGTTTTTGACTTCGTGTCCATTGTTCACTGCTTTTATCTCTGGGACATCTCTGCTTCCTGGTTGCTCAATGTCCTAACGACCTCCAGTGCTCATGTTTGTGACTGATGAACTCCATGGTCCATTTGTTTTCATTTTTCTTACTGAGTACTCCCTGGCTAACTCCAGACTTCTGCTTGACTCCTGCTGAACCATGAAACTCTTGGCGGTCTGGCTGTGACATCCATGTGGTCATGTCCCGAGCAGTCCACCCTGCAGACCTTTTTCCAGAGCTACCTCAGTTTATGGCAGTGATCTCCCTCTGAGAAGTTTCTCGGCCAGATTCTTAGCTAGTCTGGGTCTGGTTTACCCCACACGATTATCTAGCGCTTTCAGGAAAGCTAAACCTCTGTGACTCCCCTACCTGCCTGTAAACTGTAGTTTCCTTGGCTATGGCTCCACCCCAGGAGGAGTATCCTAAGACTCTCAAATGGAGCAATGAGCTTGTGATCAGAGTGTGCCTGTGAGAAGTTAAGCAGAATTGACGTGTGTTTACTCTCTGTTTCCTACCTCTTTCCTCTTTTGTTCCCACAGTTCTTCCAATGTCAGAAGTAGGCAGAATTCCTCCTTCCTTTTCCTCTCAGATTTTCCTCATATAGGATTCTGTGGTTTAGCTCAGCAGAGATGGTGAAGGAAAGATAAAGGGCTTTATGAAATCTTCTCTTAAGATAACAGTTTAATTTACAAAACTCCTGTCTTGATAAAAAATCTTATTATCTGAATGTTAGAATATTTCTTCTGTCTTGATCCTTGCCTTAGCAGTTCTTCTATGATAAACCTTAATCTATCCAAGATGGAAGTTTGACGCAGATATCCAAGTCAAAAGGTAAAAAAACATTAATGTTAAGGAGTATGTTTGCTGGACGTGGTAAAGAGTGACTCAGAAAATTGACCTAGGCCCTTTAAACTAGACTTTCCAAACTGAATACTGTTGGTTAGTTAATAGCCTACTTAAAATGATTCCTTCCAAAAGGGATGCATGGCTAATAGGATAATGGCCTCTTAGAGAGTCATAAGAAATACTAGCTTATTAAGAGGTTCTGAAAAGTCCTGTATAAAAAAAAAATCTTAAGGTGAAGGATATTAAGAGTATACTTATCATGATGAGCACTGTGTAATGTATAGAATTGTTGAATCACCATATTGTACACCTAAAACTAATATAATACTGCATATTAATTATGCTGGAATTAAAATAAATAATTAAAAAAAGAAATAAGTATCTTAAATTTTGACCATGAGGCTTAAAAAATGTGAACTACCTACCAGTTCTTAGTGGAAAACAGTTTTTAGCCACAGCTTACCTAAATACAGGGCAGAATCCATAGTCATGCCAGTTAGAGCCTAAAACCAAAGAGAAATCAGAGATTTGAATGGCTGTTCATATAACTTGCTTTATAATGACTTTTTTTTTTTTTTTGCCAAGGACCATTACTGAGAGAGCTGCTAATGAAGGTATTTTTCAAAGTAGACATATAGTTCAAACCTGTTTACTTAGTGTTTACTTTGAACTGAACTCCAGGTAGAAATCATTTTCTTTGGGGCTTTTTTTTTGGTAAAGTAGTTTATATGGTGTGGAAACTATTTTGTAACACATATGCCTAAGCAGTGAGTCTTTTGTTAGATCCAGTTAGTTTTCTCTTCTGATTCAGTGTGAGGCTCTGAAATGTTTCACTTGGCTGTAGGCAAACAGATTCCCTTGGGACCTCGTCTCCGTCAGCTTTCTGCAGACCAAGAGCATAATATTAATAATATTTATGTTTACAAAGTTCTATAATTCATTATAGACAGAAATAGCCATGATATACAGTTGTTTGAAGTAATATACCAACTAATAGTACTTTTTTAAGCGTTTTCTATAATCTACAAAATGAAGAAATAAACGTGCCTGTTAAAGGAATAGGTTGACTTAGAATTCTGGAATTAAAGATGCACAGAATTTTGGAGCTGAAAGAAACTAAGCCAGTTTCTCTCTGTACTGTATATCGAGGCAGAGAAATGAGGCTCAGAGAAGTTAAATAACAATTTTAAGATTCTGTAGTGAGCACTAAAATATACTACCTTTGTTGGTAAACTGATGATTTAACATCTAGGTGACTTTATTTTCAGATAAAATATTACACTTAAATTTAAGGAATTGGATTCTTTTTAAGATTTTTTTTTTTTTGAAAAGATTTTATTTATTTGAGAGAGAGAGAGAGAGAACCAGGCTCCCCACTAAGCAGGGAGACTGATGTGGGTCTCTATCCCAGACCCTGGGATCATGACCTGAGCCGAAGGCAGATGCTTAACTGACTGAGCCACCCAGGTGCCCCCTTCCTTTTAAGATCTTAAACCAAATGCACATTATGGATGTTAAATCTCCCATTGTCTTTATGTATTTTATTTACTGCAAGGAAGTATATTTGAGAAAATTTATAAATATGTGAAGAAACAACCTTGAATTTTAATTTATTTTGAAAATGAGACTGTTTTGTTGATGGTAAATGAAAGATGCAACTTTGTTGTAGAAGATTTTTGTTCTTCAATTGGAATGGTTTGTATTCATGAGCCACAGTGGAATGAATTTATAATGTAGTTCTAAATCAGATTTATGCTGTTGTTCCCAACAGTTGAAATGGGTTTTAAACAGAAAAGTCATAGACTAATTATATTGTTCTGATTGGGTTAGGAGAATTACTATGGGGAGTAGTGTGAAAAGTGGGAAAACAGTGAGGAGTAGGTGGAGATTCTGGCAAAAGCTGGCTTTTCACTTAAAATATCCTGGGAATGAATAAATCTGTTATATTTTGTCCTAGACTTTTGTTCTTCATTTTTGAAATTTCCCTATTCTAACACATAATAATAGCTGAAAAGTTATACATAGAATGAATAAAAAATGAATGAATAAGAATAGAACTAGAAAACTGTAGCCAAAAATAGTGTAATAGAAGATTTTCCATACAATTAAGATACTCAGTTTCCTCATAGTACATTTATCTGATATTTTCATTGTCCAGATGCAGTGGAAAACCATATATATTGGAATCCACTGCAAGTCAACAGATATTTTCCCAAGCAATACATTTTTTTCACTTTTATAACTTTTAAAAAATATTTAAAAAAAATTTAGTTCCAGTATAGTTAGCATACAGTGTTACATTAGTTTCAGGTGTGCAATATAGTGATTCAGCAATGGTATACGTTACTCAGTGCTCATCATGATAAATGTACTCTTAATACCCTTCACCTGTTTCACTCATCCCCCCACACACCTCCCCTCTGGTAACCCTCATTTCTTCTTTAGAGTTAAGAGTCTCTTTTTTGGTTGGTCTCTTTTTTCCTTTGTTCCTTTGTTTTGTTTCTTAAATTCCACATATGAGTGAAATCATATGGTGTTTGTCTTTCTCTGACTGACTTATTTCACTTAGCATAATACCCCCTAGATCTAAACATGTTGCAAATGACAAGATTCCATTCTTTTTTTATGGCTGAGTAATTTTCCATTGAATATGTGCATGTGTGCAGTGCGCACGCACACATCCACACCCACACCCAACCCCCCCCCCCACACTACATCTTTATCCACTCATCTGTCAGTGGATACCTGCGTTGCTTCCATAATTTGGCTATTGTAAATAATGCTGCAATAAACATGAAGGTGCATATATCTTTTTGAATTAGTATTTCTGTATTCTTTGGGTAAATGCCCAATAGTGGAATTACTGGCTCTTATGGTAGTTCTATTTTTAGTTTTTTGAGGAACCTCCATACTGTTTTCCACAGTGGCTGCACCAGTTTGCATTCCCACCAACAGTGTAAGAGGGTTCCTCTTTTTCCACATCTTCACCAACCTCTGTTGTTTCTTTGTTTTTTATTTTAGCCATTCTGATAGGTGAAGTGATATCTCTGTGTGGTTTTGACTTGCATTTCCCAGATGATCAGTGATGTTGAGCCTCCTTTCATATGTCTGTTGGCCATTTGTATGTCTTCTTTGGAGAAATTTTCTGTTCATGTCTTCTCATTTTTAATTGGATTATATGTTTTTTTGGTGATGAGTTAAGTTCTTTATATATTTTGGATACTAGCCCTTTATCAGATATATCATTTACAAATATTTTCTCCCATTCAGGAGGTTGTCTTTTAGTTTTGTTGAGTGTTTCCTTTGCTTTGCTGAAACTTTTTGTCTTGATGTAGTTCCAGTAGTTTATTTTTGCTTTTGTTTCCCTTGCCTTAGGAGACATATGCAGAAAAATGGTGCTACATCTGATGTCAGAGAAATTATTGCCTGTGCTCTCTTATAGGATTTTTATGGTTTTAGATCTCACATTTCGGTCTTTAATCTATTTTGAGTGTATCTTTGTGTATGGTGTAAGAAAGTGGCCCAGTTTCATCCTTTTGCATGCAGCTGTTAAGTTTTCCCAATACCACTTGTTGAAGAGACTGTCTTTTCCCCATTGCATTTTCTTGCCTCTTTTGTCAAAGATTATAATCATGGGTTTATATCTGGGCTCTCTGTTCTGTTCAGTTGATCTGTTTGTCTGTTTTTGTGCCAGTACCATACTGTTTTGATTACTACAGCTTTGTAATATATCTTGATATCTGGGATTGTGATACCTCCATTTTCATTCTTTTTCAAGATTGTTTTGGCTATTCAGGATCTTTTGTGGTTCCATACAAAATTTTAGGATTACTTGTTCTAGTTCTGTGAAAAATGCTGTTTGATAGGGATTGAATTAAATCAGTAGATTGCTTTGGGAAGTATGGATGTTTTAACAATATTTGTTCTTCCAGGCCATGAACATGGAATATCTTTCCATTTGTTTGTGTCATCTTCAATTTCTTTCATCATTGTTTTATGGTTTTCAGAGTACAGGCCTTTCACCTCCTTGGTAGAGTTTATTCCTAGGTATTTTATTATTTTGGGTGCAATTGTAAATGAGATTGTTTTCTTAATTTCTCTTTCTGCTGCTCCATTATTAGCGTATAGAAGTGCAGTGGATTTCTGTATATTGATTTTGTATCCTGCAACCTTACTGAATTCATTTATCAGTTCTACTAGTTTTTTGGTGGAGTTCTTAGGGTTTTCCCTATATAGTATCATGCTATCTGCAAATAGTGAAAATTTTACTTCTTCCTACCAATTTGGATGCCTTATATTTATCTTTCTTGCCTGATTGCTGTGGCTAGGACCTCTAATACTATGTTGAGTAAAAGTGGTGGAGAGAGTGGATATCCTTGTCTTGGTCCTGATTTTAGGAGAAAAGCTCTCAGTTTTTCACCATTGAGTATGATGTTAGCTGTGGGTTTTTCATTTATGGCCTTTATTATGTTGACGTATGTTCCCTCTTAACCTACTTTGTTGAGGGTTTTTATCATGAATAGATGTTGTACTCTGTGTCTATTGAAATGATAATGTGTTTTTTATCCTTTCTCTTGTTGATGTGATGTATCATGTTGATTATTTTGCAAATGTTGAACCACCCTTGCATCTCAGGAATAAATCCACTTGATCATGGTGAATGAATTTTTTAAAAGATATTGTTGGGTTCAGTATGCTAGAATTTTTTGAGGATTTTTGCATCTATGTTCATTAGAAATATTGGCCCGTAGTTCTGTTTTTTTGTAGTGTATTTGGTTTTGGTATCAGGGTAATGCTGGCCTCATACAATGAATTTGTAAGCTTTCCTTCCTCTCCTATTTTTCTAAGCAATACATTTTTTTGAGGTTACTTATAAGTGTAATTCAATTTAGCTTTATTCAAGAAAACCAATCTCTTATTATATAAGTAAAACATTCTCCTTATTGTGTCAAGTTGATCTTAAGAGAGTCTATGTAAAACTTAAACTCAGACTAAGTTATAGCACTTTTAACAATATTCAGTGAGTTCAGTCAGTGTTGACAGTTTGTACAAGTCAGGTCCAGAGTTAACATTCTTCTTCCTCATAACTGGAAGGCTGAACAGAATTAATTAGTTGGCTCATTCATTCGCTTTGGCTCTAGTCTCCATTGTTTGTAGCAAACTGTTAGCTGCTGGACTTTAAACTAGTTACTTAAGCTCATAGAGATTCTCCTTTTTTAATGGTAAAATGAGGGTAATACCTGTCTTAACAGGGTTTTGATGAGGATGAAGTGGATCATTTGATATGTTACCTGCCTAGCACAGTTCCTGAGGAAGTAATTGGACCAGTAACTAGTAATTCCTTCTTCACTTATCTTCTTTTCTATTGTTACTATGTTGTAGGACAAAATGTGAATAACTGAGTTAGTTATGCCTCCAGTGCTTTAATATTCCCTTTATTACTTCCAGGGCTGCCAAATAAGATACAGGACAACCAGTTAAACTTGAATCTCTGATAAAAAAATGAATAAGTTTTTAGTATAAGTTTTTAGTATAGGTTTATCTTAAATATTGCATGGGACATATTTACACTAAAAATTATGTGTGTTTTCCTGAAATTCAGATTTTTAAAGATTTTTTTTAAAAAGATTTTATTTATTTGAGAGAGAGTGAACATGAATGGGGGCACGGGCGGGGGGGAAGTAGGTCCCCTTTTGAGTGGGGAGCCCAACATGGGGCTCAATGCCAGAACCCTGAGATCATGACCTGAGCTGAAGTCAGACACTTAACTGACTGAGCCACCCAGGTGCCACTGAAATTCAGATTTAACTGAGTATCTTGTATTTTTATTTGCTGTATCTGGCAACTTGATTACTACATGCTGAATTTTACATTACCAGCAATTGCTATTCCTTTTCTTTGTTACATTAAAGACATTACTATTGATTCGAAGGGGCACCTGCACCCCAATGTTTATAGCAACAATGTCCACAATAGCCAAACTATGGAAAGAGCCAAACTATGGAAACTATGTCCATCGACAGATGAATAAAGAAGTTGTGGTGTATGTGTGTGTGTGTGTGTGTGTGTGTGTGTGTGTGTGTGTGTGTATAATGGAATATTACTCAGTTATGAAAAAGAATGAGATCTTGCCATTTACAATGACATGGATGGAACTAGTGGGTGTTATGCTAAGCAAAATAAGTCAGTCAGAGAAAGACAATTATCATATGATCTCATTGATATGTGGAATTTAAGAAACAGAACAGGATCATAGGGGAAGAGAGGAAAAAATAAAACAAGATGAAACCAGAGAGGGAGACAAACCGTAAGAGACTCTTAGTCTTAGGGAACAAACTGAGGGTTGCTGGGGGTGGGTGGTGGAAGGATGTGGTAACTGGGTGATGGACGTTAAGGAGGGCATGTGGTGTAGTGAGCACTGAGTATTATATAAGACTGATGAATCACAGACCTGTACCCCTGAAACAAATAATGTATTATATGTTAATTAAAAAAATAAAGACATCACTGTTAAAAAAAGTTCATAATGAATAGTAAATATTGAGTTGCTAGTTATTTGTGCATTACAGTGTTATATATTATAAGCCATATACATTAAAATAATTAGATTTGATATAAAAATTTGGTATGCATTGTATTATAAATTCCTGTGTCTTAATTCTGAATTAAAAAACCACTGAGAGAAAGAGAAAGGTGAGAACCCAATAGAGGGGAAATTGTGAATGTACTTTTGGTCATAAACAAATTAATGAAACAAATCACACTTAGGTAATTAAGAATAATTTAACTTCAAAGAGTGAAATGTAGTAACAGAAAATCCCTTGAACATGTTAGCCATACCTGGGACATTGTGACCAGAGAGAATAACATATGTTTTCTAATCTGTGGAGAATAGAAAGTATATTCAATCTGTATCTAGCATTGTGTTTAATGGAACTTCTTTTATATTACTTCAGCATTTAAATAGTAAATAATAAGGAAAACTTAAATTTTTTCATTGCAATATTGTGATTTTCCATTTTGTGCTTATTTGTAATTGTTGCTTTATAGAATTTCAAAACTTAAGTGAACATCATGTTCTTTCTTAATGCTATTTTAAAGGTTTTTGCATTTTCTTTCCAATACAAGCATTATATACCCAATACAAAAATTTGGAATTCACAGAAAACTAGATAAAAAAGTTACTGATGGCTCCATTACCCAAAGAAAACTCATGGTATCCTTTGGTATTTTAGTCTTTACCTTTTTCTCTATACATACATATTTTAGATGGGTCATGGTTATTGTATTATTTTATAATATGGCAACATAAAATAATTATAATTTTAATGGCGACTTAATGTTATATTCTGCTGGTGTACAATAATTTACTCAGCCAGTCCAGTACTGCTAGACATTTACTTTAGTTGCACCTTTTCTTAGAAGTAATGTTGAGATGAGCAGTTTTGGCATATGGATTTTTATATGGTCATGATTTCGCTTTAGCCTAGTTACCAAAGGTAGAATTTTAATAATCCAAAGAAATACATACATTATAAGGTTCTAGAGAGATACTTCCGAAATTACTCTCTGAAAGTGTTGTGCTTATTTTTGTCGACACTGGCACTGTGTGAGAGTTCCTGTTTTATTCCACCATTTAAGATTGACCTTGTATTTTCAGAAGTTTTCGCTAATTTGATAATTTTAAAAACCTAAAATTTTTACATTTCTTTGATTACTACTATGGTTGAAACTTCACAAATGCATTTGACCACTGACTTTTTTTGTTCATTTTACTTTTTATAACATTTTAATCACATTTTAGAGTGGCAATATGCTATAAGCTCATGAGAGGAGTTTAATAAATGCTTGTTGCTTGAGTGTTGTATGTAGTTAGAACATTATATAAAACTGTCCTTGCTAAACACTTTCTGGTTTCCCCTTCACACCATTATAATTCTAAGAAACCCCACAAGTTTGCGTGTAATGAGGTTACTATTACTCTGTGAAATGTACAGCCCATCAGTTCTTTCATAATGTATAAGCTTCAAATGATATCACTGTCAAGTCTAAGGATCATGCTAACTGTAAGTCAGTGCAGGCAACAAATACCCAGTACATCTGTTTTCTTCTCTAGTACTAAATATTCTCTAGTGCTTTCTTCCATTCGTGTATTTCCCCTCCCTTTTTTGTACAGTTCCTCCGTGCCAACTTGTAGAAAAGGGAAACAGTATTTTGCCTGAATAATTTTACCCTTCTCTCTCTAAAACAAATTTGTTTTACTCTTCAGAAACCTGGCCACAAATCTGAAGGACTCAAGAATACCAGGGGAAATGAGCTTTTGCATAAAGCTAAATATCCATCTGGTCTTTGCCAATATCCAAGATTTGAGGCAAAAGTACAGCTGAACGTTTACCCATAAAGACAGGGAGAGACTCAGGTAGCGGTTGCTTATTTTACACTAGAACATGAATTCTTGAATTATGGGTGTCAATGCCACCTCTCAGTTATTTTGCAATTGTCTAAAACCACAGAGGGGCAGGTGAATTTATAGATTTTTTGACCCCGAGACAGATTGGCAATGGACTAAGATCCAAATGGCATAGTTTTTTCTGTCTTCTGTGCTTTAAAATAAAACTCAAGGAATAAGGAGAGAGAATTATGTAGGCTATTGCTATCTATTGACTCCCAAGAAATACAGCTTTTTGAGCCATGTTCCCTTGTCATTCTGCATGTTGGCATTTATTTGCTTCCAAGCCAAAGTATTTTTGCTCTTTTGTGTTAAAGAACTGCTACAATTTATTCAACAGTTGTTGGGCACATACTGTCTTTAATGAGTACCATATTAATTTGATTATACTCAGAATGCTAAGCAATACATAGAAATTTGAAAAACATGTTAACTTATAATATCATATATACGTGTATAACCAAATACTGTCAATAGTTGAATAAGTCATTTTGTTCCTCTCTCTTGGAGTAGTGTCTAGTTCCAGAATTAGAAAATCAGTGCAAGGGCAGAAGGTATAGATTTGGTGTGTGAATGGGAACTGGCAGTAAATTGTGGTGTTTATTGTCTCAAAGTCAGGAATATAGCAAAATTGGGATGTAAACCTACATCAAACACTTCATCATGGAGACAAATACAATTTGATTTGTATTTTATATGTGATGTACAGCCAAATTAAAAAGCCTGTTCTCAAAATGTATATAATAAACTGCATACCTAAATTTCTTCTATAAAGATAAGATCTAAACTGTGTTTCTTGAAGCTGTTGATTACAAGTAAAGTCAGAGAAGAAATATGCCAAGTATGCTGTCCTACTGGGTGCATTGTGTCCTTTTCACCCTTGTGTATTGAGTGACTACCTCAGTGCCAGGCACATAGTAGGGTAGTTAATTGATGCTAATGAATTAGTTTGGCATGATTCTTTAAAGCAGGGATCAAATTATATATATTAATATATAAAATTTTATTTTATAAGTTATATATAAATTATGTTTTCTAAACTTTATATATTTTTATATGATTTACCTATTTATATATAAAGCAGGGATCAAATATCTCATGTATAATATGTAATTTATATATGTGAAATCCTTTTAGAATGCAAAGATTGTGTTAGGAAGATTGGGTAGATTATGGTTTCAAGGAAGAATCAGATGTTTATATGATTTTCTATGAAATGAGAAAAAGGTAACATAAGAAAGATGGTTGAATACTTATTAAAGTTCTCAAATTGTTAATTTTCAGACTCAATGAGTATATTTAGATATGATAATGCTAACTCTTCCATAACCAGGGTATCTCAAAATGTGTAGTACTTAACCTTTAGAAGAGGTGTCAGTTTTTCTTACTCACCAAAGTCCAAAACAGGTTTTCTGACCATTGGCTGCCTCTTTGACTAATGTTTCAAGGACCCAAGCTAATCTCATTTTATGACTCCATCATTTTCCATGTATGGCTTCCATGGTGCTTCCATGGAAGGGAAAGAGCAGGGAAATTATTGCATATTGGAGGATCTCATAGGTCAGGTCCAGAGGTGCTGCACATATGTTTGTTCACATCCCATTGGTTAGAACTCATGCATAGGTCCTCACCTAAATGCAGGGGACGAGGAATACTGTAGCTAGATCATGCTAGACTACAGATAATTACCCGCAACCTTGTGTTCTTAACTCACTGTTTCTTTTCATTTGTGAATAAAATGACTCCAATATGATTATTTTACTCCATTCCAGGCTGATTATTAAGAGAATTGATGGCTTTTAAAAAAATCAAGCTTTTACTGAATGTTGAAGTACAAAATTCCTAAATTCAAGACCTGCTAAGCCTTGGTACGTTGGTCATGACAACTTTCTTCAGAGCCAAGGAGGGAACCTTTGAATCCAAATATTTTTTCTGTGTAAAAGGCCCACCCACAATAACATTCATTTGCAGAAGGAAATGATTTATTGCTCCCTGTGAATGAGTGCCAAAAAAAGTTTTCGACTGAAACATGGTGCCAGTGTTTCCATATAAACACAATTTTACCATATTCAGAGATGTGGAAATTTATTTTTTTCATCAAATTTTATAGGGTTTGAGATGTAAAGAGTCCTCATAAAGTCCTTGTGTAGTTTGAAATCTTGGAAATATTTAATTTTTAAAGTTCAAAATTTATGTTGTAGAAATGATAGAAACACTATCTAGAGGACATTTAGAGCTTTTTTCTTCTAGTTTACATGTTCATAACCACAGTATTCGCTTGCCAGGGATATTATATTCTCATTTATTAAACATTGATTGGGCACCAACTATGTGCTGTGTGAAGTACACAGACTTAGTCCTTAGTCCTTGAGAATTTAAAGTTAATTAGGGGAGAGAAAAACTTTTAATCTACAAACTCTAACAGATAATCCAGTCTGTTATAGAGGAAATGGTGAAGGAGGAAGAGACTAATGTTGAGGAGAGTTTGTAAAGTTTTCATAGAGAAGGTATCATCTTGGCTTTGGGTAATCAAATTGGTATTTGCTTGGAATAGAAAGGAGTTAGAGTATTCAAGACAAAGAACAGCATGGGCAAAATGATGAAAGTTTTGAAAATTCATGACATGATTAGTTCTGAAATGTTTGGAGAGGGATTCTGGGATGTGTGACTTTCCCAGTGGGTTGGACTGGTATGACAGATCATACTGAGGCTTTTGTTTTTTTCCTGTGGTATTGGGTCAGTATTTTAATTTGGGCAATAATATAATCAGATCTCTATTTTAGAAAGATAATATAATCAGATCTCTGTTATTTTGGGCAATAATATAATCAGATCCCTGTTAGCTCTGCAAATGATGTGTTAACGTTAAAAAGACCAGAGGCAGTCTCGTTAAAAAGAGAGAGGATGAGGGCAGTCACTGGGAGTGGAGAGCTCAACATGGTCAGGTAGCTTGTCAACAGTTATTTCTTGAAAGTGGTTTTTTGATTGGTCATGAGAAAATGAAAAGATAATGATAAGTAAAATTGAGTAGCATATTTAACCCAAACTTTAACTTATTTTAAATGCAGTTTATAGACATTGCATCATATATCACATCCAGGGAAACAAAAGTATACAAGAAGTTGAAGACAACCTTTATTGGTTCTTATTGGGACAATATCTGATAATTTACTCTAAGGCCTCATCTCACATAAGGATTTTAACCATTGTTCTAATTTTATTAACTGATTTGTTAATTACATAAACATTTAGGGAGTCCCTCCATATGCTCAGAGGTGATCTAGGTTGTGAAGATAAATTATAAAACTCTTGCCTTTATGGGGTTTAACATTGTGTTAAGGGAGACAGATAATATATCAAACAAGAAAATCTGTACGATGGCATGTGATCATTAAGAGCAATCGAGAAAAATGAAGCAGGGGAAGGGACATGGTAACAGTTGAAGGGTCTCTTACTTACCCAGAGTGGTCAAGGAGGACCACTCAGAGAAGGTAATGTGAGGACACAAGCGATCTGAATTCCTAGGGGAAGGATTTCCAAGTCGAGGGAGAAGCCAGTGCCAAGACTGAGCTAAACACCCACTGGGTTTACATGTGGGAAACACCGGGCATGGCAATGTGGCTGCAGGAGTTTGACAAGGGGAAGGAGATGAGGTCTGAGAGGAAAGCGGAGGCCAGATCCCTGGAAACTGTAGGCTCTTGGTGGGATTTTGGCATTTTCTCAGAATTAAACGGGATGGAGACTTTTGAGTAGAGATGTGACATCATCTGCCTCAAGTTTTAAAGGGATAGTGTGTTGGTGGTTGTGTTGACGGTAGAGGGCAGTGGGCCGAGGAGGGGAGGCAGTGAGGCGCTATCTCCACAGTACAGTTAGGAGAGAAAAGCAGTGGCTTAGACTAGGAGTGCTGGAGGAGGAGGTGGAATGTCACCTTCAGAGCATGCACGCTGACAGGTTGCACATGTGCGATGAGAGAGGAGTCAAGGGGGACACCAGCGTTTTTGGCCTTTACAACTGGAAGAATGGAGCTTGCGATGTCAAGATGAGGAAAGCAGGAATGTGGAGTGGGAATATCAGGAGTTCTGTTTTGGAGATCTTTAGGTTGCTGTGTCCATATATAATACATGCAGGTGGAAATGCCAAGAAGGGGCAGTTGCCAAGCACAGACTATCCTGGAAGTCTGTAGGTCAGGATAGAAGTACGGGTAGAATATGTTGTGATTGTATCTGGAGAAAAAAATAGAGTTAATTTAAAACTGTTGCAAATAACTCAAATATCATCTGTTCATAAATATTTAAAAAGATTATAGCATTCAAAAATGAATATGTTTTGACATGAAAAAATAGATTGTTTTTATAAAAATGTATTTTTCAATGACCTTTTTCTATTTTATTCATATTATCGTAAAATTATTTTTTAACAGATTTTCACTTTTATAAATCCAGAATTTGGTAAAGGAGAACTGAAGAGATGGTTTATCTGTAATTTGGGTTCAGAAAGTAAGCTTTCTGAAATCCACAGCATGTTACTGCCATACATAAACATTATGCTTACTAATTGTTTACCTATGTCCTTATTCTGCTTTCCAGTAATAAGAGTTTTTGACAGGATCACATAGTGAGTGCCAAAGAGCAGAACTGCTTGGTTGTTAAAGAGTGTGGGATCTGGAACACATTTTGGCTCTGCAGTTTATTAGCTGGCTGAAGTTAGGCAAATTACTTACTATCCCTCTGCCTTGTTAGTAAACTAGAGACATTACAAGTAAAGGATTATTGTGAGGATTAAAGATGTGAATACATATAAAGTCCTTAGTGTGGGGCATATAGTAAGTGCATTAATGTTAGCTGTTTTATTATCTGCTATTAATTAAATGATTATGTCAAAATTAATACTGGGAATTTTCCATATATTGCATTGTATAATTTTAAACTATATTTTCTGCACGGAGTATATTTGCTGAACAAAATGATAGGAACTAATAATAGGAAACTAAATTTTAAAAAATTCATGTGAACTCTACCACCTCTGATTAATGTGATGTCTTCATTTCTGTTTTACTTACTTTCAGATCTGTCTACCTTGCATACTTACCATATTCTTTTGTCAGTTTTCTGTGTTGTAATATATGGTCATAATGGTACATTTTAATGTAACAAAATTATTTGGTTATACTTCTATTGATGGATATTTAGACTATTATAATTATAAATACTGCTATTAAGTAATTTGAATTTTACACATTTTCCAGCAAATAATTCTCCTTAATTTGACTTATTTCACTTAATTTTATATATTTCCTGAAGTTATATTCCTAAAAATCGAATTGCTAGGAAAAGGAATATATGCTTTCTTCTCTAGAAACATGTTGCTAAATTTCTTTCAAAACTGCATCATCTCCTATTAATGATGCCTAGTCAATATCGCTAATAGTTTTTATTTTGTTAATTGGTGGTTATTGGTAACATTGGCAAAGTAGCTTTGGCAATATTACTTTTCATTTTGCTAATTTGAGGGGACATTGTGATAAAGAACATGGGTGCTGCAATTGGGCCATCTAGGTTCAAATCCCAGAATCATACCTGACTAGATATGTGAACTTGGGAAGTTACTTATCTGTTCTAAGCATCGATTTACTGGTCTGTAAAGTGTGAATAATGCCTCCTTAATGTGCGTATTGTAAAGACTAGGTTAGATGATATGTATAAAAAGAGCATTTTATAAGGATATTAATATTACACTGAATTTTCTTCTTGTAGTACTTTTGGCTACTGGCACGATCAGTTAGGTTAAACAGTTTTACTGTTTGTTTACGTGTGTGTGTGTGTGTGTGTGTGTGTGTGTGTGTGTGTGTGTGTGTATTGTCTTTTCGGAGGCCTTGGCCTATTTCCTCCTAAACCATTAGTATGCTTTTCATAGAATATAGTATATATGTTGACATTTTGTCTGTTCTTTTGGCATTGTATAATTTCTTTGGGGTATTGGTTTTCTTTTCTTTTACTTATATTTTATTTAAAAAGTAAATGTGTCTTCTCAACTCCTCATATATGTGATAAAACGTTCTAGTTGATAGTATTTATATAATTTGAACTGTTGAATACCACTTTTGTTTCTGTTAGGAATTTGGTATAAAATATGAAATATGGATCTAAATTAATATTCCTAATTTTTGGCCATTATTCTTTGCTTTGCCGTTGTTTTTCAGTAGCTCAAGCTATTTTCTATGACAGTAAGAAAAGATGATATGAAATATCTCTCAATAAAAATCTAGCTCCTGATTTCCAATACAATCTATCTCCTAAAAAGCGAATTTTGCGGAAGTTACAGTCATGTAACTTAGAAGGCCGTTATCAAGGAAAACAAAGTGGTTCAGGCTCCTTCCGTTCTTAAAGTCTTCAGTTGGAAGAGAAAAGTGCAAGTAAAATTTTCCTCTCCGTGTGTGCATCTGCATAAAGATAGTGATTTCATACCCGTAAAGCCTTCTTCGAGTTCCTGACTGATATGGAAAACAACAGTGTAATTCTGGGAAGAATGTGCCACAAAATCCCTACAAAATGTGTTTTCAGGTACTGAACTTTTCAAATATCATATGTCACTTTTCTTTCACAGTTTCAGAAATTTCCTCTTTTCTTTCTTTGATTAGCTCAGATTCTGGCTCCACTGCTTTTTCAGTTTGCGACCTTTGAGATATGAACTTCAAGGCCTCAGTTTCTGTTCCTGGTCTGCAAAATGGGAATATTAATGTCTCCCTTGTAGGCGGGGCTGATAGTTAGCCATAAACTTTTGTTGTATTCAGCTGGTGTTCATTCTGATTGATCAGTGCCTAATTGATTGCTATTATTTGAAAAATGTCTCCGCTTTCTAGGGTTACTGTGAGGATGAGAGATTGTGTTTGCTGTATGTGCCAGGTTCAGGGGGGAGGGTGATGGGAGATAGATACCCCTCAAGAGAAGCTATCAGAATCATACAGAAGAACTTCTCTGATGGAGGCACCCTTTTCCCTCTTCCAACCCCTTCCATGGGGGAGCTTCTCATACTGATGAAATGTGTTCTATGCCCCAAATGCATTGAGATGGAAAAGACTAGAAGCCATAATTCTAGGTAGGTCGTTTTTAAGTCTTCTCAGGATCACCTGAGAAACTTTAAAAAATTAAGGTGGAAACTGAAGTGGGCTTCAGTTCCCAGGCTTTAGCTTTTTCAACAGCCCCTTTGATGATTCTATTGCTACCCTAGGTTTGAGGACAAATACTCTGGATTATCCTTCTGTAATAATAGCAGTATTGTTCTTTGTATTCTCACTCTTTCTATTTATTAGGACTTTTATATGCATATCCCTGTGGTCATTCATGATAGTACCTTTGTCTTGTGTTTTTATTTATAGTCTTAATATTTTAGGTTAGCCTTCTAGGTATCCTCATTTATTCAACAAGGAGTAATATCTAATATTTACATACTGCTAACCTGTGCCAGGCACTACTGTAAATACTTTACATTTTTAATTCATTTAATTCCCTTGACAGCTACATAGGATAGGTCCTGTTATCACCCCCATTTTACACGAGGATCTGGAGGCACAAAAATGCTATTTTCCCCAGTGTCTTACAGCTAGTTAGAGGGAGAGTTGGATTTCACTGATGGAGTCTAAGTTTCTAGCTTCGAGGCTGTACTGTCTCTGTAGTTGAATACTTGCTATGTGCCAGAGACATTCTGTGTTCTAGGTGCTGAGATTAAAGCAGTGAACAGAACAGATGGAAATCGTGTTCTTGGTAGAACATATAGCCTAGTGGAAATTTGTAAGTGTGTTACTGATTTTAGGCAAGATCTTGTTTCAGTAAAACGCTTTACCGCTAAGCTGTTGCCCTCATGTAATTACTGATAACTGTATAGTCGTTGAAATAATTAAAATACATAGTTGGAGTACATAGCATAATTGAAAATGCATAGTATCTTTACTTCAAGAAATGTTTTATTAATCTTGACTGGTTTTTTTGGGGGCGGGAGATGAATAAGTGGACATTTATTTTAAAAAATCCCACAGCTCTTTCTCTAGACTTTAAGTCTGTTTAATTTTTTCTAGTTTTCTCTTACAGAGTTAGCCTTGGGCTAGAGGGTAAAATTTTATACTTTTGAACTTGCTGAGTTCTCTCAGAGTAGAGGGCCTTCATGTATTTTTGCCTCTTTTTTCCCTCACTAGAAAATCTCGGGAATCCAGACCTTTATCAACACTCATTCACCTTTACAGCTTCTCATTGTGGCATCTCATTCTCTCCAAGCCCTGTGAAATGACCCATGTGGCTGCAGACTGAAGCTAAGTTGAGCTAAAATATTATTGACTGCTAATAGCTTCAGGAGCTACCCATTTTGATATAGGTTGTGTTTTAGCGGGAGTTTCCATGTGAGCCGCACAGAAGGAATGGTATGGGCCTCGCTGGTACTGTGGCATAGCCACTGCAAGTATTTTTAGCTCAGGGGCCCTTTCCTCACCCCCTCCACTTAAACAGCTGCTTACTCTGTGTGTGTAAACAAGTTCTTCTCCCTCCTCCCCAAGGACCTAGACTTGAGACCCTTATTCGGTCCTTCACAAATATAGCAGGAGTTGTGACCTTTTACTCTAATCTGGATGCTCTTGAGATTTTCAAGTACATGCTGACAGAGATTTTATGGGAATATGTAAGTATCTGCTTCATGGTGAGAAACAAACCTTTTAACAAGGAGCTCACCCAGTACTGTTCCTTTGCACACAGTTGGTAGTACCTTAATAGCGGAACAGAATTCACCTAGTGAAATTGTGTCTTTTGAAAGGTTGTCTTGAAAACATTTTATTCAGTTGTAGTTAGAAGAGTGCTTTTCTGCCAAAAGGAACAATTCCTGAAACAGCCTGTCTTTCTGAGCTTTTGTTCTCTCCAGCTCATTCTCCTTAGCCCCATCCAGTTTGCCTTGTAACTAGTGAGTAGCTAAACACGTCAAAATTGCCTGCATTTATGATTAGTCTTTACTACAAAACTGTAAGATACTTGAAGCCAGGGAAGACATCCTGTTCAGTGTATTTTCCCAGTACTTCCCACAGTGTGGTCCATCAAGACCCTCATTATATACCTGTGGAAAGGTAAGGGAAGCAGGAAGGGATTTTCCTGGGGTGTTAGACCTTGACTGTGGGGAATAGGAATTTTTAAGCCAGGTGGTCCGAGTCCAAAGTTTACAGTTCAACTTTATCAAAAAATCAAATTTTCTATAATGATTTAATAATTCTCTTCATAAGTCAGTGCTCATCATGGTAAGTGTACTGTTAATCCCGGGATTTCACCTATTTCACCCATCCCCTCTGTCTACCCTCCCTCTGGTAACCATCAGGTTGTCTTCTATAGTTAAGAGTCCATTTTTTGGTTTGTCTCCTTTTTTCTTTTGTCATTTGTTTCTTAAATTCCACCTAGGAATGATATCATGTGGTATTTGTTTTTCTTTGACTTATTTCATTTAGCATTATACCTCCTAGATCCATCCATGTTGTTGCAAAAGGCAAGATTTCATTCTTTTCTATGGCTGAGTAATATTCCAGTGTGTGTGTGTGTGTGTGTGTGTGTGTGTGTGTGTGTGTGTGTGTGTGTGTACACATATACACATCTTCTTTATCTACCAAAAATCGATTATTAAATGAATTAGCCACTGGAGTATATATCACCCACAAAAACCCTTTGTTTTCTTGGGGAGCATTGTAGAGCTCATGACCTATGAGTGATTTACCAGTTGCTGTAACCTGATTGCTTTCTTTCCAGTGGGACTATAAGCACCTCAGGGGCAGGGAGAGTGCTTTGTTTATTCATTCTCAGGACTATGGAGAGTACTCCATGAACAAATGTTTTAAATTAATTAGTGCCTTATGATTAAAACATTTTTCTTATAAAGATACAGTAATGATTTGCATCAACAACAGAAGCCTTTTCTCTCAGTACTTGAAATGAGATCCAAACCTTTGGGAAGGATACTAACTCACTCTTACAGAGCAGTGGTACATAGGATTCTTGACTGAGGTTGTAAAATAATAAGTAACAGAGTCACAAATCTAGTAGATGTATTTTCAGTTCTTATAGGTATTGACAAAATCACGGAGATACCTAACCTAAGTTATACTCAGAAACTTTAGGAATTAAAAGAGTTACATTTGAACAGATTGGAAAAAGGAACCTGATTAATTCATTTTTAGCACTAACTTCAATCAAATAACATATGCTGCTAAAATTGGAGTTTTTAAAAAATGTGGTATTCACAATAATTAGAATAATGGATTCTAAGAGAGATCATTAGAGCTCACAATGTGCTTTAACTCTTACCAGCTGTGACAGGGCAAGCCATTGCTATTCCTCAGATTTTGCCTAGAAGCTTTAAAAGAATCTGTTTATAAACTGGAACCAATACTTAAGTGTTACTGGATTAACACTTCAGAATTTCATGTTTACACATATATTTCACAACTCTCTTTAATATGCTTTAAAGCTGTCTGAGACTTATTTATGTGTTACACAGCTATGGTGGGTTCCATAATCTATAGCTACTTTCTTTTGAAATTAAATTTATTGCCACAGAAAATTGTGGCGAAAATAAAGCTAAAAGGTGTTGCAGCCTACTAATTGAAAACATGTATTCTATAACTAGTAAGCATTAGTAAGCACTTAAGAGGTAAGTCTTATTTAGCTTTTTTGAAGTTTAATACAAAAAAGATTTAAAATATTAATAGTAAAGTTTTCTCAGAATAATTTTAGCTAGACTATGTACATATATATGACATAATTTTTTTGACTTAAAACAATTCTAAGCTCTAATCCCAAACAGAATTCATGCAAAAGAGTTAAAATTTGGCTGAAGATAATGTGGGAAGGGGTTCCTCCCCATAAGGATCTTAAAATAATCAAAACTAATAGAATTCAGTAAAATAGCAGTATACATAAGCTGTTGAAGTCAATTATGTAAAACATTTGAGTACTTACTATTTGTGAGGCATTGTGCTAGGGTAGGCATTATGGATATAAGAATGAACAAAATATATGTGCTAAATTGTATGGATTTAATTAGAAGTGTAATGAGGACAAGGTTCATAAATGTTTTCTTCTTGTGGCCTGGGTGGAGCTGTGTATCAGCAGCTAGTTAAAAACCAACCAACCAACCAACCAAGCAACCAGCCAACTACATCTGGGGTGTTTTTGATAGATTCATGTCACATGCATCTGTTCAGGTGGTAGGTAAGTGAATCTTCAACCACCTGCCTCCCTCTCTCCAGTTGATGAGATACTCCTTTCTACCTGCTGGTACAAAGCTCTGTGGTAGCACCCACTTTATTGTGTGGTGATTACTTATGTGTCTGAAGTTTTACTGGTCTGTGAGCTTCTAGAAAGCAGAGACCAATTTTGTGTTAACGGTCTGTAGCTTCCCAGCACATTGGGCATATTTAACTGTGGTTGGATAGATGGGTAAGTTAATAAGTTGGAAGGAAAGGGGGAAATGGGAAAAGAGAGAGGAAAGAATAAGAAGGAAAATGGGCTGGGTGGAAGAGAATGAGAAGAGGAAATATAAGAGAGAATAGGACATGGCTGGCCACCTTTTTCCCCTGTCCTCTTCAGACGAGACTAGCTGTGACTTTCTGTCCCTGGGGCTGAGGGGACGGCATGAAGGCAGTGGCATTAGAGCTTGGTTTGGGCTGAGGTGAATCTCTGAGACTTACAGAAGCATCACTTACTGTAGGTTAGTACCTAGATGACTAGTTTGGGTGCATTTCAGGAATACACTCCAAGCTAGGAAGTTGGAGGACCTGTCTGCCTTTACTTTTAATCTCCTGAACAACAGCATTACCTCATCAGCTGCTGAGCCAGTGTGAAGGATACTAAGGCTTTTTTAGTGTAATGCTCTTCAGACCAGTGTCCTTCCCACAATGCTCTGACAACTTCCCTGTCAGCTCACCTTTGAATGATGATTGCATTTGAATGGGAAATGATATTCCTAAAATGTGTGCTTTAGATAAAATTATATTTTTGCCTCCTAGTTAAAAAGGATTTATGTCAAGAAAGAAATGTTTTCAGAATAATGTTTGGTATCAGTGTTTGGCAAACATTTCCATGGGCAGTCGCTGTTTACACCATACCACAGGCTTTCCTGTTAACCAGGAACTGTTTGAAATGCTTAGATCAAATATTTTGAAGTCATTTGTTATTGAGGTTGTGGTGCCCTTTCTCACTCAGCTCACATCCTAAATTCGCCTCACTGAAGAGCAATATAAGGTCTTAAAGAATTCTGAGACAAAGCTACTTTTCAAAATTTGGTTAGAACTAGAGCGAAGTGGGCAAAGGGAAGGGATCCTTCGCTGCTGAGGGGCTGGTGGGAGAACTTTCATAATGGAAGATCAGCTTTGGTTCCCCTCACCTCTGAGCTTTTCTCCTGATGGGCTGCTGGGTTCTGGGGTGCGTATGTGTGTGAGCTATAGGGAAAAGCTGGGGGCAGAGCTATTTTTAGATCTGTGCTTTGGGGAGCCAGTGGCTGGAAATTGATTCTTAGAGGCAACTAGTAGAGGAGAAAGAAACAGGGGTCACAGATTATGAAGAAAAAATAAAAAGACCTGAGTTTACATACTGAGAGCCCTTGACTGCACACACAGCCCCACCTCTCTTCATGGCAAAGTCCTGGGCCTACATTTATTTCCCACAGCTGGTTTCTGCCTCAGATACAGAATAGAGAAAAGAAGGTTAGATGTGCATATCCGAGCAGGCTACAGAACAGTGTATCTTAGTGTCCTTTTAGTTTTTAAAGTCTCATTTGGTGTTTAAATTTCTTTCAAAATTATAGTGAAGTGAAATCAAATGTATAATTGAGCTATGAATCCAAGGGTATTAACAGTTTAAACCAAAACAAAGATGTTTGGATTTTGATGCATTAATTTAGCACATAATTAGTCTGATCCTTGCCAGCACTTTGCCATGCATCCATTATTCAGGAGGAAGCTGAGGAAACCTTCTTCACTATAACTTTTTCCTTCTTCATGAAATCCTCAGATTACCTCTTCTTTGTAGTAGGGACTAGCACTTACTTTATTATTTTTTTTAAAGATTTTCATTTATTTAAGAGAGAGAGAATGAGAGACAGCACAAGAGGGAAGAGGGTCAGAGGGAGAAGCAGACTCCCCGCTGAGCAGGGAGCCCAATATGGGACTCAATCCCTGGACACCAGGATCATGACCTGAGCCGAAGGCAGTCGCTTAACCGACTGAGCCACCCAGGTGCCCTAGCACTTACTTTATTATGTGAAATGTTAAAATTCTATCCAGTTCGTTTTCTACAAAATTTTAGTTATGGAATATTGTAGATAGGAGTCCTTGAGTCAGCTTAACTAATTTAAATTGGCATTTTATTTCATTGGCTTATCAGTTAGAATAATTTTACATACAAACAGAAAATTCCAATTCAAACTGACTTGATTAAGAAAGGAATTTATAATCTCTCTCTCTCTTTTTTTTTTTTTACCAGCAAAAATGAGTTTATTTAGGAATTACAGAGAATTACAATCCAGGATAAGCAGACTATGGCAAAATCCTAGGCAAGTCTCGGGCTTGTAATCTCTGAAGTGGATGGATGTCCAGGTAGGGTGGTGTCAGAGCTAATTGATTCAGACTAGGGGCTCAGTAGTGCCATTGCAGGATTGTTGTTTTGTTGTTGTTGTCCATCTGTAGTCTCTGACATTCTGTGTTGGCCTCAGTCTCTGGCTGTTAGCACCTCACACCACCTTCAGATATGAGAATGTTTCCAGAAGAATAGATACCATCTTTTATTATGTCTCTTTCCTAGTATGAAAGAAACCTTCCCTAGGGGCCCCACAGTAGACTTGCCCTGTCTTCTCATTGGCAAGAATTAGACCACTTGCCTGTTCCTAAACCATTATCAAGAAGGGAAATGGATGATAATGACTGGTTTAGATTTATTTGTGTTGAAATCAGAGCAGCTCCTATAATAGCTAAGTCTCTACTGCCTATGTACAATTGTCAAAGTGCTTTGCTGAATATGGGAGGAAAATGGATTTCATTGCACATGAATGAAGATAGTTTTATGAGAAAATGAAAAATGTCATAAATACACATTACATTTTTAGGGAATTAAAAAAATACCACAACAAAGGAATTTTTTTCTAGTTTTCTAAACTTTGAAGCCAGGCATGCGATAATATTTCTTATTTATTTCAGGCCTTTGCATTAAGGATATTTTTTTTCCCCATGTCATTAGTTACTGGGACAAGATTTAAAAGCCTTTTTTTTATTTGTATAAAACAAGTTTTAAAAGTAATTACATAAAAAATGAAATCATATTTTACTTCTTATTTTCTTAAATGAATTGACAGAATGGTACTAAATGTCAACTTAGGTTTTTGAAGGTACATTGTGAAGCATAAATGAAACATTGGTAAGTTAAATACTTACGGACTAACTAGAAGTCTTATATGAGATTTTTGGCTGCAGTCTACTGATGGTAGAGTTTATGGCTTGGGAGGAATGTTAAGGTTAAATAAGGGCTGAAGGGATATTGGAGATGTTATTCCTCTGTCAAGTGCAGTCATTTGCACACCTGCAGCACTGGAGTCTTCTTTCAACATGCGTAAAAGCTCACTAGGGGCCAGGCTGCTTCCAGATTTACTTCCTGCTTACTTTGTTCTCTTTCCCACTGTGCTTTTCTGCTGTGTCCTTGCTCGCATTTGTTTGAACCTTTTTTGGAGGGAAAGTTGTTCTTGTGGATTTCAGATTTTCTCGTTATATAAAAATTATGGAATTATTGAGATTCCTATTAAAATGTTTTTTTTTCCATTCAGTTACTGTTACCATTAGCAAGGTGATTATAAAGAGAGCCTGGTAAATGTATTCTTTGGGGAATTACCAACGGAGGAGGAACATCTGGAAAGTTCTGTACAATAATAAAAATGGAAACAGATGCATAATTGCTACCCTGACTTCTGTCAGAAGTCTCTGTTATTAGTAATTTAGGAAAAATTTTATTCTGCCTACCCACAAGGAAAGGTAAATATATGCTCATAATATTGTTGAAACTGAAATGAATAGTTTTATTTAGTCTTAGAGATTTCAGTGAAAAATCTTATATTTCCAAGAGTAATAATTTTGCTAATAAAATAGAGGAATTAAAATATAGTAACTTTGATATGACTTGCCAAACAGATGTAAATTCTTTAACTAAAATAGTTTATGTGATTAAAAATGTGGCATATTACTGTTTTGAAATGATATAAAAATAAGCCCAAAATATTGAATTCTAAAGAAATCTGTGAGGTTTTAAGGAAGTAAT
Organism: Eumetopias jubatus; assembly: GCF_037043125.1. Lineage (NCBI taxonomy): Eukaryota > Metazoa > Chordata > Mammalia > Carnivora > Otariidae > Eumetopias > Eumetopias jubatus. Next base: position 125,216,919 of record NW_028274808.1, on the reverse strand, counting down.
TTTTCTGATATGAAATATGATCTAACTTGGCTCATTAAATGCATACTGTTCCTCCGATGGCATTCTGCGTAATAGGTGTTCTCTCTACCCCATCCCTGATCCCCTGCTGTGTTTCTCTGATGGAGCTCATTGACACTTGAGTAGCAAAAGCACCTTCTTTTGTAGGGAAAGTTTGAAGTCGTAGATCCTTTGTCCTTGATGTTAGACATTATGATTATGTTATATAAGGTTTATATTGCCCTTTGGAAATAGAAGTGATCCCTTTAAATTAAAGTTTGTATAAAGGATTAAACTCTTTTAAACATATTACTTGTTCCTGTGCTGTTTTCAAATTACCGCCTCTCAGTCAATGACTCATAAGGTCAGTAAATACATTTGGGGCAACCTACAGGCTGCCAGGCACTGGGTTAGGTACCAGAACTGACAAATACCTTTTTCCTCATGGAGCTTAAATTCTTTAAATCCTCTTAAATATTCACTGATACCTTAATTTAGAATTGACTCTTTTCTGCCTTTTTATTTTCCTAATAATTTATTTTTGCAGTTCTCATGGTAGCCGGCAGTGCTTAGCTTCTAGTATAGCAGTATTTGAATGTATCTGTCGGTACTATAAGGTGAAAGATTTTAAATATGTGTTTCACATGCAATTTTTGTGCTTAAAAGGAGAAAGAGAAAAGTTGTGGATAAAACGAACAGGTTGAGCGTGAAAGTTACAGCAAGGCGGTGCAGTGTAATGAGAGATGACTGGAACGTTAGTCAAAAGACATGTCATCGCTTAGTTCCATGAATAGGTGACTCACTTTGCTGCTCCTTTTCTCAGTAAGCCAAAGAGGTAATAGAGTGAAATGCCTGCCATATCAGCTTCACTCAGGGTGTTTCTAAACACCAGATAAGATCACATGTAAGAGACTATTTTGACCTGAACAAACTTAGGTTCTTATATTCCATTGTTTTCAGCATTTTATTAGTAAATGTGAACAAATAAAGTGGATTTGTGGCTTTCAGTAATTCAAATGCAAAATGATATTAAATTATGCATGATTACTAATTAATTAATTGGATTAATGGTTGAAGCATTGTGTGATCCTACTTAACACCAAGAGCTACAAAAGTAGCACCGCAAGAAATGGGGCACATGATTGGGTGAACTGTGCCTGATCTGAGAATGAGATGCTATTTTATATGGACAGGAATCATACATGGTATGAAGTTGGATCATTTCCAAGGACAGAATTATTTTCTGCTAAAATACATTTTAAGGAAGCAGTTCTAAAGAGTCAAATGTAGATTGTTTTCAAAGTGTATTCTACAGAGCATGGTAAGATGTTAATGATTGCTCTTGGATTAAAAGATTCCAGGGTTAAATAATTTTTTGATAAACAATGTAAAACTTAATTTACTGTAGAACATTTCAGAGCTTTTATATGCTGATGTATATAGTGAAACCTTAAGAGGCATACAGAATATGTAGCATTTTCCAACAATGTTTGAGAATGGATATTTTCCTCTCACAAAACATCTCTTCACAGCACACTTTGTGTGGTCCCAAGACCAGCAGCATCACCATCACCCGGGCCCCACCCCAAACCCTATGGAATCAGATTCTCTGTATTTTCACAAACCCTCCAGGTGAGTCTGATGCATGTTAGGACCACTGAACTGGGTTCCTGGAAGATACTTTGGAAAATAAAGGCTAATGAACTTAAAATACTCATACTTTTAAAAGAAAGTCGCTATTCTATTCTGGGTAGTGATATTTATGTCTCAAGTTTTCTCAAGCAGGAGTGTGTGTGTGTGTGTGTGTGTGTGTGTGTGTGTGTGTGTGTTTGTGTGTCGGTATGTCTGTGTGTCTGTGTGTCTGAGAGAGAAATCATCAAAGAAAAACAAATGCATTTTTGCTCAAGCAGGAGGGGTGTGTGTGTGTGTGTGTGTGTGTCGGTATGTCTGTGTGTCTGTGTGTCTGTGTGTCTGAGAGAGAAATCATCAAAGAAAAAAAGCAAATGCATTTTTGCCAAGTAGAATAGGTGTGGTAGAATGTAAAAGGTGTTGAAAGTTTATGATTCAGGATTTAGTAAAAGTGGAGTTGGATTAGCTTTAGATTATGTATCTGACTTTATGTACCACACCCTGAGTATTTCAGATTTATACTTCTGTAAGTTGAAGAAGTGCACACTTGCATATTGTGGATTAAAAAGTGGAATTGCTCAGGATTTTAATTTTCATAAGGAGCTATGCCTTTATTTTTTTTTAAGTATCCTATCTCTCTCAATTTATTCTAGCAGGTCATTCTAGCAGGTTCTTTAAGATTTCCTTCTGATTCTGCTCTTAGAAAATTTTCAACAATTACTTACTGGTTGCATAGTAGGGGCTTGGTCGGCACTGTGCTAAGTGCTGGACATACATAGGTAAATACAGTGTTGATCATCACAGAGTTTACAACGTATGGGAAAGTAGAGGCAAAGAAATGGGTATTGCCTAAGGAGTGATGTGCTCTGGTAAGGAAGTCCAAGATGTCAAGGAAAAGGAGGGGCACGTATACTGGACCTTGGGAATTAGGGAAAGTTTTTCCAGAGGAAATGTAGAATAAAACATTGTGATATGGTCCATATAGTTTATTATATTGCACGATGATTAACTTGGAAAATAGTACAGGAATATTCTATCACAATTCTAAATTTGGGAAGGAAAAACAGTACTCAGTTTGGAAGCATCTCTTTAAGTTGTGGGCAGTTTATCATGTCACAAAAAATTAAGTGCATCTATCTTTTGTAGGTTGAATTGTAGAAAAAACAAAGGCCATAATTATCCTGAATTTAAAAATGATAGGAAATGAAACTTAATTAAATTAAGTATGTGATTATGGAGTTATCCAAGCCTGTTCTGATAAGTTATGTTTAAGCTATTGTGAGAACATATTTCTATTAATAAGTCTTGCATATTTTTTAGTTACAGTGAATTTCCTTAGAAACAAATAATAAATTATATATTTGGATATCTTTAAAAGGGAAAATTCCAGATTTAGGGAAAATAATATTTATAAATACTTATGACTTAAAACCTTTTTCAGAAATGTTAATGTGTAAAACCATGTGTGACTATAGACTTCTACCCATATATGTATTTACATTTATATGCTTCAATGTATTTTGTATTTGTGAATATAATTATGTCTCTTTTGATGAAGAACCTATTCATACTGTGTCAAAAAAGCTAGACTTAATTTTAAAATTCTAATGTTTAAAATATTTTTAAGTCACTAGTTTTCATTAATTACCTATTAAGTGTCAGCATCATAGGTAAGATCTGATTCTGTGTAGTTTATAATTTTAGATTCCTCCTCCCCTTTTTTTTTTTTTTGAGAGAGAGAGAGAGAGGGCACAAGCGTGAATGGGGGGAGGGGCTGAGGGGGAGATTGAGAGAGAGAGAATCTTAAGTAGGTTCCACCCCCAGCGCTGAACCCAACTTGGGGCTTGATCTCCTGAACCTGATCATGACCTGAGCCAAAATCCATAGTCAGATGCTTAACAGACTGAGCCACCTACGCACCCCTCCCTTTCCTTTTAAAAACTGTTTCAGGTACTGTTATTTCTAGGGCCTTCTTTTGGAAAATTTACCTCTATATAGATATTGCCATGATGTCTGAAACAGTAGAGTAGATGTTAATAGTGTTAACTTAAATATGTATTAACTTTTTTTTTTTTTTTTGATTTACTGCTGAAGGTAAATGATTATCTACTCCAGGCACTATTATTATTCCAGTTAGCTGGAGTCCCTAAGGGTCGATAGAGGAAGGTTAATTTGCACCATGGAGCAGATGATTTATTTATTTGATCGGGTTGGTCTCAAAAATAAAGGAAGTATAAAAGTCATACTGCATGGGTCAGATCCTACTCTGCAGTTACCCTGAGCCTATCATTTAAATTTTCTGAGCATCATAGAGCTTCCTCTTCTTTAAATGTAGGTATAAGTAGTACCTGCTTCATAGAGTTGTTATGAGGATTAAAAAAGTTAATTAATATGAAGTACTTAAAATAGTCCCTGGCACATAGTAGATGATCAATAAATATTAGTAATTATCATGCTTCATTTGACCTTCAGTAACCTTTCATTATTCTCAGGGTATAGAAAATATCTTTAACAAGGTTCATAAGACAGCCCTGTTGTCTTGCCACTATCCCTTCTCCACACTTTTTTCCCCTGGACCTTCTAAGCTCCTTACCATCTTCAGGGTATTTTGTACCTGCTGTTATTTTCTCTCCTGAAATGCTCTCTTCTTCATCTTCCCTTGGCCAACTGCTTTTTCTCATGCTTCAGATTTGAGCTCAAAAGGCATATCCTTAGCCTAACCGTTGCTGATATTCCCACCAGCCCTCCACACCCCAAACTACAGGCTGCCCTCCCCGTTACTAGCTGTGTCCCATATAGAATTTTACAGTTTATAATGATACAATCAGGTTATTTGTTGTCTTTTCACTCCATAGCATATTATGGGCCCAGAACTATTTCTTAGCACATAGGCACAAAAAAAATATTTGTAGAGTGTGTGTGTGAGGGAGTGAGTGAATTATGAATGAATACATTGCCCTATATACACTTGGGAACTGTGCATACTTGGGTATTATAAACACATGTGTACTACATAATCCTGATACATGAGATTAGACATTTTTCATTTTCTTGAAAGTTGAGAAGGTAAATACTTCAGTGTGTGCAAGTGCACTTGAGAACTACCCATACAGAGTATAATGTTTGGATTTTGTTGATTAAATGAAAAACATTTTTTTTTTGATATTTGCAAATTGTGCAAAACACAGAAGTATATACTTGAAATATACTAATCACAGTTTGAACCTTGTTAATCGTTTTCCATTATCCTGGGGAATTTAAATCTCATGGGCTTGAGCAGCTATCCTGGGCCGCTCTGGGGTTGCAGGAAACAGAGTTGTGTCCCCTGGTGTGCATCTGCAGGTGATCACCCTGAGGCAGTTGGCTGCACGAAGTCATTGAGGATCAGAACAAGTTGGACACTGAGGCTCCTGCATGAGTCTTACAAGTACAGATTTGTTTTAGAGAACAGATCAGTTCATGATCTGTGTCGTTCTTCCTTTTCGTTTTTTCTTTATACTTGTCCTATCTCTCTACCCTCGGTATGTTTGTTCTTTCTCTTTCTTGCCTTCCTGCAACTTTGCACGCTTGAAAACTTTTCTCTTTTCTCACCTTCACCTCCTCTTTGAAAAGCTAAGGGAGGTTTTTCTCCCCCCTCTAAGATTTTTGTGTGAATCTCCGAAGACCTCTACAACTTTGAACATTGGCAGTGAAAACCTGATCAAAATAAACCCATTTAAAGACATTAGACTTCCGTGTCACCTGGAGATTAAGGTTTAGTGTAGGACATGAAATTCTATAGTGTAGAACCTTATGAACCAGAACCAATAAAATGGCTCAGCAGAGTGGGTGTGTTTTATACTCTCCGCATCACTGATTACACAGCACAGAACCTTCAGCCTCAGCAATGAGCAGCCAGCCCTTCTTTGTCTTACTCAGGGAAGTGGCAGGGCCTATTTTAGATATTTTGAGGATAAAAGGAGCTTATCCCTCCCCCCATTTGAAACCAACAGTTCTTAAGAATGAGGCTCTCATTAAAATCACAGGGGACCCTGTGCCGTTTGTTAGTTTTTCTTTGATTTGAAAATATCCTTCAAAGATAGGGGAATAGCTTCTTCTCACCTTGATGAGGCGTTATCTCCTTGACAGCCATTCACTTTTGCAGTTTCTGGGCTTGTTTTGGAAGATATATAGATTTTATTGGTTGTCTGAGTCCACTTTGATTATATAGACAGTTGTAAAGATTTTTTATGTAGAGCATTTTAATGTTCTATAGAACAGTAGGGGTTATCTTTACAGCAATTTTTAAAAATGTAAGACATGCTTTGTTGACACTTTTTTTGGCAGCAGTATGCACACAAGATGTTCGACAGGGTTATTCCCTATGCATGCTAACACTTTGCCTGAAATTATTTTCTAAAAGAAATGACTTTTAAAAGTGGAGTAATCTAGTAATATTAACAAGTTTTCAGAAATGCAATAAATTTTATCAGTTGGCAAAATATTTTATGTTGTCATAGTGATAATGTCTTTGGTGATAAGCAAATGTGGTCAGAAAGATGCAATAATATTCTTTTAGATGCCAATTTATATTGAAAATATTCAAATATAAATTTTGTAAAACTCTGCTGTTTAAAGATTTTTATCTCCTAATACCTGCTAACTGTTATTAAAAAGCGAGATTACCAACCACTTAAAAGCTATCCTGTTTCCTATTGTTGGTAGTTAATTGGGTAATGATTAGAATAGCTGTAAATGAAGTAATTTTCAGTAATGTTTTTTGGTATACATTCTAACCTTTGTGGAAATCTTCTCTAGTGAGTCACTTAAAGGAGATGACTGCTGGAAAAAATGAAGGATATTATCACCTACATGCCTACATATGGTCCTTGAGCATGGATATGTGCTTTGTTAGGGGCTTGGTACAGCAGGATAAAAAGTGCTTAGAAACTTTTAAATTTTAATTTACTGGGTGACTAGGTTGTTTGGTACATGATACAAAACGAAAAGCTGTAAAAAGTAAGCTTTCTCCTTGTTCCTGTCTCCCATCCACGTGGATGTCCTTCCCAGAGACAATTGCTGTGACCACATTCTTGTTATTCTTCCAGAGGGTGTGCCCATGTATACGTGTATATTATATATGTATATGCATATACACATATACGTGATGCACAATAGTGTATATAGCATACATATTATATACAACATGTATGTCTTTTAAATCTTTTTTTAATTAAAGATTTTATTTATTTGTCAGAGAGAGAGCAGAAGCAGGGGGCGTGGCAGGCAGAGGGAGAAGCAGGCGTGAGAACAGTGTTATGAGCATCCTATGTCACGTACTGATGTGATCACCCAGTGATTATCTGGTTATCCCAACCGAATGAGGTTCTCCTTAGCTTCTTCTACCTCTCTCTCTCTCTTTTTTTTAAAAGATTTTATTTATTTGAGAGAGAGACAGACAGAGTTGGTGAGAGCGAGCACAAGCAGGGAGTAAGAGGGAGAAGCAGGCTCCCCGCTGAGCCGGGAGCCCGATGCGGTGCTCCATCCCGGGACCCTGGGATCATGACCTGAGCCAAAGGCAGACGCTTAACTGACTGAGCCACCCAGGCATCCCCATATATGTCTTTTAAATACAAATTAGAGTAGCTTTATACACTGATCTGTATCTTGCTTTCAATCGACAATAAATGTCAGGCATTCCATATTAATACATATAAAACTGCATCATTCCTTTAAAGGCTACATACAGTTCTTTTAAATGCACTGTATGGGTATAAAGTGTTGGGTTTTTCCAGTCATTTTTTATTTATATATGTGTGTGCATAGAACTGCAAGAACATTTCGTAGAGTATAGAGAGTTTGAACACCACGGGGCTTGTGCCGGTTTCCGCACCCACCACAGTGTGTGCATTGAGTGTCATTTTAGATGCTACCAGTGACTCTGTATCCAGCTCCTGAACTTTTGAAAAACTGGTAAAGAAAAAATTCTCTCTCTTTGATGTTTTACTTTGCATTTTTCTTATGGAAGTTCAGTATCTTTTCATATACTTAAAAGCTACTTAGGTTTGATTTTTTTGGTAAAATCTTCATTTGTGTTGATTGACTAGTTTTCATCAGTTGTCAGTCTTTGTTCTTGCTTATTGTTTAGGAGCTTCTTATATTCAAGGGAAAAAACAGCTCTTTGTGAGGATTTGGAAATATTTATTCAGTTTGTATTTAACTTGATATATGAGGGGATTTTTTGAAGCTTTTTTTTTTTTTACCTAGGAGAAGGTAATTCTTCCTACAAGAAATTTTTACCTAGAAGCATACCTAGAATTTTTTTTTTGCCATTTACTCTGTGCCAGACACTCTTTAAAACCTTTTAATTTGTTCTCATAAATTCATTGAATCCTCAAAAAATAAAAACCATGAGAAGTTAAGTGCCCAAAATCTCACAGCTAAGTTGAACTTACTCTGATCCCAAGGCCCACTGTCTTAACTACTATACTGCTTAAACCTGTTTTCCTTAAAGAGCGAAAATGTAATATTTCTGATAATTTCTCAAAAAATTCTAATTCACAGGAGTTTTTTTCTTTTTGAAGTGGGACACTGATACTTAGCAGGTATCCATTTTAATTATAATTTTTTTCCAAATAGAAATACTGATTGAATACTCAAAGTAAAATGAACAATTATTTGTTCTTATGGTTATAAAAGCATTTTATACTCAGATTTATATATTTGATGAAAGAAATATTAGGCATGGAAGAAATGGATATCTGAAAAGGTGATATTTATAAATAGTACATTTTGATTTATCTTTTTCCATCTGAAAAAAATAAGAATACTTATTTACTGCGATTGGGTTTTAGGTGAAGTGTGTTAGACTAATAGGAACATTTTTGGCATAGCAGAACCCTAAGGCAGGGTGCAACACATAGATGTGGAATCATGTTTTATGGGGTTCCCAACTTCAGAAAGATGGGCAAAAGGCCAGAGGCTATTTAAATACCTTAGATCTCTATTACTCTTTTCTGGGTAAGCCTATTATTGACCAAGACCTTCTGTGAATAGTTGATTGTTTTCTGTCTTAAATGTAAAAAAATAAACGTTTAAAAAAATACTGCTTTTTTACATGCTTGCATTTAAAAAAATTTGCTGTCTTAACACTGGTATAATTTGCTCTTAGTCAAGTTTTATGAGTCTACAGTAGAAGTCGGTAAGTTGTATGGTGAGTCACAGTGGCAGGTAGGAAAAGGTTTTGTGGATGAAATGGTCCCTGTATTAAATCTTGAAAGAAGAGGAAGCGGCATTACACAAATAGGGATGTCTTCACTGCTTCACATCTTCATGCCATGTTGTCCGGAGTAACAGCCATGTGCTTTCACTCCAGAAAGTCTAGAGAGAATGCTGAGACTCACCCTGATTGGACTGCAACTGGAGTGCACATTCCATCCCTGGTCCTAGGATTACATGCATCCCCATTGGAAGGTAGGGCTTCTTGGGAAGTAGGAAAATAGACTGATAATACAGTCAGGAGTTCCCATGGGGCCAATGGGAAGGGAGAGTGAACACACACACCAGGGACCTGGCACAAGTACCGTGGAGCATAACTTCTAATGTCTCCTGTTTTATGTTAAATATTAATTATAATTTTATATTACCTTCCACAGTACACTTAAGTATAAATCAAAAATTCTCTTAAAATCCTTGAGTAAAAGGAATGATTCAAAGCTATTGTTTAACCTGTGTTCAAACATCCCTTGGTACCAGTAGGTACTTGTAGACAAGTCATATAATCCTACACCAACACTCTTGAATGTAAACACACATTTGTTGTGTAAAGAGAACACTGAAAGGTATTAAATACTATGTCCTAGATATATTCTAAGCCATGAAAATATTGTCCGTTTTAAGGGTAAGTTTTCCACAATTCATTTTGATGTACAACTGCATATAACCACTGGAATTAACTACTTCTTGGGTATTAATAACCGTAATAAAAATATCTGAGGGTACTTATTTTCAAAACATGCTTTGTATCCTGGGTCATTAAACTTAGTCTGTGAATGTGTTTAGAAGCTGTAATTGTGCTGCAGGACATTTTAAAAACCAGAATTGAACTCTTCACCCCAGTTTTCTCTGAGGTAATTATAGGATGAAAAATAAGGAAAAAAATCTATTTATCTTCATTAATGAAAGTGTCTCACAGTACTGTTCAGTACCTTTTAAATTTAATGATATTTTCATTTTACACGTGCACACACAAACAACACACTTAGGCTTATCTGTCTGTTTTTAGGAAATAGAGTTATCCATTTACTCTGACACCCAGATCTCATACAAGACTCGGAGAGTAAAGAGAAACTCTAAATCATTTTTAAGCAGGAATAGGACTTACTATGTGCCAGCCACCATTGTAATGTTTTAAAATATGATCATTTGACCTTTACATCAACCCTGAGAAAGTCAGGTTCTAGTGGAATTAAATAACTTGCCCAGAGTTACCCCTGTAGCTAGGGCCCATGATCTTAACTGTACAGTGTAAAATTCCAGTTTTCTATTAAGTAAAAAGGAAACCCTTGCCAGGTAAATCTAGGGAAGTTTATTGTGAAAGCAATTTGTGGTGATACCATTCAGAGTCTTTTCTAATTTGAAAGTGAGCGGCCAACCCTGTGTTTGAGTCCTGGCTTTGGAGCAGGCTGTTTGCTGGAAGCTCACATCTGTGCTGTGCCTTTTGAAGTCATGCTTTGCTGGATCTTTGATGTGTTTCTTCTGTTCAGGTTGCTTTCAGGTGTCTAACTTCAAACGAATGGTAATGGTGCCATTTTTTTTTTACCAATAAAATAGAACTTGGATTCTTTAATCCTTGTTGTTATGTTGGTTATAATATGCTGGATTGTTAGAGAAGTTTATTTTAACTAATTGGAATATTGAATTATAAGGTTCATTTTTTGGTTGTTATTCTACGTGCTTGTTCATTCAGTGATAAATTAGGAACTTAAAAAAAATGTTTTTGTAAACACCAGCCGTTCTTCAAAAGAAGTGTGGTGAGTGAATTTCATTTTTGTTTTGGTAAGCAACAACTGGTGGAAAGCCTTAAGAAAGATTTGCTCTCTGAGCCTCCCTGAGATGCATGCAGCTTACCTTCACCTTCTTATTTTGGGTACTCACCTCAGGCTGCTGTCAGTCCCATGATGCGTTCCAGTTTTGTTGGAATAGTGAAGAATGAGCTGGGACTGTAAACCCTAAGCCTAGAAACTCTGAAGAAATATTAAATGTAAACATACACTTCTATTTTGAATCATCGATGTGATTTGAATAATCAATTTATTTGAATAATTATTTGAATAATTTTATTTTGGGTTGTTTACTTTCACTCATCTTCCTTTGTGGCTTTTTCTTGTCCTGTCTTGCCATCCCACCCCAGCCACCTGTTACAGTTACAGGAAGGAGAAGCTGATCTTAAGGAAAATAGGTTTCTTGGGAGGATTCAGAGTGGCCCAAAGAAAGAACTGAACAACAAAGCTTTAGAATTGAAGCCAATTGCCAGTTGACCTATGTCTAGACATCCTTCAAGTGGATGAGTTCTTTCTGGTCACATTCTCTGTTCAAGATTATGGTGTCTGGCAGAAAATTTGGGAGGACCCAGGTTAGGTAGTTCTCCACTTGACCCCATCTCTGGGCCAGAGAGATCGGGTCTATGTACTGTGTTGAGAAGCTTGCCGCAAAAGACTGTGCAGACGGGATGTTGGCCTCTCTTTCCCTCTCTGCTGCCCTCTGTCTCTCTCCCTCTGGATTACCTGCACACTCCCAGACATAGGCAGGCTAATTTGATACAGGATTTTGCTCTGGGGAAGAAGGATGTGCTGAAAAAAGAGAGAAGTAATGGCTCTGGATTCCAAATCAATTTCATATTGATCGCTGGGTAATTCTTGGTGAGACATGTTTTTCACTAATCAGGAGTGCAAATTGATAAGATTAATGTATGTGGCTGAGATAATAGTGGGCCAGAACTTAGAAAGCATGTATTTCCACCTATGCCCCTCTTCAGGGAAAATCAAGAGAGGAAGAAAGAGGAAGAATTAGATTAGTAATTGTACTGTTCTTCTGGTTTAGCTTCTTGCAAGACTTCTCTGCTGTCACCAGTTAGAATGTAGCAGAACAGAATGTTAACACTAAGGGACAAGAGAAAGAAAATCATCACAGAATATTGATAATTAGAATTTTATAAAATAATATGTCACAGATGACGTATTTTTAGAGGAATTAAAATTATGTAATTTAAGGAGTAGATGGGTAGAAAGTTATGAGGGAATATTTTTTTCTAGGAAATGCATACTTTTTTGTTTTTTTCTTCCCTGAATGGTTACATGGATTAACTGATACAGTTTACGCCTCCTGCCCTACTCAGTGTCTGGCACATGATAGTATGAGACAAATTTTGGTCCCTTTCCTTTCCTTTCCTTTCCTTTTAATTCCTGGCTAGGTTATAAAATCTTGGAGGACAGAGAATTGCTTCACTTAACTTTATATCGTGCTCAGTATTTGGCGGTAATTAAATACCTTGTGAATACTTACCAAGTACTTGTGTATTGATTTTTATTGAAGTATTATTAACATACAGTGTTATATTAGTTTCAGGTGTACAATATAATGACTCAGTAATTCTGTACATTTACTCGGTGCTCATCACGACAACTGTACTCTTAATCCCCTTCATCTGTTTCACCCATCCCCCCACCCACCTCCCCTTTGCCAACCACCAGTTTGCTCTCTGTATTTAAGAGTCTGTTTTTCTCTTTGCCTCTTTTTTCCTTTGTTTGCCCATTTGCTTTGTTTCTTAAATCCTGCACATGAGTGAAATCATATGGTATTTTTCTTTCTCTGACTGACTGACTTCACTTAGCATGATATCCTCTAGTTTTCATCCATTTTGTTGCACATGAGAAGATCTGATGTTTTTTATGGCTCAGTAATATTTCAGGTATATTTACTACATCTTTATTCATATCACCACATTCATCTAATTGAGGGATCCTTGAGTAGCATGTTTCTGCATCTTGGCTACTTAATATATTTAGATTTATATTTTTTAATAATTTCAATTCATTGTTAGAAAGTTCTTGAGTTTCAAGGCAGTTCAAAGTAAATTGTTAGGTTAGAAAAGGTGAGACTGAAAATAACTAGGGAATTCTTATTTTAAGGAAGGCCATTTCAAAACTTGAGACTCCTATTTGTTTCAATCACAGTCTAAAGTTTCTACTTCATATTTTCTATTTAAGCTTTATAAAACTAATTTTTATTTAAAATTCTACTTAGGTATAAGTAAAATGTTGGGATCTAGTCTTATTTACATGAAATTGCAAGAAGAAATACTAAGCAAGTATTTTTATCTGGACTTAATGAGGGATCAGGTAAAGAATTTGGAAGAATGATTTCCCTTTAGGAATCTGTGTTTAATCTTTGCTATTTTAGGAAGCACATTAGAAAGATTCTTGCAAATTCAGGGGAAATAAGAATAACAATATCAGCTTAATATATTGAGGTAAAAAAGTACATATTTATATAATTGAAGTATTTGGTAAATAAATGCAGTTCTAGTCTACCTGTCCAAACCTTTGTATTCAGTCAGGAATTCAAAGAAAGGTGAAGCTAAATTTCAGTTAAATTCTTCCATTTTTGAGTCTATGAAAGCCATTTTAAGAGGGGAATTAAAATTAATTGAAGTGCTGTATATAACAGTTCTTCATAATTAATCCCCCAAAGTACCCAGTGGGGATATTTTTCAGTAATGGAAGTATTAAAAAGGGGAAAATGTTATTTTAAAGAAATAATCACTGTAGTGATTTTCATCTATTAAGAGTGAGGTACATTTTATTTTTTATTGGGGGCAGACGGCCCTGACAGAGGGAAGAGCAAGTGTGGATAACTCCAGGCAGTGATGTGACCAGTGTGCTTGAAGACCAGCGAGGAAGCCAGGGAGCCTGGAGCGCACCGAGCCAAAGGGAGAGTCTTGAGAGGGTGTTTGGAGAGGTAACAGATCATGTTCGGACTTGTAGGCATTCGTGAGGATTTTAGCTTGTATTTTTAGTGATATGGAAATTCATTGGAATGTTTTAATCAAATAAGAAACATGAGTTGTCATTGGCTTTAAAAAGGTCATTCTCGCTGCTGCATGGAGAGTAATGTTAGGACAAAGGATGGGGAAAAAGACTTGGGGAGCCTACGGCCGCAATCCTGGGTGAGCCAGGGTGGCAGCGCTGGAGCTGATGCGAAAAAGTAAATTCAGAATGTATGGTAAAGGAGGAAGTAAAAGAATTTGAGCTGTACGTGGGAGGTAAATGGAGAGACGTCAGGAACAAGTAGGGAGATTTCCCCAGATTGGCAGATCAAGTTCCCATTTATGGGGCTGAGGGAGACTGAGATGTGAAGGTGTGGGTAAAATCAGAAGTTCATTTTTGGACATGTTGAGATATCAAATAAAATGGGTATGTGAGGCGGGAGTTGAGGGAAGGGCCTGGCTGGAGATAGAAATTTTGAGTTTTGTCGGCATACAGATAGTGCCTCAAACTACTAGACTGAATGATTCATTTAGAGATTGAGTATAGGTAGAAAAGAAGCTTGAAGACTGATCCCAGAGCACTCTGTTGTTTGGAAGTTGGGGAGATGAAGAGGAACCAGCAAACGGGGATGGGAACTAGTGAGGGAGGTAGAAGGGCATTCAGGAGATCATGTATATCCAGGCAGCCACGTGATGAAAATATTTCAAGGAGAAGGAGTTGATAACCTTATTAAATCTTGTTTAAAGTTCAGCATCAGGGGGGGGTGGTGGTGGTGGTCAACTGATGACCTTGACGAAGCAGACTGGATTTGATGGAAAACCTGAAGGGTTAGAATTATAGGTAGCAAGTGTAGACAGTTCTCTTGAGGGAAAAACGAGCTAAGAAATGAATGGTATTTGGAGTAAGAAATGAGGCCAAGAGAAGTTTTTGATTTTTTTTTTAAATGATCTAGTGGAGAGATACAAAGTGGGGGCCGGGGTGGGGTGGGATGGGGTGGGGAACTGCTGTAGTGCTGTTACCGAGTTAGCCAGACAAGATGGGATCCTAGTGCAAAGATGGGCCTGTGGGGTGGGGGGAGAGAGCGGTCTTTTTTTTTTTTTTAAAGATTTTTTATTTATTTATTTGACAGAGAGAGAGAGACAGTGAGAGAAGGAACACAAGCAGGGGGAGTGGGAGAGGGACAAGCAGGCTTCCTGCAGAGCAAGGAGCCTGATGCGGGGCTTGATCCCAGGACCCTGGGATCATGACCTGAGCCCAAGGCAGACGCTTAACGACTGAGCCACCCAGGCGCTCTGAGAGGGGTCTTACATAGGTGCACAGACTGTTTATTCAGTTAGGAGGAAAGGCAGAGTGTATGGGCACAGTTGGACGTGGGCAGTTAGGTGTGGTGGGGCAAGATAAAGTCAGAGGGGTTTTTTTTGGTGTGTGTTTTTTACTTTTTTTTTTTTTTTTTTTTTAGTTATTTCATTTTTATGGGCTGTCCTAGATAAAGGATTATAGGGTATGGGAATGAGGAGTAAGGAAGGGCTGGAGAGAGAAAGCTGTCCTAGAAACAAAGTAAAAGGTCTTTGGTCAGTGGATTTTTACAACAGCTGTTGCCTGTCCTAGGGTATATTGTGTTTCTTCTGTTTGTTCCAGCCTTTCAGTCAAAACCTATAGCACATAGACGATTGTCCCCTGGCTTGCTTCTTTTCCTTCCTCTTAGTTCTTGATGCTGTCCCTTCAGTTCTCACAGCGCCATGAACACAAGGGCTCTTGTGTGCAGCCCACTTTGATCAAGGAGTTGAGGCGGTAGAGGGAGATGATACCGTAATCCTTCCTGTCTCAATTTTTCCTCTCAAGCTTCAGAGTGGTAGTTCTTCATTTCTTGTGCCATGGATCCCTTTGGCCGACCAGGGAAGCCTATGGACCGTCTCCTCAAGATAATTTTTAAATTAGAAAAAAACCCGTAGTATTATAGAGAATAGTTTTCAAAATAATAACACACTTGTGATATGATATGTGAATCTTTATCGTGCATTAAATAAGCTCTAGTGACAGGTCGTGTGACTACCTTAATTTCAAAGTAGTTAGTAATGTAAACAGTATTTTGAGATAGCTGTTAACAAGTGAGATATGATATAAAAATGTGATTTCCACTGGTGCCAAGGTTACTGGTATTGGCACTGTGATTTGTTGCCTGCCTTCATACTGAAAGCAAAGGCTCAATTTCCTTTTGCTAAAGGTTTACAAACACAGAGATGAAATCTTTTCCCCATCCATGTTTGACCCTGCATTCTGTGTATGCACCCTTTGCAGGTCGGTGGTCATCAGGTGAACCACCCCTGCCTCAGAGGAGGTCGTGTTCCTCTTCTGTCCAAGGCTGACCCCACCGTTAAGGATCTAGCCTTCTACTCCCATTTTCTCTGAGACTTACTCCAAACAGATATCCCAGATTGCTTTTACATCTTGATCTCTTTTTCTATTCATGGGTTTTTTTCCTTTTTTTTTCTTGGAATATTCTTGCCTTTCATTTTTCATTTCCCATGGGCAATAAATAGCCTTACTTCCCTGGGTGTGGCCAGCCCTGTGACTGGCATCGGCTCTTTAAATGTTAACTGCTTGTAGAAGGTGCTCACTAAATGTTTATTAAATGAATAAATAGATGCTTCTGTTTCTAGTAGAAGTGCACAGGCTTTTGGATTAGCAAATATTACATTGTCTTCCTGCTGGTAAAAGGATGATTCTCACAGGGCTAATGAATATCATGCAAGCCCCATTGGTAAATGCAGTAAGTAAATTCATCAGACAGTCTATGGAAAAGTTAACATCCTCATAGAGGGATATGCTAGATTTCTATATTTATTTTATTTTATTTTTTTTAATTTTATTTATTTGAGAAAGAGAGAGCAAGAGCAAGGAGGAGAGGCAGAGGGAGAGGGAGAAGCAGACTCCGCACTGAGCAGGGAGCCTGACAATGGGGCTCCATCCCAGGACTCTGGGATCATGACCTGAGCTGAAGGCAGATGCTTAACCGACTTGAGCCACCCAGGCTCTAGATTTCCATATTTAGATACTTATGATAAGGACAGTTCAGATTGGCTCATTGGTTTCCATGAAAGTCTGATAAGGAAGATAATTTAAAATGATTTGTAACTTGCTGGACTTAAGGATTTAGAAATATGGTTAACCTAAATTTCTTTAAGTTGCATGTTTAAAAATTTAGTTCTGGTTTGAATTTTGTTATTACATTGATATGGACGTGAGGTATTTTAGATTAAAAGGAGAGAACTCAGACAATAGAATTCAGTTTTGGGGAAGTATTCAATATTAGTATTAGAACATGTTTTTTATACTTAATATGAATTTACTTTTTCCTATCATAATTTTCCTGAATTAATTTATCTTTGTCATGCAATAACTGATATTTGAACACATACCTCTAATTTATATAGCTATTCATATTTTATATTTATTCTTTTATTTTCTTTTAATTATTAATTGTTACTTGAATTTTTATGTGTGTATTTATGCAAACATTTATGAGTCAGTTGAGGTAATAATGTACGGCTGTCACATTAGTGCTTGGCATATAATCACTATACAATAAAATAAGGAGCCACAAACATACATATACACAAACATTTATTTTTTTCTCCAACTAGATTATAAACTTTGTGTTAACCCTGTGAACATGGGCTCTTGTTTGTATTGTACATCTTCTCCCCAGTGCCTCGCACCATGTCTGGCCCATAGTAGGTTATTAATAAATATTTGTTGCATGAATGTAAGCCCATAAAGAGTGGTGGATCATATAGTTTAGGGACAGAGATGGAGAAAGTAGAGATTATTTTGGTAATTGTGCTAAGAGTGAACACATTTCCCCCTCTTATCTATTTATACTCCGTGAAATTAACATTCTTACAAATACAAAAGAGTATGGTTATTGCAGGTGGATGAAGTATAGGGACACACGGACACACTGGCATATGGCTGTCTTGGTTCTTTTTGGCCATTTCCATTCTTACTGGATGTATACGGGCCACATCAGTTGGACAGCATTTTGAATGTCATCTGTGGTCTTCAGTGAATATTTGGAAAAAAAATTATTCAATTAAGCTGTTTAGTCAAAAATATTGTATATATACACATATATATACGAACATTACTATGTGTAATTTTAAGTAGTGATAGAAATCTTAGCATATATTCAATATAAACCATTTATATGTTAAAGAACTTACTTAAATTAGTAAGCTATATCTTAATATTACTAAAAATAAGATACCTTAATATTTAAGATGTTGCTTTTTCTAGTTCTACATGACAGGTATGGCAATGAAAGTACATTATTTGGTTTTATGATACTTACGTACTTGCCAATTTAGTTGGTAATTCAAATATTTTACAGGGTCATGAAAATCAGTAGTATTTTCTTCTTGTAATGATAAGCACCCACATTGAAATTTACACATTCCATGTACCTTATTTTTTGATCATTGTTGTATTTGTCTCCTTAAAAAAAGGCAGAACAGCTACTACACTATATATAGGTAATTTTATACTTGCCAATTGATCTTCCCTTGGGGGCTACTGTAGTTTTTATAAATAGCTTGCTGACTTCGAAGAAACAGTTCTGTTCTTAGGAACTCATCTGGAAAGGGCATTTCTTTGAGGATATGGAGACCATGTGTGGAATTTCAGCTACAAGAAAAATTCTAGGATTGAGACAAAGAAATACTGGGTGGTTTAAAATTGAGAGTCCATTTGTGAAAAATTGGTTTGCTTTTAATAGTCATATTTTGTTTTTAGAACTAAATATATTGTAGACTCATGGTCCCCAGTCTGGAGTTTTCTGACTCCTAGTGACCTGAAAATGCAGATTGGTACCACTGGTCATATTATCCTGGTCAAAAGTACTGATTTAAAGTAGTATATCATTGATTTACTAAAAATGAATAAATGTTGTTTATTACTTAAAAAGGGCAGTTTGTTTAGTTTACTAAATTTTTCATCACGTGGAGTTCGTGGAGTAAAACTAACAAAAAATTCTCTTAGGAGAGATTCATGCTAATTTGAAGCCTGGCCTATACAGCGGTCATAGGTGTGAGATTGTTCACTCCAAAGGTTCTTATTGATTGAATTAATAAATTCAGTTGTAAATCTAAGAACTCAAACTGTTTAACTGAATTTTATTTCAGTGAATATCAGAGTTTGGTGAACTACTTTTTACCCCAAATTAATTTTTTTGATGCAAGATGCAAGTGGTTTTATGATATTTCTGTGATGAGAATATTTGTGGGGGGTGGTCTATCTTATATATATATTACCATCCTTAATGCAGTGGATGTATGATATTGAATCCATATTTTACTTGGATGAAGAGATACCCAAAATAAGCTTTGCTGTTTTCAATGTCAGTGTTAATTTCTCTTTCTCTCCTCCCCCAACCCCTGCCCCGCTGGGCAGGGAGGTGGGTGAGGTCATGGTTAGACTTTAGCAGCACATGCCACCATCAAGCTTCAGACATTCTGAGCGGATAGCACACTTCACCCCTAGTTTTTTTTAAATCATTGTAAGAGCTCTAAAGCTGTTACTTGAAAACTGAATTTTGTATAATCTCCTTATGAAACATTTTAAAACTTTAAAACATTTAAATGAATCATGATAGAATTGCCATGGTTTATGGTACAGCCTAATTTTTAAGAAAGCTTTGCTTATCACATTGTTTTTTAAAGATTTTATTTATTTATTAGAGAGAGAGATAGCGAGAGAGAGAGTAGGGGGGAGTGGGAGAGGGAGAAGCAGGCTTCTCGCCGAGCATGGAGCCCAATGCGGGGCTCGATCCCAGGACCCTGGGATCATAACCTGAGCCGAAGGCAGCTGCTTAACCGACTGAGCCACCCACGCGCCCCTGCTTATCACTAATCATAAATGGCTTAAATATGCTGATAAAAAATTCTCATTGTGGCGATTTACAGTCCTTTTCTTCAGGATGGTGTTTAAAATACCTAACCTAAATTCTTCTTACTTCAAGTTCAAGTTACTCTTTCCTATTCAATGTAACTCTTTGAGTTACTTGCATTTACTGTGGGCTGTCTTCCTGTGTTTGAGGACCTCTGTGAAACTCTATTCCTCTCCTGCTCTCTTCTCTTCCTTCAAAACCCCATGCTGCCTCATTTATAACAGTCCGTTAGTATCCTAATGATAAAAAATATTGTTATATTCTACTGTAATCCTCTTGTAATAAAAAGGAGAAATTACATGAAAATATATTTGTTACAAAAGACTTTAACAAATACAAAAGACTTTAACATTCAAAAATAACATGAATTTCAGTATGGAAATGCTTGGACATGACTGGACCAGGAATAATGAAATAGTTAGATTCTTGTACATACGTGTGACATCTCTAGGAAGATCACAGCTACAAATCCAACTACCCGTTAAAAAAATTTGTATCAGTGACTCAGAATGAGTGGTTTTGAGATTGTGGGTGTGACTTTTATTAATATGTTGAATCACTTTTGTCAAAGCTCTGAGTGAAACAAATCACTTGATGTAGCTGTGTTCTTGAAAAAGTCAGTGCATGTTAAAATTTTTTCCTTAAATACCATGTGTTTATGTAAAATGGTGTAAGGTTCTAGACTCAGATAATTATATTTTTCACCCTCATGAGTCCTCTAGTTATTCATTCAGAAGACATGAGGGACCCAAGCAAATTTTTTGTTTGGGACTCTTCTTTGAGTTCCAGTAAATGTAGCAAGCTTCTCAGCCCATGAAAAGCAGTTAATACTCCCTAGCCATTGTGTAAGCCAAAAATATGATCACTTATTTTCAAAAAAAGTCCAGTCCTAAGTGATTTTCTTGAGAACCTTTGCTCCAGGCTAAGCTTCTAAGTTTAGGGCCTATTTTCTGAAGCATCAGTAGTTTTTTTTTTTAATTTATTTGACAGAGACACAGTGAGAGAGGGAACACGAGCAGGGGGAGTGGGAGAGGGAGAAGCAGGCTTCCCACCGAGCAGGGAGCCCGATGCGGGGCTCGATCCCAGGACCTGGGACCATGACCTGAGCCGAAGGCAGCCGCTTAACGACTGAGCCACCCAGGCGCCCCGCATCAGTAGTTTTTTTGTGTTTTTGTTTTTTGTTGTTTTTGTCCTCAGGTGTCTATCTAATTTTTCTTATACTTTAATATAATCGATAAGGACAAACGATTCATATTTGTTTCTCAGAATCTACCTAAGTGTCTTGAATGGTGCAAACTAAAATAATCTAGGTGTGAAAATAGATCTAAGCAAATTACTAGTTGCTAGCAAATCATTGTGGGTGACTACTGAGGACATCCTTTCACCTTCTTTAAGGTGGAATCCCACTTTGTGTAAAGATTGTTTATTTTAGAATATGTGGGGGGTGATCATACCAAACATTTCTAGAGCACTTAATCTAACAGTGACATTGCTTGCCTTACCTTTTATTAAGTCTGCTGACCATCTGATGAAGCAGGCATTATTAATATCTTTATTTTACAAAAGAGAAATCAGAGCCATAGAGAGGTTAATTACCTTGCTCAAGGTCACACAACTATTAAGGAGTAGAGCCCGGATATTATCTCAGGTTTCTTTGACTTTACAGTAATTACTCTTTTAAGTTTCAGTGGTGTTCACATGAACTTTTCAAAGGTAAATCATCACTGTTAAAATATGTATAGCACAGACCTTCAGAGAAGCTCTCCCTATCTCTTTTCTAATAACATATTTATTTGCAATTCCTCTTATTTTCCATTCTTTTGAGTTAGATAGATGTGTGGGATATAAATGTGAACTATACACAAATTCTACTTCTTGTTATTTAAGTGTCAACATGGCAGTTAGAAATTGATGCAGCCAAGTACTTCAATCTTGCCAGCATCATGATGGTCATCCGTAATCAGCAAGTGAGCTTAGTTAGCCTGTGTGGTCTAGAGTGATAGAAAATATGAAAACACTGCCATGTACTTAACAAAACCGTATGAATAATAAAACCCAGAAAGCAGAGGATCGTATTTATTTTTTTGTTCACCACTTTCAACTTCAACTAGTGGGGAAAGTCTGCTTTTTATTCTTCTGGTGCTGTTGCCAGTGCAGAAAAGTAGTCTGCATTTCTGCACCGGTGATATTTGTGACTTCTAGATAAACAGTGCCTTCTAGTCTCCTGTGTGTTCTTTTCAGCATTAATAAACTTATTTAAAATAGTTATATTAGTGGATCAAATGAGTTCTTGTAATTGACAGTGAAATCATCAGATTCTAACATTTAAAATTAGAGAGGCTTCCCATTAAAAATAGCATTTGGTTGCAGTTGCTGACAGCCTCTTCCAATTTTCTGCTAAGAGATTAATGAAGACCTAGAAACAGACTCTCAGTAATGGGGAAAAAAGAGACTGATACTCAGTTGCTAGAAATGTTGATACATTTCTTCCATCTACAAGGAACTGGATTAGGAAAAACAGGAAATCTGATGGAACAACTCAGTGTAAGGTTGGAAATGTAGTTTGCTTCTTTTGTAACATCATCTGTTTGCTCAGACACCCGTGATCTTGAATCGTTGAGGAGATGGGGCAGCTCTCCATCTGCTGCAGGGGTGCTGTTTTTCTGGGGAAGCTGTGGTATCACCATCACTTATGCCTCCAGTCTCTTAGTTTTTCTGTCTGTCCAGCAGCTTGAAGAACATAGAAAACAGCAAGGACATTAAAATGAGGATGGTTGGAGCCGCAGACCACTGCATCCTGAAAGGAAGAGACCTCCCCAGATAGAGGGCTCAAAGTGGGAACGGAGATCTGAGTGGGAGGCATTTTAGACTTCAGGTGATTCTTTTTCAGACCAGCAGTATGTGAGGACAAGGGTCCTTTGGCATCCAGAAGACAAGCTTTAAGTTAATGCCTGATGGCCACTGAGAACTGGACTTTTACCTCTTCGTATCTACTACATTCCTGCTACAGCACTGAAAAGGGATTTCTCTAGACATTCGAGAACACGGTGAGCCAGGCCAAGCCTTCCGTTGGATGGTGGACACCGTCACCATCATGGGCAGAGGCAATAGCAAACGTAAACAACTTTTGACTTGTTAACTAATACTGTACTTCAGGGAAAGGGCCTATCATCCTGAAGATGCAAGAGAAAAGCACATTTTGGAGAGAGTGTTTACAAAAACTAGAACATTTAGAAAGCAGTTTAACATAGCATCAGGTAGAAGGCAGGGGGGATCTGTGAGCCTGCAGCAGAGAGCTGCAAGGAGAGAACTAACTCATGTTTCTATAAAGGGTAAGGGGTGACTGCAGGAAACAGTAAAACCATGAAAGTGGGATCCAAGACTTAGAGGAAGCAAGAAGGAAGAATTAATGTTTTGAAAAACTAAATCGGTGATGAAAAGAACAAACTTGAGGACTTTTGGTTTCAGAGAAAGATCAAGAAGTAAAAACAGTGAGATAAAAAATAATAAATATGGGGAGAGAGAACTGAAGTCCAATCTAGGAAGGATAAATACAAATGGCTGATAAAAATATGAAAAAAATCAGCCTTACTATTTTGCAAAGAAATGAAAATAAAAATGAGTATTCACTTTGGGCTAATCAAGTTAACAAATATCAAACAGGGGTGCCTGGGTGGCTCAGTTGTTAAGCGTCTGCCTTCAGCTCAGGTCATGATCCCTGGGTCCTGGGATCGAGCCCCACATTGGGCTCCCTGCTCAGCGGGGAGCCTGCTTCTCCCTCTCCCACTCCCCCTGCTTGTGTTCCCTCTCTCTGCTGTCTCTCTCTCTTTCAAATAAAAAAAAAAAAACAAAATCTTTAAAAAAAC
The DNA here is from genome assembly GCF_037043125.1 of Eumetopias jubatus. Taxonomy (NCBI): domain Eukaryota; kingdom Metazoa; phylum Chordata; class Mammalia; order Carnivora; family Otariidae; genus Eumetopias; species Eumetopias jubatus. The sequence goes on along the minus strand of NW_028274808.1, from coordinate 125,193,457 downwards.
AAAAAACAAATATTAAACAAGTAAAATGCCCTTTTGCTCAGTGAAAAAGTGCTGTTTGAAATGTATAGTCATTTAGACAGTTCGGTAACATTTTCTTAAAAAGCCTAGCACTTTATCTAAAGGTTGTAATCATGCATATGTAATAAGGTTACTATAGAAGGATAACAAATTGGAAAAATTCTAGTAAACTATGAGACCCTTAAATGCAGTGGTAATTTATAGCCCCAAAATCATGGTTTGAAACGATTTAGCAATATGGAAATGTCCTTCCAATATAATGTAGTTTCAGTGTTTCCCAAGCTGGAATCTAATAGATGAACAAGGAAGATATGTTTAGTGGGGAATAAATTTGGGAACCTGCTTGCTCCTCAAGTTTGTGATGACTTGTTTCCTAAGTCATTTATTATGAATTAAGTCATAATCAATGTTAGTACCTTATAGGCTCTGAGAAAGCTGCAGTGGACATCTCACTTTGCTTAAACCTTTTTATACCATTTTAAATACCACAGACCATTGTTTTTAGTGGAACAGATATTAACCTTATATTAACATCTTCCACAAGAATGTTATTTAAATACCAGTTTGGGAAACAATATGTTAAATTAAAAAAAATTAGGGGCGCCTGGGTGGCTCAGTTGGTTAAGCGACTGCCTTCGGCTCAGGTCATGATCCTGGAGTCCCGGGATCGAGTCCCACATCGGGCTCCCTGCTCAGCAGGGAGTCTGCTTCTCCCTCTGACCCTCTTCCCTCTCGTGCTCTCTATCTCTCATTCTCTCTCAAATAAATAAATAAAATCTTTAAAAAAATTAAAAAAATTATATGAAATCAAAGTAAATACACCAAATAATTTAAAATTGTCTCTGAATGGTGGAATTGTTTTGTCCTTATATGTAACTCCTCAATTTTTGTTCCACAGGAATTTCTTCAATAAGAATGCTTTTTTTTTAATAAGAATAAACAACAACTGTATTTAAAAAGAGAAATTTGAAGAACTCTGGCTATAATATTAACAGTCAGAGGGTGTAAAATAGAATCATTCTGATGGAATTCGTGTCATGATTATTTGCTGTTACAGAGTTCTAGATTAGGCATTTATTTTTAAGTGTGTAGGGAGATATTTTGACCAAATATTTAATTATACACAGAATTTGTTTCTCCTTAATTGTGAATGAGTTTCAATAGACCAAAAAATTAAGAGTTATCCTGAATCAAAATAGAGTGAAAATAGTTGTTTTTTGTTTCTTTATTTTGTTTTAATCAAAGAACTGAATACAACCCTTGTCTTACTTGTTATTAACCCCAACCATACGAAAAATGGGACAGGGAGGTTAGTTGCTGTGATGGTTGAGTGTGTGCATGCGCACGCTTGTGTGTGTGTCTGATCTTTTTTCTTCCTCATTTTCAATACATCAAAGTGAAAGACACTGTAATCTTATCTCCTCAGAATCTTTCCTCTACCTCTTCCAAATCAACTTAAATTCTTCTAATTATTCACAGATGAGATTAAGTCCAAAACAATTTTTGTTCATGTTATTGTTCTATTTCTCTTATTTGTTTTTCTTATAGAGATGACTACCTTGCTTTTTGCTGCTATGTTAATAGATAAGCATGTCCACATAGTTTGCTTCTGCCATAATCATGTTATTTTGTTAATGCAAGAATTTTAGACTCACAGAGGCAAATCTGGAAGTGATTTAGATCATGGCCTTTTTGAAGAATTTGAATTGTGCCCCCATCAGACTGTCTAGAGCAAGTTACTTTGGGAGGTGTGAGAAGTAAGCATCAAGAGGCTACACTTTTTTGGAATGGGTAGTATTCACTGTGAATTGTGAAGTTGAAAGAAATGCATGTTCTGGTTAATTTTTTTTAACAGCTTTTAATTTTCTCAATTATTCAAGTTCATTTTTTGTGATTTAAACTGAAGACTACAGAACACAACATTAATATCCTTCCCATGAGGGATGCTTTTCTACCGAAGAGTCCATAAACCAGTCTTATTTTATGTACTGTAGTGTATATAAGGGCACTCCCACATTAATTTGCTAGGTAGGTCATAGCTTCAGAATACCTTGTACACATTTATTTTTAGAACATTCAAAGATAGAAAGTACTGGAATACTCATATGGTCAACTCCTGTATTCTTGATTTGGTGAACACTTTGATCAGTGTAGTGTGGCAGTTTTGCAGCCAAAGCTCAAACCAGGTGGCATAAAGATGATGAGCCTTAAAACAACTGGGTTCAGTGATGAGCTATTTTTTTTAAGAGTTAATATGCAGTAATAACTCAATACTAATACTTGAGAAACCTGTGAAAATAACAAAACATTTTTCAGTTATTTCGGCTCAGTCTGAGCAAATTACTTAATTGTATATAAATAACTGAAAGGTGTTGTGGTTAGAATTTCAAAAGTAATTCATTTCCATTTTATCATGAAAAATCCTTCTCTTCCTGGGTCTCCAAGAGCTCAGTTAATGATTTGTATTGTGATCAGGGTGGTTTTGGGGATTTTCATCTGTAACTAATTAGAACTAGGTTTTTTGATTTGAAATTCCACCTCCTTGGTTAAACTTCCTAATTGGAATAAGAGAAGCACATTTTTTCTGCCCCTATTCTCTCTTCCACAAATGATTCCCTAACACTTCATAAACTGGGTGGAAGTACTTTTGATGAAGGGAGAAATTGAAGGTTGAAAAGATTTAATTAACGGGGCTGTTATTTTATTTGTATCCAGATTTTTTTCACAAGGGGAAATCTTTGGTCTCTTTTGGGTAGGGACAAAATAAAATAAGGTCTGAGAATTAGCTGATATATGCTACAAATTTGAAGAGCAATAATTGTGTATTTAGAAACATTTGGAGATCCAGAAATATTAAGATCATTGAGCAAATATTATTTCCAAAATAGTTATCAGATGTTATAGAATGAGATATACATAATCTCAGGGCAGCTCGTGAAGACAGGGGCCATTTCTTATTTATTTTTTAATTCCTAGGTCTTAAACAGCAGGTTCACATAATAGGTTTGCTTTAATATCCATCAAGAAAATTTCAAGATTGAGGTACAGATATTCAGTTGATTAATTGAATTCTTTGTATCTGTCGGTCTCTGTAGCCAGGCATATTCCTTTTTTTTCTTTTTTTCTTTTTTTTTTTTAAAGATTTATTTATTTATTTGAGAGAGAGAGAACGAGAGAGAGAGAGCACATGAGAGGGGGGAGGGTCAGAGGGAGAAGCAGGCTCCCTTACTGAGCAGGGAGCCCGATGTGGGACTTGATCCCGGACTCCGGGATCATGACCTGAGCCGAAGGCAGTCGCTTAACCAACTGAGCCACCCAGGCGCCCATATTCCTTTTTTTTTCTTTAAGAAGTTGTCTGCTACATATAGATATTTTTTTTCAGTTTTCATAGGAGTTTGCTTTTCTTCCTATTAATCATTGAGGTTATAGTAAGTTCAGTTTTATAATAGTTCAAACCAACTTGGAGTTTGGCAGACCTGGGTTGCTTGGTTCTAGGCATTTCTGCTGCTGATCTATCCTACAAGAAGTTCTTAGACTAAGTCTGCCTTAAAGTCCAATTGCATATGTCTGTCTCTTTCACAGATCCCATTCCATTTCATTCCATCTGTTCTTTATTCCTTCACATGTGTATATATGTTTTTCACTTCTGGCTTGAGAGTTATAGGTAGTATGGTGCAGTGATTATGGGAAAGAGTGCTGCAAATAAATTGGATTCAAATCCCAGTTCTCCTTACGAGCTGGGTGATCTAGGGTAAGTTATTTAATCGCTGTCTGTTTCCTAATGTATAAAATTGGGATAAGAATATCTTATCTCTCAGAGGTGTTAGAAAATTAAATATGCTAATACATATTAAGCGCTCAGAACGATGTATAGTGCAGAACTAAATTCTTTGTCTAACTTTGAAGGCTGATTTGAACTTGGTATTTACTGTTTCATCCCAGAGTATTTTCTGACCCAGTTTGGTGTTCATATTTCATTTTAACCAAGATTGAACTTTTCCTTTGGTATGTCCCATCTATGCCTTTTGAAGTCCTGGAACACTCTCCACACAGCTCCCCGAATTCTGTTCATCTGGGAGGGTCCATGTCAAGCCTCCTATCCTACTTTTTATTACCAAACTAAAGACCGTGGTACCAGAACTCAGAGAACACATATCCCCAAACCTGGACTGCAGACTTTGTGAATGTAGACAAATAGTGATTTTTGATATTCCATAAATATTCTTTATTACAGCATTGAACAGAAAAGTTACCCAGTAAACCCATGCTGATTATAAAATTGCTGCTAATCTATTTTCTAAAAGAAATTTAGGAATGATACGCGTTGCTATACGTGAATGGACTCATGCTATTTACAATTTCATTTGTGCATTAGGAATAATCAGAAGTTGTTTCACATTGTGTATTCTCTTGAATCTACTGTTTGAATAAAATAGGATTATCTTAAACTGAATGTCATCCAGGTAGGTAAGTAGCTTGTATCTACTGCATATTAGACTTTGGTTGTGAGGAAACTATACATAGCGGCAACTGACGATATAGTGCTTACTATGTAGTGCTTATGGGCCACATAGTGCCTGCCTACCAATACTTAATCTTGACTGAAAAGCCTTAAAAAAAAAGATAAGATGACTTAGAAAGTTATAAATTTTGGAAACTTTTTTTTTTTAATGAAAGATTAGAGAGTTTTGTGTTCAGTAGAAATGGTGCTTCTAGATAGTTTACCAGTCTCTACCTGTCTCTGGAGGATATTGTTTCGTGGTGGTCACCCCAAGAACTCAAGTGGGACAGTGAAGTGCACTGTTCTTGGAAATATGGAATGGTGAATAACAGTATTAGGGTTTTCTTTTCCACTAAAATTCTAAGATCTTCAGGCTATTCAAAGTGAAAGGTGAAGAAAATAGTAGTACTCAGTATTTATTTTGCAGTTGCAATTTGGTTTCTAATTTAGGTTGTGTATTTTCCTTTAATGTTTCATTTTGACATAATAATATTTTAACATGGACTTTTCTAGTGGATAAACATTTTATGTTATAATTTTTCTCAAGTTCTAGGAGACAATGTGGCTGTGTTTTATTTACTTGAATCATTTGTGACGAGAACCAGACTCAAACTTATTTCAGAAATATTGTTAATTATACAACCGAAAGAGGCAGATATCTTTTTGATTCATTTACACATTTCAGAGTTGCTCTATAGTGCATTCCTAAAACCATATCTAAATAATCATACAACATATTCTAATGTTGGTAGATATTTCATACTTGCCCATTGGAAATGATCTTTCATTAAATGACTACACAATAATGTGTGGTTGTCAGGCAGAGTGAGATTCAGTAAACGGGTAGTTAGCACATGGTAACATGGTTGATGGTAATGGAAGATGGATTAAAAAATACACGATGAATTGTATATTTAAATTGTTGCTTTAATTATTGTAGATTTTAGTCAATATCCTATTGTTATTTATAAAACAAAGAAAAGTAAAAAAGATGGTAGGTCAGATTATGTTTTCAGTTATTAACATTTTTAGTGGGCAGAATTCAAGGAATATGTGTTGCAATAGCAATACTGCAAAGAAAGTTGTCTGTGGCTTGAGTGTCCACCATTGTAATTACTGGCATCCGGTTTTCAGAAGACCTTCTGAATAGATTTCAACCTCTCCCATTCTGCCTCTCTTTATGGCAGGTGGACAGTAAGCAGTGGCAGGTGGGAGGATGTCAGGATGAAAATCAGAATTAAGAAAAACTCTCAACTTTAAAAAAAATCAACATGAAGGTACCATTTAGAAGTTTTGAGGTATGAGGAGGAAGAGAAGTAGAAGGAGGATTGGGAAATGATTTTGGGTATTAGGGTGACCTGAATCCCATTGGAAGGAGGTGCTTGTTAGCTACTATTTCTAAGCCATGTAGCTTTGTTTTATATTTCTTTTCTTTCTTCTCTTTCTTTTTTTTTTTTGAGAGAGAGAGAGTGGGGGAAGGGCAGAGGGAGAGGGAGAGAGAGAATCTTAAGCAGGCTTCACGCCCAGTGTGGAGCCCGACTGGGGCTCAATCTCATGACCCTGAGCTGAAATCAAGAGTCAGATGCTTAGCCAACTGAGCCACTCAGGCACCCCTGTTTTGTATCTTTAGAAATGAATCCTTTAATAAAAGAGTCAAAGACTTACTAAAGGATTACTAAAGGATTTAAATCACATTTAAGCAGGTAATTTCTTAGAATTCTTTTATTTAAAAAAATTTTTTTTTTAATTTTTAAATTTCGGGTGGGGGGAGGGACAGAGGGAGAGGAAGAGGAAGAGAGAGAATATTAAACAAGCTCCCCCACCCGACGTGGAGCCTGACATGGGACTCAGTCTCACAACCCTGAGATCATGACCTGAGCCAAAGTCAAGAGTTGGATGCTTAACCGACTGAGTCACCCAGGTGCCCCTCTTAGAAGTTCTTCATGGTAGATTAGGGATTTATATTATCATTGGGGTACAAGCTCAAGGTGCTTTTTTTATCTTTTAGAAATATTAGGACAGAGCTTAAATGTCACAAAAAGTCATACTTGGCCTGATTGCCTTTTTTTTTTTTTAAAGATTTTGTTTTATTTGAGAGAGAGACAGAGCACAAGCAGGGGGAGTGGCAGAGGGAGAGGGATGAGCAGGCTCCCCACTGAGCAGGGAGCCTGATGTGGGACTCGATTCCAGGACCCTGGGATCATGACCTGAACTGAAGGAAGACACTCAACCAACTGAGCTACCCAGGCGCCCCCTGATTGCCTTTTAATGAAGTTTATTTGCATCATACTTAAAATTGTAAATAAGGTCAACATTCAAAAAATCAACTTAGTGCCTTTTTCTATTTATATATTTTTACATTATACATAAGAAAATGTTTTTAATAGTTTAGTGGTATATCGAGGTTTGTTTTATAATTTACAAATGGTACACTTCAATACAATATGGAATTTTAAGAATTTTCAGGTTTTATGAGTATATTCTAGATCAGTTCAGAAAAATAACGATTTTTATTGATTAAAACTAGTATAAACATGTAGCATATAGTTCAAAATACGAAGCTGCTCATGCTGTTTCTTAAAATCTTCCAGTGGTTCCCATTGCCTTCGAGATGAAGTCAGTATTTCTGTCATGGAAGCCTCATCTTCTTTGTTCAGTTGCAGAGCTTCTGTTTGTCCCCAGTTGCTTCTGCTCCCATTCCTAAGGATTATGTGCTCTACGTCAGCATATCCTTGTAGCTTTTCAGAGATTGACCATTTCTTTTCTCTAATTGAGAGAATACATGTCATGAGAGCTCTCCAGCTGCTTTCTGCCTCGTATCAGCATCCACCTATATTCCCATATATTCATACTGTCTTCCCTCCTTTCTGAGTATAAGCTTCCTTTCCACACTGAAATAATATTCTTGTTCAGAAATTTTGTCTCCTTTCACTCTCCCCTTCCATTGTTCTCTGTTAACTCCTTTTTTATAAACTCTTTTCCCTTAGCAAAACCCTTCTTTGAACCATTGTTAGCCTCTAACTGCGGCTCTAACTCTCCTTCTGGAAAGAACCTGTGTGTGTTCCTGACCACCCATTCATTGTTTATTTCACTGTCTGAAGCTGGAATTGCTTTTGCCAAATCACTAATGACCAATGATTTGCCAAATTCCCCTAGACACTTGTTTTAGGCCCTGGCATATTCCCTGTATCCAATGAAAATGACACTTTTCGCTATTATTATCTTCTCATCTTATTTATATGGCTTCCCCTTCACTAGGCACTTCTACTGGCTTTTCCATATGCCTTGTAAATATACATTCTCTGAGGTTCTGAGAAACCGCTTTATCTCTCCAGCATGGATTTAGTCTTTGGACAGATGCCCCATTCACAAGCATGACTCAATACTCTCACCTTAAGTCTTGACCCTCATTAAAAGGCTTCAGTCTTTCTGTGTATTCCATAATACCTCAAACTCAATATGCCTAATTTTGAATTCATGATCAGCCTCATAAAATTTAGTCCTTTTATGTTATTTATTACCTATGAGTGACATCCCTATACAAGACACCAGATACACAAACACTGAAACCAGGAATCTAGGAACAAATCTCTCATTCTTCCTGCCTGTAGTATCTTAATCTTGAGTCTTCATCTTCTCTTTATTCCTATATCTTATGATCCTCGTTAAATACCATCTCCGTTTTCACCTAGAATAGTCTTAATTTAGTCTCCTTGCCTGCTTCTCAGGCTTTGGCTACCTATGTTTTGTTATTTTTTTCTTCTCTTTTTAATTTTCTTTTAACTTAAAACTTTTTAGTTTTCTGATGCGTGAAATTTTGTTTTGTTTTGGAGCAAATTGAAAATACTTGTATGTGAGCCCTTCAGAAAATAGAATTTTTCATAACCTTCAAAAAGTGACCAACACATAGCTCAATACATGTTTATGGCTTAGGTATAATTATTGTATTTTTGAAGATTAGTGTTAGCTGCACATTGAGGTCAAAATTTAACAGGATCATGATCTAACAGGATCACATTTCCTTTGAAGGGACCAAGAAATATCCTTTGTTTTCAGTGTTGAAGGATCAACATGACTTTAACAGTTATATCTGACAGAAAGGCCATTCTAGGCAGAAGGAAGACAAAACCAATGCTTATTGCCATGAAAAGGGTAAAAATATTCTTGGAACATGAGAGTAGTGTTTCAATTTATGAGAATGCATCTGACTTCTTATTAATCAAAAGTATTGAAAAGAAGATGGGTATTTATGTTCAACTAGTGACTTTATAATTTATTTAGACAAATATTTCATCTTAGGGATTTCCAGTTTGGTAGACTGGACATGATGGATTGCATGTTGCACTTTAATTTATTCTGTAATTTTTAATTTCTTGTTAGTACTGCTTATTTACATAGTAGTAGGAGTCTCCATGGAGTAATTATTTAAAAGTTAAGTGTTAGAGCACTTTTAGGACAGACACAAAGACTGTATCTTAAATTTCTCTAAAACCTCTTTTAATTAAGAAAGCTGTGATTTGTCTAAGTTAATTTCTTACCATCTTATGCACACACACACACACACACAGTTGGAATGATAATTTGTAAGTTTCATTTTATTTTTTCATAGTGTAAAAGATAAAACCTCCATAGCTTTTCTTTTAAAGTCTAGATTCATTATTCACATATTGTATGAAAACAATTTTACACTTTTTTTCCCCCTCAAACCTTTTTCCTTTATAAAACTAAGCACGAGAAGAAAGTCAGACTTTCCTGTGATGCTAAAATTTCTTCCAGATCACATGTTGACATACCCTTTCTTCTTTTAGGCCTTTCTTAAATGATCAAATGTAGACTTTTAAGTATATATGGCCAGCTCTTTAATCTGAACTACTTGGGCTAAATCTATGCTATTCAGATAGCACGTATCTTCAGCGTTCAGCTTTGCATCTGGGCTCTGCTTTAACCAGGTAGTATCTATTTATCTTCTTTTAGATTTAACTGAAATTATTCCATCTATATTGTGTAGGTTCAAAAGGCCTGTTTGATTTTGAAAGACTCACTTTTACTTGTTATAAAATAAAATGTGACTGTGTTTTTAAGTACAAAAACTTTTCCTAACTGGTAACATTTTAATTGTCATTTTCCTTGACATCACCTAAGCATTTCTTTTAAAATTTTAGTTTTTATAAAATGGTACATGTTTTATATATGCTTGGCTTTTATTTTTTCTAAAGATGCAAAGCTGAATGAATGGTTGTAAAGAACAGTGGCACCTCTTTCCTGTTTGAGCTCTGGTCAATATTTGTGTAAAGCATAGCTCCTATCTTTAAGATTGAACAAATTTTCAGTAGTGCTTTCAAGTGATATTTAGCAAGCCTTAGGGGCAGTAGGGTTGAAAATGTGCATTGTGTGTTTAAAAATTTACGTTACTTATAGAAGCTGCGGAGAAATTTAGATTTTAAGGAAAAGAAATTTATCTTGTTGTCCTTAACAGCCTTTTAAAATTCTATTTTTATAAACTATGACCAGTCTTAACTAAATTTTTCTTTTAAACCTTTGGATAAAAATTCATTTCAGTCTTCCTGCAGTGTGAACTTAGTGCCGTATTTGGACTTGTTTTTGTGATTTTCTTCCACTAAACTTGGAATGCAGTCCCGAAGAATGGGTTTTTGGCTCTCAAGGACCATCATAGTCACACACTAGTTTTTAATCACTGTGTCTGTGTAGTGTCTTGCCGATGTAGCTCTCAGTATATTGACTTCCCTTTCTCTCTATTTCCAGCCAAGATTTTTTGAAATGTTTCAACCAAACAAAAAACTCCAGTTTTACCACTTGTGATAGAGAACATCTTTACTTGGTTATGCTATTTGCTGTATGGTCATTATGGAATTACTATTATACTAGAAACTGTCAGCTTTAAGTTCCGTGCATATTTTGGATTAATAGCATCCTTAGCTTTTTTTTTTTTTTCTCTTCTCTGTCCTTTGGCTTGTTTTGTTATACCTTAGAGAATGGAGAATTGGGAAGAAAAAGAAATGATATAATTTTTCATCGTTTAATGAAACATTCTTGAGTATGTGAGAGTAAATTTAAAAGTTTCTGTTACAATGAGACTTTTGCATTGTCTTTGCACTTGATATTCTTCTGGCAAAAATTATCCCCTATTAGCACAGCAAGTTGATAATTGCTCCAACATAACCGAAAGTCTTGCTATGGATTCTGGTCTTACTCTGGGAGCTTTTTTCTTTAAAACTGAGATGATACAAAGAAGGTTAACTTGACTTGGTTTGGGATTTCCCATGTCAGCATTGGAAGGTGTCTTGTGGTAGGCTCCTGACAAGCAATTATGAACAATGGAAATAGCCTACACTACGGGGTGAATAAGCACCTTTGTCAAGTAGACTCTATAGTTTACAAGGACACTTACCTGTAAACAGTGATGATTGCATGTGTGTGTGTGTGTGTGTATGTGTATGTATGTGACAGAAGGATTATGTCATGTGCTGCATGTGCATTTTCTTCTTTAACTATTACAGTACATGTGAGCTAGGCATTATTATCCGCATTAACAAGTGAGGACACCAAGGCTTGGAGAAGTTAAGCATCTTGCCCAAAATCATACAGCCAATAATACCAGAGCTGGTATTCATACCCAGGGACTGTTTGACTCCACAGCTTGGCTCATTACTGCTCTGCATTGTGTTCTATGTTGAGTATACTGTGTGCTTGTTGTGAAGATTAAGTAAGCTAATGTATATACCTTTGTAAAACTATTATTCTTGATATAGTAAAATATGGATATATTTGGAAGTTGGAACTGTTAATCCTTTCTGCTCTTTTAAGGATTGGCATTTACTTCATAATTTTATATATAAATATTTTAACCTTCAGGATTATTACTATTTTGTCAATGTCCTGTTTGATTTATGAGGTGTGTATACATACATATATATATATACTTAATATAAGTATTTATATATATATATACACTTCACATAAGTATTCATATATAGGTATATATATACACATATACAGACATATATATACTTCTAAAAGGGAAGGGAATCTGTGATGTTTTCCCCTTTGTCCCTCTGTAGTCTGTAGATTATTTTTATTCTGAAAAATAATTTAATAGCTTTACCTCAGGATCTCCTTTATAGGATTTTCTGGACTTCAGGATTTAATAATGTATTATATATTCACTTATAATTTCATGCTGGAGAAAAGGATCTTTAACACTCCACTGTTTTAAGGAATCATACATGGTAAACACATATAAAAAAGGATTGATTGCTTCAGTAAGGATACTGAATCGTCAACAATTTTTAAACAACTTAGTTTACTATATACACAAACTATTTTGAGTGTTGGGCATTACTAAAATACTTTAAGGCCTTCTTTAGTTTGTATGCATTGCTGAAATACCCTAAGGTTTGATTCTGGAATGCTTGAAAAACTAAATTGCAAGAAGAAAACCAGTGAGTACTTACTCATGTTGTAACACTTTTCTGTAATTTCCCTTAATTTCTGAGGTTGTCCTCTGGTACCTTTTATTCAGGTTAAAGATAGATTTTAAGTACTCTTGATTCCAAGTAATTTGTTTAATTGTCTTAATGCTATCTTTATAATGATTTTAAGCTGTGGCATTCTGTGAGCAAGTGCCCAGGGGCTGGATAATTGACATTCAGACAGTGAGGTCTGCTTTCCCTTACTGGCCTCTTGGCAGCCTCTGTGACCTCACAAGGGCATTTAAAAAAATCTTTTAACCTCTAGTAGCTTTGAAGGCAAAACTCTAGATTATGGTTTGGGAATTCAAAAATGATAATTTAAGTAAAACTACATGTAAATATTTGTAGACAAAGCCTTCAAGTTTAAACTGTAGTTAAATATCTTATAAAAGTATAAAATCTTTTTTCAAAATAATTTTTTATAATATGAAAAGTCCCTATCAATATCACATATTCAGTAATGGTGACAAGTATTTATTTGAAGTATACATTTTGAAATTCTATTTTTTGATTAAGGTAGAAGTATGAAATTATTAACCTTACTTTTCAGGTGGGAAATAATAGAAATTTCTCCTTTGTCTTTCATAGTTAGTATGATTTTATGAATATACTGCTTTTTGTGATATTTAGGATTTATCTTTTATTCATAGTTTCGAGTGTTTAGCATAGCCGTGTAAACATTCAGCAATAAACAATGAGCATTTGTTGCCCAATTACTTATATATGCCTCCTGTGAGCATAAAGCTAAACTTTGGATGAAGGATATAAGAGATAATTCCTCTTCCTAAAGCATTTGGCGTGAGGAAAGTTTTACCTTGATACAATTCAAAGGTAATGTAGATCCATACCGGCTTTGAAAGGTTTTCTAGGATATGTCTTCCTTTATGGGAAACTCAACTGATTTGGTTTCCTGTGGAGTCCCATCTCACATGTGCCTACACGATGTCTAGAAATAATCTATCTGAATTTTATTTGCCATAAGCCAGATTTCTCTGGTCAGCACTGAGCAGTCTTGTAAGTTGTTCCTGATGACATTGTCTCACCTCTGCTCTATCTGGCCAGAGCTTTATTTTACTGTCGCCTCAGAGACTCTCTCTTTGAGTACTGACCACCTTACCAAATGATCTTCAATCTACTTTTCTAGTTTCATCTGGGCCACTCTGTTCTTCTTTGCCTTGTCACCTGAATTTTTGCTATTCTCCTCCAAATACCTTTGAATAGGTTGGGTCTTCCACCTGGACTTTCCTCTCTTCTCCTTTTCTGAATCTTGTCTATACTTCAAGACTATGAATTCTGACTTCATAACCTCATGTATGTCAATTACTGCCTATGCCTTGTTGCCTTAAAAAATTGTGGTAGGAAACACAGCATAAAATTTACCATTGTAACCACTTTTAAGTGTACAGTTCAGTAGTGTTATGTATATTTACATTGTTGTGGAGCATATTGTCACAACTTTGTCATCAAGCACAACTGACACTGTGCTTATTAAACAATTCCCAGCTCCTCCCCACCTAGCAACTGGCAACCACCATTCGAGTTTATGAGTTTGACTACTTTAGATATCTCATATAAGTGGAATCATACAAGATTTGTTTTTATTTTAAGATTTTATTTATTTGGGAGAGAGCGAGAGAGCGAGAGAGTGCACGAGCAGGGGAGGGACAGAGGGAGAGGGAGAAGCAGGCTCCCCACTTGAGCAAGGAGCCTGATGTGGGACTCGATCCCAGGACCCTGGGATCATGACCTGAGCCAAAGGAAGATGCTTAACCGACTGAGCCACCCAGGTGCCCCAGGATTTGTCTTTTTGTTACTTTGTATAATATCTTCAAGGTTCATCCATATTGTAGCATGTGATAGCATTTCCTTCTTTTTAAGGTTGAAAAATATCCCATTATAGGTGCATCCTGCATTTTGTTAATCCCTTCATTTGTCTGTGGGCATTTGGGTTGATTTCACCTCATGGCTATTGTGAAAAATGCTGCTGTGAACATGGATGTGCAGATATTTCTTTGAGATCCTGCTTCAATTCTTCTGATATATACCCAAAAGTGGGATTGCTGGATCACATGGTAATTCTATTTTTAATTTTTTGAGGAACTGCCATACTGTTTTCTGTAGTGGCTGTTCCATTTTATAGTCCTACCAGTGTTGTACAGGTGTTCAAATGTCTTCACATCCTCTCACGTTTATTTTCTGTTTTTTTTTTTAATTGATGTATAACTGATATATTGCATTATTTTAGTTTCAGGTGTACAACATGATGATTTGATATTTGTATACAGTGTGAAATAATCACAATAAATCTAGTTACCATCCATCACCATCCAAAGTTGCAAAAATTTTTTTTTCTTGTGATGAGGACTTTTATGATTTATTCTTTTTGCTACTTTCAAAAATACAGTACGATATTATTGACAGGCGTCACCGTGCTGTATATTACACCCCTATGACTTACTTATTTTATACCTAGAAGTTTGTACCTCTTCACCTCTTCACCCATTTTTTTTTTAAAGATTTTATTTATTTGAGAGAGAGAATGAGAGAGAGAGCGAGAGCACGAGAGGGGGGAGGGTCAGAGGGAGAAGCAGACTCCCTGCTGAGCAGGGAGCCTGATGCGGGACTTGATCCTGGGACTCCAGGATCATGACCTGAGCCGAAGGCAGTTGCTTAACCAACTGAGCCACCCAGGCGCCCCTCTTCACCCATTTCATCTATCCCCCCAATTGTGCTTCCTGCTGGCAACCACCATTCTATTATCAGTATCAATGAGTTTTTTTTTTTTTTTTTTTTTTTTTTAGATTCTCCATAGAAGTGAAATCATACGGTCTTTGACTTTCTCTGTCTTGTTTCACTTAGCATAATATCCTCAAGGTCGATCCATGTTGCTGCGAATGGCAAGATTTCATTCTTTTTTAAGGCTGAGTAGTATTTCACTGTGTGAATATACACACACACACACACACACACACATACACACATATATACATATATATTTATAATATATATAGTTATAAAATATATAATATTTATCCATAGATGGACACTTAAGTTGCGTCCATATCTTGGCTATTGTAGATAATGCTGCAGGGAACATAGGGGCACATACATCTTTTCTAATTAGTGTTTTTGTTTTCTTTGCATATATACCCGAGAGTGGAATTTGCTGGATCATATGATAGTTCTATTTTTAATTTTTGAAGAACCCCCATACTGTTTTGTATAAAGAAGGCAGTTTATGATGTACTCTCTTGGCAAAAAATGGCTGTACCAATTTACATTCCATTTTTTGGTGGAGTTTTTAGGGTTTTCTATATATAAAATGATGCTTTTCACAAATAGTGATAGGTTTACTTCTTTGTTTTCAGTTTTGATGCCTTTTATTTCTTTTTCTTGCCTAATTTCTTTGACTAGGACTTCCAATACTATGTTGAATAATAGTGGTGAGAGTGGGCATCCTTGTCTTGTTTCTGATCTTAGAGGAAAAACTTTTAGTTTTTCACTGATGTTAGCTGTGGGCTTGTTGTATGGCTTTTATTATGTTAAGATATGTGCTCTCTATACCCACTTTGATGAGAATTTTATCATGAATGGATACTGGATTTTGTCAGTGCTTTTTCTGTATCTGTTGACATGATCATGTGATTTTTAAACCTTTGTTAGTGTAGTGTATCATTTGTATAGTATATATAGTTAATGTAGTGATAGATTAGCAGATTTTGAACCATCCTTGTATCCCTGTAATGAATACCACTAGATCATTGTGTGTTGCTGAATCATTTTAACGTATTTTTGCATTTGGTTTGCTGATATTTTGATATTTTGTTAGGAATTCATTGCATCTTTGTTTATCAGGTATATTGGTTTTTTTTTTTTTTTTTTTTTTTTTTTTTTTTGCGGTGTCCTTGTCTTGTTTTGTTACTAGGGTAATCCTAGTCTCATAACATGAGTTTGGAAGCATTTTCTATTCCCCCCTTTTCTTTTTTGGGGAAGAGTTTGAGAAGGATAGGTTTTAAATGTTCTTTGAATGTTTGGTAGAATTCACCAGTGAATTGTCAGGTCCTGGACTTCTGTATTTTGGGAGGTTGGGAGGTTTTTGATTACTGATTAAGCCTCCTTACTAGTCTCTACTCCATTTATTTATATTCCAGTTTTTATTATTTCCTTCCTTCTACTAACTTTTGACTTCATTTGGTCTTTTCTATTTCCTTAGGTGGAAAGGTAGTTGTTTATTTGAGATGTTTGTTTCTTAATATAGGTTTGTCTTGCTATGAACTTCCCTCTTAGGACTGTTTCTACTCCCTCCTATATGTTTTGGAATATTGTATTTCCATTTTCATCTGTCTCAAGGTATTTTTTAATTTCTCCTTCAATTTCTTTGTTGACTCTGGTTGTTCAGTAGTATGTTTAATCTCCACATATTTTCTGTTTTTCGTTTTTCTTCTTGTAATTTATTTCTGGTTTCACAGCACTATGGTTGGAAAAGATGCTTAATATAATTTGTCTTCTTAAATTTATTAAGACTTGTTTTGTGGCCTAACATAGGATCTATCTTGGAGAATGTTCCATGTGCACTTGAGAAGAATGTGTATTCTGTTACTTTTGGTTGGAATGTTCTGTATGTATTAAGTTCATCTGGTCTATTGTGTTGTTTAAGGCCAATGTTTCCTTACCAATTTTCTGTCTGGAAGATTTATTCAGTGATTTAAATGGGTGTTAACACCCTTACTATTGTTGTATGGCTGTCGGTTTCTTCCTTTAGGTCTGTTAATATTTGCTTTATCTATTTAGGTACTTATATGTTGGGTGCATAAATATTTACAAATGTTATATTCTCTTGTGGGATTTGCCCCTTTATCATTAAGTAAGGCCCTTCTTTGTCTTTCATTACAGTCTTTGTATTAAAGTCTATTTTGTCTGATATAAGTAAGCTACCCCAGCTCTCTTTTGGTTTCCATTTGTATGAAGCATTATTTTTCAGTTACTTCACTTTCAGTCTGTGTGTATCCTTACCTCTGAAGTGAGTCTCTTATAGGCAGCATGTAGATGGTTTTTTTTTTTTAATCTATTCAGCCACTGTCTTGATTGAAGAATTTAGTCCATTTACATTTAATGTGATTATTGATAGGTATGCATTTATTGCCATTTTGTTAATAGTTTTCTGGTTGTCTTGTAGTTTCTCTTTGTTCCTTTCTTCTCCTGCTCTCTTCCCTTGTGGTTTAGTGACTTCCTTTAGTGTTATGTTTAGATTCCTTTCTCATTATCTTTTGTACTATCTATTTTAAGTTTTTGCTTAGTGGTTACCATGAGGCTCACATATAATAACTTTATATAGCAGTCTATTTAAGTTGATAGCAACTTAAGTTTGAATGCATTCTAAAACTGCATCTTTATCCCCCACACCACATTTTATGTTTTTGATGTCACATTTTACATTTTTTGATTTTGTGTATCCCTTAACAAACCTTTGAAGTTATAGTTATTTTTACCACTTTCATCTTGTAACCTTCATACTGGTTTTTATAAGTGATTAATCTACCTTTACTATATATTTATCTTTACTAGTGAGGGTTATACTTTCATACGGTTTCTGGTTACTTATTAATGCCCTTTATTCCAGCTTACAGAAGTCCCTTTAATATTTCTTGTAAGGCTACTTCAGTGGTGATGAACTCTATCTTCTGCTTCTCTGGAAAACTCTTTATCTCTCCTTTAAATCTGAATGATAACCTTATCAGGTAGAGTATTCTTGTTTGGAAGTTTTTTCCTTTCTGTACTTTGAATATACCATGCCACTCTCTTCTGGACTGTAAAATTTCTGCTCAAAAATCTGCTGATAGTCTTACCAGGGTTCCCTTATATATAACAAGTTATTTTTCTCTTGCTGCTTTTAGGATTCTTTCTGTAACATTTGACAATTATAATGTCTTGGTGTGGATCTGTTTGGGCTCATCTTTTTTGGAATTTTATGGGATTTCTGCATCTGGATGTCTATTCCTTTTCTGAGGATAGGAAAGTTTTCAGCCATTATTTTTTCAAATAAGTTTTCTGCTCTTTGTCCATTCTCCTTCTTGGACCCCTATAATGCAATGTTATTCTGCTTAATGCTGTTCCATAGGTCCCTTAGGATAGCTCCACTGTTTTTTTTTTTTTTTAGAGTTGTCTTTTTTTTTTTTTTGATGCAGTGTTCCATGATTCATTGTTTGCGTATAACACCCACTGCTCCATTCAGTACATGGCGTCCTTAATACCCATCACCAGGCTAACCCATCCCCCACCCCCCTCCCCTCTAGAACCCTCAGTTTGTTTCTCAGAGTCCATAGTCTCTCATGGTTCATCTCCCCCTCCGATTCCCCTCCCCTTCATTTTTCTTTCCTACTATCTTTTTTTTTTTTTTAACATATAATGTATTATTTGTTTCAGAGGTACAGGTCTGTGATTCATCAGTCTTACACAATTCACAGTGCTCACCATAGCACATAACCTCCCCGGTGTCTATCAGCCAGCCACCCCATCCCTCCCACACCCCACCACTCCAGCAACCCTCAGTGTGTTTCCTGAGGTTAAGAATTCCTCATATCAGTGAGCTCATATGATACATGTCTTTCTCTGATTGACTTATTTCGCTTAGCATAATACCCACTAGTTCCATCCACGTCATTTGCAAATGGCAAGATTTCATTTTTTTGATGGCTGCATAATATTCCATTGCATATATATGTTATATCTTCTTTATCCATTCATCTGTCGATGGACATCAAGACTCTTTCCATAGTTTGGCTATTGTGGACATTGCTGCTATAAACATCGGGGTGCATGTACCCCTTTGGATCACTACATTTGTATTGTTGGGGTAAATATCCAGTAGTGTAATTGCTGGGTCATAGGGTAGCTCTATTTTCAACTTTTTGAGGACCCTCCATACAGTTCTTCAGAGTAGCTGCACCAGGTTGAATTCCCACCAACAGTGTAGGAAGGTTCCCCTTTCCCTACGTCCTCGCCAAAATCTGTCATTTCCCGACTTGTTAATTTTAGCCATTCTGACTGGTGTGAGGTGGTATCTCACTGAGGTTTTGATTTGGATTTCCCTGATGCCGAGCGACGTTGAGCACTTTTTCATGTGTCTGTTGGCCATTTGGATGTGTTCTTTGGAAAAATGTCTGTTCATGTCTTCTGCCCATTTCTTGATTGGATTATTTGTTCTTTGGGTGTTGAGTTTGATAAATTGTTTATAGATTTTGGATACTAGCCCTTTATCTGATACGTCATTTGCAAATATTTTCTCCCATTCTGTCTGTTGTCTTTTGGTTTTGTTGACTGTTTCCTTTGCTGTGCAAAAGCTTTTTATCTTAATGAAGTGCCAGTAGTTCTTTTTTGCCCTTGCCTCTCTTGCCTTTGGTGCTGTGTCTAGGAAGAAGTTGCTGCAGCTGAGGTGGAAGAGGTTGCTGCCTGTGTTCTCCTCTAGGATTTTGATGGATTCCTGTCTCACACTGAGGTCTTTTAACCATTTTGAGTCTATTTTTGTGTGTGGTGTAAGGAAATGGTCCAGTTTCATTCTTCTGCATGTGGCTGTCCCATTTTCTCAACATCATTTGTTGAAGAGATGTCATTTTTCCATTGGACATTCTTTCCTGCTTTGTCGAAGATTAGTTGACCATAGAGTCGAGGGTCCATTTCTGGGCTCTCTATTCTGTTCCATTGATCTATGTGTCTGTTTTTGTGCCAGTACCATACTGTCTTGATGATTACAGCTGAGAAAAATAGAGATAAACAACTACTGGATCATGAGGGGAGAAATAGATAAGTGATATCATAAGATGAAACAGTATTAGAATAATTGGGATCCCAGAAGAAGAAGAAAGAGAGAGGGGGCAGAAGGTATATTGGAGCAAATTATAGCAGAGAACTTCCCTAATGTGGGGAAGGAAACAGGCATCAAAATCCAGGAGGCACAGAGAATCCCCCTCAAAATCAATAAAAATAGGTCAACACCCTGACATCTAATAGTAAAACTTACAAGTCTCAGAAAAAAAGAGAAAATCCTGAAAGCAGCTCGGGACAAGAGGTCTGTAACCTACAATGGTAGAAACATTAGATTGGCAACAGACCTATCCATAGACACCTGGCAGGCCAGAAAGGACAGGCATGATATATTCAGAGCAGTAAATGAGAAAAATATGCAGCCAAGAATACTATATCCAGCTAGGCTGTCACTGAAAATAGAAGGAGAGATAAAAAGCTTCCAGGACAAACAAAAACTAAAAGAATTTGCAAACACGAAACGAGCCCTACAGGAAATATTGAAAGGTGTCCTCTAAGCAAGGAGAGAGCCTAAAAGTAACATAGACCAGAAAGGAACAGAGACAATATACAGTAACAGTCACTTTACAGGCAATACAATGGCACTAAATTCATATCTTTCAGTAGTCACCCTGAATGTAAATGGGCTAAATGCCCCAATCAAAAGACACAGGGTATCAGATTGGATAAAAAAACAAGATCCATCAATATGCTGTCTGCAAGAGACTCATTTTAGACCCAAAGACACCCCCAGATTCAAAGTGAGGGGGTGGAAAACCATTTACCATGCTAATGGACATCAAAAGAAAGCTGGGGTGGCAATCCTTATATCAGACAAATTAGATTTTAATCCAAAGAGTATAATAAGAGATGAGGAAGGGCACTATATCATCCTTAAAGGGTCTATCCAACAAGAGGATCTAACAATTGTAAATATCTATGCCCCTAACATGGGAGCAGCCAATTAATAACAAATCAAAGAAACACATCAACAACAATACAATAATAGTAGGGGGTTTTAACACCCCCCTGACTGAAATGGACAGATCATCTAAGCAAAAGATCAACAAGGAAATAAAGACTTTAAATGACACACTGGACCAAATGGACTTCACAGATATATTCAGAACGTTCCATCCTAAAGCAACAGAACACATTCTTCTCTAGTGCCCATGGAACATTCTCCAGAATAGGTCACATCCTAGGTCACAAAGCAGGTCTCAACCAGTAGCAAAAGATTGGGATCATTCCCTGCATATTTTAGGACCACAATGCTTTGAAACTAGAACTCAATCACATGAGGAAAGGTGGAAAGAACTCATGTTCTTTATGAGAACATAAAGTTTATGTTTTCTTTATGTTTCTTTAGCCTCTATGGCTAAAGAAGAATTTAGCCATAGAGGCTAAAGACATCCTACTAAGGATGTCTTTATCCTTAAAGACATCTAATAGTAAAACTTACAAGTCTCAGAAAAAAAGAGAAAATCCTGAAAGCAGCTCGGGACAAGAGGTCTGTAACCTACAATGGTAGAAACATTAGATTGGCTAATGTTTCTCCTTTCTTGAGAAAGGCTTGTATTGCTATATGATTGCCTCTTAGAGGCAATCATATAGCAATACAAGCCTTTCTCAAGAAAGGAGAAAGGTCACAAATATACAACCTAACCCTACACCTACAGGAGCTGGAGAAAGAACAGCAAATAAAGCCTAATCCCAGCAGGAGAAGAGAAATAGTAAAGATTAGAGCAGAAATCAATGAAATAGAAACCAAAAGAACAGTGGAATAGATCAATGAAACTAGGTGCTGTTTCCTTGAAAGAATTAATAAGATTGATAAACCCCTAGCCAGACTTCTCAAAAAGAAAAGAGAAATGGCCCAAATAAATAAACTCATGAATGAAAGAGGAGAAATCACAACCAACACCAAAGAAATACAAACAATTATAAGAACATATTATGAGCAACTATGTGCCAGCAAATTAGATAATCTGGAAGAAATGGATGCATTCCTAGAGATGTAATACTACCAAAACTGAACCAGGAAGAAATAGAAAACCTGAACAGACCCATAACCACTAAGGAAATTGAAGCAGTAATCAAAAATCTCCCAACAAACCAGAGCCCAGGGCCAGATGGCTTCCCAGGGGAATTTTACCAAATATTTATTTATTTATTTATTAAAAGATTTTATTTATTTATTTGACAGAGACACAGTGAGAGAGGGAACACAAGCAGGGGGAGTGGGAGAGGGAGAAGCAGGCTTCCCACTGGCTTCCCACTGAGCAGGGAGCCCGATGGCGGGGCTCGATCCCAGGACGCCAGGATCATGACCTGAGCCAAAGGCAGACACTTAATGACTGAGCCACCAGGTGCCTCTATCTACCAAACATTTAAAGAAGAATTAATACCTAATCTTCTGAAACTGTTCTAAAAAATAGAAATGGAAGGAAAACTTCCAAACTCATTTTATGAGGCCAGCAATACCTTGATCCCAAAATCAGACTAAGACCCCTTCAAAAAGGAGAATTACAGAGCAATATCCCTTATGAACATGGATGCAAAAATTCTCACCAAAATACTAGCCAATAGGATTTAACAGTACATTAAAAGGATTATTCATCATAACCAAGTGGGATTTATGCCTGGGCTGCAAGATTGGTTCAACATCCTCAAATCAATCAATGTGTGATTCAATACATTAATAAAAGAAAGAACAAGAACCATACGATCTTCTCAATAGAGGCAGAAAGAGCATTTGACAATGTACAGCATCCTTTCTTGATTAAAACTCTTCAGAGTGTAGGGATAGAGGGTACGTTATCTCAGTATCATAAAAGTCATCTGTGAAAAACCCACAGCAAATATAATTCTCCGTGGGGAATAACTGAGAGGTTTCCTTCTAAGGTCAGGAATACGGCTGGGATGTCTGCTATCGCTGCTGCTATTGAACATAGTACTGGAAGTCCTAGCCACAGCAATCAGACAATAAAAAGAAATAAAAGGCATCTGAATCAGCAAAGAAGTCAAACTCTCACTCTTTGCAAATGATATGATCCTTTATGTGGAAAACCCAAAAGACTCTACCCCAAAACTGCTAGAACTCATACAGGAATTCAGTAAAGTGGCAGGATATAAAATCAATGCACAGAAATCAGTTGCATTTCTATATACCAACAACAAGACAGAAGAAAGCGAAATTAAGGAGTCGATCCCATTTATAATTGCACCCAAAACCATAAGATACCTAGGAATAAATCTAACCAAAGATGCAAAGAATCTGTACTCAGAAAACTATAAAATACTCGTGAAAGAAATTGAGGAAGACACAAAGAAATGGAAAAATATTCCATGCTCATGAATTGGAAGAACAAATATTGTGAAGATGTCAATGCTACCTAGAGCAATCTACACATTTAATGCAATCCCTATCAAAATGCCATCCACTGTTTTCAAAGAAATGGAACAAATAATCCTAAAATTTGTATGGAACCGGAAAAGACCCTGAATAGCCAGAGGAATGTTGAAAAAGCAAAGCAAAGCTGGTGGCATCACAATTCCGTACTTCAAGGATAGCTGAGAGAAAGAAGTATAGCTCCACTTTTTAAGAGCTTTTTCTTTTTGTTGCTCTGTTTGTGTGAGTTCTACTGCCCTGTCTTCTAGATCACTGGTCCTTTTCTCTGCTTCATCCACTCTGATGTTGAACCCCTCTAGTGTATGTTTCATTTCATTTACTGTATTTTTTAGCTGTGTGGTTTTGGTATGGCACCTCCTTTTATTTTTCTCCCTTTAAATTCTCACTCTGTTCGTCTGTTCTCTTCCCCCCCAACTCCCCATTTTGGTGAGCATCTTTTATGGTTATTACTCTGAACTTTTAATCATATAAATTACTTATGTCTGTTTGTTGAGGTTCTTCTGAGGCTTTATCTTGTTTTTTTGTTTGGAAATATTTCTCGGTTTCCTCACTTTGCTTGACCCTCTGTGTTTGCTTCTAGGTATTAAGTGAAATAGCTACCTCTCCCAGTTTTGAAGGAGTTGCCTTGTGTAGAAGATGAATGTTATCATTTGACCTTGTCCTAACTTTAGATAGCGTCTTGAATCTTTGTGATTGTCAAAGCAGCCAGATTTATTCTTGATAGGTTCCAGTTGTTGAGGTTGTGCCAAGACCTGTCAGTTTTCCAAAGGGCAGAATCTCAGTCAGCACCTACTTTTAGGCTGATTAGAAGCTGGACTCTAAGGCAGCCGCTTTTAAAGTGTGCAAATACACAGTCTTGTGGGGCCACAATTGTGAACCCCGCTGTCTTCCAGACCAGGTGGTCTGGAAGTGTCTCCTGAACAACAGCTGGAGAAATCAGGGCTCCAGATGAGTGTATAAACTCCTTTCTGGGTGATACTGACAAGGGATAGTGAGCCCAAGGGAGAATGCAAATTGTGTCCCTCCAGCCTATTTTCCCTGAGAGCATCTTTACAGTCTCTAAGTGTATGGCAAAATTGAGGTCTGCCCATCAGGCTGAAGTTCCAGGACAAGTAAAAATAGTCCTTTTTCACAGATTGACTGGGGATTTGTTTCAGTCTGCCATCTGTGCACTGCCCTGGGGGTGGTAGCCTGTGAAGAACTGTCTCTGTGATTGTTACTGTCCCAGGGAACCCAGGAACACAAGCTCCCCTGGCCACTAGAGCCAGGGAATCAAGGAGTACCCCCCATATGGACTATGTGTGCCTGCTGGCTTTAGTAAGGCAGAGGAAGAGCACTAGGTTGAAATGTACCTGCTGGCTTAACAGGGCAATGGAAGGGTACAGGGACCACGTGTGTCCCCCGCCAGCACTAACAAGGTAGAGGGAGAAAGCGAAAATGGCACCCACCAGTGCCTCCATCTTTACGGAGAGGCCCAAGAGACCTTTTGCCCTCTGCCAGATGCTTTAAGAATAGCAAATGAATGTTCTTCAGGTATATCTAGGTTACTTTCAAACTGCTGCCTCAATGCGGGGCCCCGGGACAAGTGAGTCTTTGTGTGAGCCCTTTAAGAGCAGTATCTCAGTTCACTGCAGCCTTCTGGACATAAACATCGTTGATTTTCAAAGAGAGACATTTTGGGAGCTGATGTCCTCAGTTCAGTCCCAAGCATTGGCATGCCTGAGGAGGAGCACAAACCCCTTGCTCCTCAGGGAGAAGCTCTGGATATGTGAGATCCTTCCCAATTGTGGGTTGCTGTGCTGGCATTGGGGTTTTGGTGAGACTGCATTTCTGCTTCTCCTACCTTTCTCAGGGTGGCCGTTTTATTGTTTGCTGTGAAGGAGCTGTTTAGCTAGTTTTCAGGTCTTTTTCAGAGGGAATTTTTCCGTATATAGCTATAGGTTTAGTGTGTCCATGGGAGGAGGTGAGTTCAGGATCTTCCTATGCCTCCATCTTGGAACACCCCCCACTCTGTTTTAATAGCTGCCATCCTAATGAGCGTGAGGTGATATATCATTGTGGTTTCAAGTTGCACTTCCCTAATGACTAGTGATATTGAACATGTTTTCATCTGGTTGTTGGCCTTTTTTTTTATCTTGGGAGAAATGTCTATTCAAGTCCTTTGCCCATCTTTTAATTGGGTTGTTTTTTCATTGTTGATATGTGGGAGGTTTTTTTTTTTTTAATATCCTGGATATTAAACCCTTACCAGATAAATAATTTGCAAATATTTCTCCCATTTAATTGTGCCTTTACACTGTTGATTGTGTTATATGCTGTGCAGAAGATTTTTAAGTTTGGTAAAGTTCCTTTTGTCTGTGTATGTTTTGTTGCCTATGCTTTTAGTATCATATCAAAAAATTTATTGCCAAATCCAGTGTCATGAAGCTTTACCCCTGTATTTTCTTGGAGCAATTTTAGTTTAAGTCTTACATTTAAGTCTTTAATCCATTTTGAGTTAATTATTGTGTAAAGGTCCCACTTCATTCTTTCACATGCAGATATCCAGTTGCCCCAGCACCATTTGCTGAAGACTGTCTTTTCCTTAATGAGTAGTGTTGGATCCTTTGTCAAAGATCGTTTGATTTCTGAGCTCTTTGTTCTGTTCCATTAGTTGATATCTCTTTTTGCTTATACAACACTTTTTTTTTTTTTAACTGTAGCTTTGTAATATGTTTTGAAATCAGGAAGTGTGAGATCTATTTTTTTTTTCTTTTTCAGGATTGTTTTGACTGGGTTTTGACAATAACCACATCTGGGTTATTGTCTTTTAAAAAAACAATACCATTTATAGCTTATTGATGTTTGTGTCTCCTGGACTTAATTACACTGTCTGGTGCACATACTAATTTAGAAAATACAAGTTGAATTACTGCTATAAGCCACTTTTGCACTGAATTTGTTTGAGTTGGATTATTAGGTTAAGTGGCAAGCAAGTACAGTTGACTCTTGAAGAATGTGGTGTTTAGGGACACTGATCCCCTGCATAGTTGAAAATCTGTATAATTATTAACTCTCCAAAAATACCTTAACTTTTTATAGCCTACTGTTTACCAGGAAGTTTTACTGATAAACAGTTGATTAACACATGTTTTGTGTTTTTTATTTATTATATACTGTCTTCTTATGATAAAGTAACCTAGAGAATGATAAAATCTTAGGGAAGAAAAGGTACATTTATAGTATTGTACTGTATTTATAAAAAAAATCACATATAAGTGGACCCACATAGTTCAAGCCTGTGTTGTTCAAAGATCAGTTGTACTCATTATCCCAGAGACTCAGCTGGCTGATATTCTGGGATAGTTGAATTCTATACAGTCTATATTCTATCTGTGTTGGAATTAAAGGAATATAGCTGAGTAGTGAAAAGGAATTTTCACTATCAAGTAAGCAAGTGAAGAAAACTATTATTCAAGCAAGTCAGAAAACTTGTCATAATAAAAATACATACAATTTTAAAGATTTTTCTCTAAGAGTATAAATAATAATTACTTTAAGAGAATAATACATATTCTGGTATGGTATGAGTTAAGATGCCAAATCAATTTCACACAAACTTTCCTTTGGTGATTTTTTTTTTTTAAATTAGTGATCTAGATTCTAAGAAGTAAGAACAAAAGGGCTTCCTTAATAAAAGATGTGCTCTCAACATTTATGAAAACATTTATGAATGAAAGGAAATATGAATATTTTATAGGTTTTTGCTGTCTATGAATTCAGTTCTTTAAGCAAGGAGAATGTTTCCTATTTTAAATCATTTCAACATGAATAGATAAGTTAATGAATGAATAGCTAATGTTCAACTTTCTTCAAATTGCATACCTATAGTGTTCCTTGTCATTAGTTGTCAAACCCAGATCATCAGTGTTGTAAAATGATTTCAAATTCCTGAAATTAACATTGGTTCCTGTTAGATATATTCTTATGATGTTGTCATAGATATTTCCACAGAAATTCCCTGGAGACTTGATTTTTGTTCTAGTGTCTGTCACTGTGTCATGAGCATTCTGGCTCTAGAGAGTCAAGGCAGATTACATTTGGGACCAATTTCTCTGAAGACAGTGCTGATAATGAGAGCTGTTACCCCAGCAGATAACTCAAATTAAAAAGATTCCTGGGATCAAGCAAGCAGTCTTAGCCTAACAGTTTTGTTTTATCAGCACTGCTATCCTTTTGATTTACTGTCACAAACCAAACTTTTACCTTCATGCTTTGATGAGTTTAGGTTTATAGGAAAATGACTAGAAGAGACTGGGCGTCCTGATCAAAGCCATTTTTCTCTTACTCCTCTCAATTTCAGGGGAAGTTATTCGTTTCTCACACTCAAAATTCATTTTTTCCTGGATTCTCTTTTTGGAGAGAGGGGGCAAAAAAAAATAGCATCTTATGATTTAGATATTTGTGCTTGATTTTAAGGCTTTCGCAAATTAGATATACTATTTGTGTTCTTTGACAGTCATGAGGGACCCACTCTTTAGAAAGAGATTATTATGGGAAGATACAAAAGAAAGGAAAAAATAAATATTTTGCTTTTTGAAAGTTGTAATAATGGGTGATCTACTCTGTATCAAAATTCCTAGTAGAGAGTAGGCACTCCATATTTATTTAACGAACAAGTGCATTTTTAATATAAATTAGACCTTGAGAATTATCTAATCTTTATTAATCACACTGAAGCTAACAATTATTGAGCATTAGGCATTTTTGAAACACCCTAACTTTTTACAAGTGAGGGGGTTGAAGCACAGAGGGAAGTTCAGTAACTCATCTAAGGCCAGGTTGAGACATATGTATCAATTCATCAATTACCAGTTACTTATCAAATTTCCTCTGTACTAAGCATATATTTCTAGGTGAATTGGTCATGTAAGCATTTCAGGCAAGACTGCCAACTGTATTTAAATGTTTCAATTTGATGTTCTTTCTAGAGTTAGGGAATTTATGTTGATTGTGCCAGTTATTAATGCTTTTTTTCTTCAGATTTTTAAAAAAATGTATTTATTTGTCAGAGATAGAGAGGGAGCCCAAGCAGGGGGAACGGCAGGCAGAGGGAGAAGCAGGCTCCCTGCTGAGCAAGGAGCCGGATGCCAGCCTTGATCCCAGGACTCCGGGATCATGACCTGAGCTGAAGGCAGATGCTTAACCAACTGAGCCACTCAGGCATCTCTTATTAATACTTTTTTGAGTAATTTGAATGCTCTTAAGATTGCAATAACTTTAAAACATCGGGTTAATAAAATCAACTAATTTCGTATTTGGCATCACCATCTCATATAATTTTGTTTTCAGACTGTTAAAATGTTCTATTTTATGAATCCAAATCAAGGTCTCTCTTGATTTTGGCTTAAATATAATTATATTGTAATAAAATTCTATGGGACATTTCTATATGAAACGGGTTTTATTTTCCTTTGGGATTATGAAAATCTTATTACACTAATTCTGGCCGTCATATCATTTTGTCAACTTAATTTATATATTAATTTGTTTGCCTACTTAATCTGATAACATTAGATTGGAAAATATTGTTATCTTATTTTTGACCTTATTTGACCATGCAGGCATTTTGCCTCTAGTCATCTTTCTTGTTCTCATCTCTCTTGTTGATGTGCTTTAGCTGAAAAAGCATATTTCATACCTAATTAAGGTCTAAGCATGGTTTATACAAATTTTACTAGAATAGTATATTGGTGATATAAATACAAAGATTTATGAAAATCTGATTATTCTTTCTGTTTTTAGAAAATAAATTTGGTTAGGAAAATAATAAAGGTGAAAATCCAGTTTATTATTTACTCTGAAAAATTTGTGGCTATCCTTTTGTTTAAGTAAAATTTTTGCTTTAAATAATATCCCCAAACTACAAGACTATTTATAGTTAAATATTTGTTTCTGTCAGAACAAACTTCATATACTGTCTGTAATTCTCTTAGATAGAGTACTATATTTTCTCATGTTTATAAGCTAAGAACTCCAAAGTTAGAGTTTTAAGATGCTGCAGTACATATAACACTTCTCCCCCATCCCCAATTTTGTTATGTGTTATCATTGGCTCTGCATTTGAATTGGTAAAAGATCACTTACACTTTTCTCACTTTTCTCAAGCCAATAGATTAAAACAAAGAGCAACTCAGTTTTTTCCCTCTTTGTTGACAGGGTGGACTTCAGCTAACTGTTTCTTAGATGTGAAAGGAAGGGAAGGTCATTTCATGCTTTGTTGATAAAAGTAAGGTCATAGTAATTATTAAAGAGTTTGGGATGTTTGTTAGGGATCAGTTTTGCTTTTGAGATTCTGACTTTGTGGTATGCTGAAGTCAACAGAAAGATAATATATTTTATACAATGAATGGAATGTACAATTGTTCTTTTAATCATCAGTAAGAACGTATAAGATAAGGAAACTGGTGTAAATAACATGACAAAGTGGACGTATTTGTTATATAATTAGAAAGTAACTTGTGCCTTTCATTTGAAATGTTGGCTTACACACTCAGTCTTTTCATCAAACATGTACACATTTGCTAATAACCTTTCTCCAAATATTGCTGATATCATCATGATAACATTTCCGGTTAATACAAACGAGATTATAAAATTATGCTGTTTTCTAGCAAATCCAATCCATTATACTTTGGGGCTGATAGTTCTAGTTGGCTTCACTCGTTTGAGAGGATAAATGTGAAACAGGTGGTGTGGACTTCAGAGGCTCAACCCTGAGTAGATTGCTATAGACCTTGGTGACTGTTCAGTTGGAAACTCTTTTCTAACCAGTTTGTCCCTATGTGTAGCTACTTCATATAGTGTGCTACAGTGTTTAGGCAGTGTTACAAATGCTTCAGATACATTCAATTTATGCTTTACAATAATTCTTTGAGGACTACTTTGTTAATATTTCCATTTTGTAGATGATAAAACTGAGCACTAGAAGGTTAAGAAATCTGTCCAAGATTATATGGCTAGTAAATGGTAGAGCTGGGATTAAATAATGACCCCATGATCTTTATTGCTATACTATACTGAAGACATATGACACTATTTGAACAAATATTCTGTAGCAGACCCTTAGTTATCACACATCTACTTACAGTTCCATCTACAAATCCACATTGGTGGTCAGATCCTGCCTTTATGTAAAATTTTGTATTTCATAAATATCTCACAATTCTTGGCAACATTTTCAGTCAAAGGCAAATATATAAAAATTGTTTCTGTGGAAATATCATTGTAATGACTCTCCTCCAATTTAATGTCTATAATTCTATTCATGTTTGTAAAGATTTAAGTTGTTGTAATGAAAGGTAAAGATCATATTCAGTAAGAGAATATAATTTTCACCTTTTGATGAATGATCATACTCTTTGTTTTCTTTTAAAAAATTGTTCTGGAGGGATGCCTGGGTGGCTCAGTCAGTTAAGCATCTGTCTTTGGCTCAGGTCATGATCCCAGAGTCCTGGGATCGAGCCCTGCACCGGGCTCCCTGCTCCGCGGGGAGCCTGCTTCTCCCTCTGCCTGCAGCTCCCCCTGCTTGTGCTCGCTCTCTCTCTCCCCCCGACAAATAAATAAATAAATAAAATCTTTAAAAATAAAATAAAATAGAATATTGTTCTGGAAAATATTTGCATCATTACTTCATGTTTCCTAGAATGTTTGCTCAATGTTACAAGATTAATGGCAAATTCTATGAGGAGAAATCACTCCATATTTCTTTGAAAGTGAAATGTTTAATATATATTATTAATATTTAATATATAAATATATATTATTTAATATATATTCTATAATATTAAATAAAATAGTTGTTGGAGTGATAAAGTTCATTTTCACAATATGATGACTGGTTATAGAGACAGGAAATGTTGGTCCAGACAATCTTCTGAGTGGGGAATATAGGAGGCCAAAGAGATCTGAAAACCTGCATGTAAGGGCTTTGTCGTTTTCAAGGGTGTTTTATATTACACTCTATTTAAATGCTCAGGGATGCCAGTAATTGTTTATTTGTTTTGTTTTTATAGTTTTCTATAAAATTATACTCTACTAAAGGTATGCTCCCTTCTTTCTGCTCTTTCTTTAACCAAAGATAATATCATCCATCTGGTGGCACTAACTGAATGATAGACCCAGTCCAGGGAGGAAAGAAGCCTCTAAAACCTTTTAGACTTCTCACCAAAGACACCTAAGGTGAAGCAACCCCTCTCCGATGTGGGACAAAGAGTTAGATGAAGAAAAAGAGTAGTTAAATGTGAATTAACAACTGAAGGATCTGGATGTCAGAAAATTTACAAGTCAAGGTAGAGAAGTGCTTAATTTGTTCTTGGTAGTTAGAGAATAAGTGGTATCTTAATGCAGCTTGGAAAGAGGATAAGGATTTTCACCAGGTACCATAATGGCATTGAGCCAGTTTATTTTCCATAAGAAGGAAATGAGGAAAAGTTAGATCAGTAAGAGTTGATTGCTCTGTGTGAACGTTGCAGGATAAACTGGTTCATAACAACAATGGAAAGGTATACTGTATTTCTCTTATATATATTTTTAATAACAAATGAGTTGATGGAATAAATGTTACACTTCTTAATGTGTTTGACTTTATCAACATTTTTAATTCCTTAAATCATTACTCAGTATCTCAGTAAAGTTTTCAGAAAGTTACTTATTTTATATTTATATGATTCCATTGCTTGCTTGAAAATGATCCTTTTAAAAGATATAATTTTAAGTAAGAATGTAGAAATAATGCAGTTGAGAAGTTATCAAATTATCAAAGTTAACAAAGTATCACTTCTTTCTTGGGGTATTGATACAACTTAAATTTTTCCCCTGGGTTAAGTGTTTTAAGTTTAAATTTTCAACATGGTAAAGTCTAGAACTATACATAATTGCCCCTGTACTTCACAACCTACATTGACTTGGGTATCTGAGTCCTGGGATTTTCCTCATGGAGAGAGGTAGTGGGGAAGGAAGTCAGAAACCAGATCTAGATCTGGTAGCTGTCTCTTTCCAAAGGATAGTATCAGGGGCCTGGGGGTAGGGCATCATAAATCTGTAGTCTCAGAGTGAAGCGTTTGGAAAAGGTTTCATCCATTTCTTGATTTGTGCCTACAGTTGTTGATGGATTCAGATTTCAATCCCAAAGGAAGAGGGTTCTTTTACCAGGACTTGGGATGAGATCAGAGAACTAGTCAGATGGACCGGCTTCAGGGCTGGAATTTCCTGCTAGTCAATGAACCAGAATAAATTAGAAAAGCAGGCAGAACCTCAGCCTGTGGGCTAGGTCCTCATAATTCTGCTGGCAGAGAGGGTGCCTGTAGGCTTCTTGCCCTAGAAATAAAATACAGGATTAATCTAGATCCCACCCCACAGTATGGAAGGTTGCTAATTGTGTCTGGCTGTATAAAGATTTGCCAGAACAATGAGAATGGCTTAGCCTGTAAATTAAAGTTTTCACTACATTCATGAAACAGTGAGACCAAGGAAAGTAGAAACTGAAATGTAGGTCTATTTCCAGAGATAGCAACTATCCAATGTATTGTATTTCATATATTTTCTAAAAATATAGTGTTTTAATAGGATAATTAAAACAATATTTTATTAATGAAAACAATCCATGTTTATTGTAGAGTTAGCAGAAGGTAAAAAGAATTCTACCACCTCAATGTTAGCATCTTTATTTCCCCCCTGCCTCTTTTTGTATTTCCGTTGGAATCATATTGCCTTTATTCTTGAATGGTCTTTTAAAACACTATTTTAATGGCTGTATGATCTTTCTTTTGTATTGTTTCAGATTATATCTCTAGAAAATTTTCCTGACAGTAAAATAACTAGATCAAGAAATGGGAACTTTTTTTTAGGACTCTTGAAACATATTGCAAAATACTTTCCCAGAATGCTATATGATTTATATTTGTTTTAAGTGGAATGTATGAGGGTACTGGTTTCACAGAGTATTAGGATTATGAAAATATTTGTCAATTAGATAAAGGGAAATTTGTGTTTCATTGTTTTAATATACTATTCGTTGATCCCTTCTGAGATTCTACATTTTTTTACTTCCAATATATTTTTTAGACATTTGTATTTCATCTTTTGTGGGTTTTCTATTCACATGTTTGCATATTTAAAAAAATTTTTAAATTATTTATTTATTTATTTTTTAGGAGAGGGAGAGAGAGAATCTTATGCAGGATCCATACCCAGAGCAGAGCCTGATGTGGGGCTTGATCTTACAACTCTGAGATTATGACCTGAGCTGATATTAAGAGTCAGACACTTAACCAACGGAGCCACCTAGGTGCCCCCACATGTTTGCACCTTTATATGTTGCAGTTTTAGCTTGATTAATTTGTATGAGATCCTTTTGAAATTAAGATTTATAATGTTTTGGCTATCAAATATTTTTATAGTTATCTATTTTAATGGATTTATTAAAATATAGAGGTTTCCCATTGTATGTTTAGGTCTAAAGGATTATTTCTTATTTCTTCTAGTATCCATATTTAGAAAGCAAAAAGCTGAGTACTTAGATGGTAATAATAGTTAATAGATGGAACATGTACTTTATTTTGGGGCCTGTTTTGTCATTCACTTCTCATAATCTTAGGAAGTAATTGCTTCTAGTATCTTTATCTGTAGATGGTGAAACTAAAGTGTAGAAAGATTGCTACCTCTCTGAGTTAAGTCAGCAAGTATGTGGTAAACTGGCCTTGGAACTGGTCATATGACTACAGACTCCCAAGTTTTGCAGTACTCCCGCACATCTGGTAGAACAGAGCAGACGCGTGTCATCCTAAAATGAGTAAGACGGTAATGGAAAGCATCATGGAAGGCACTTGATTTAATGTTTGAATTTGATTTTAATTTTTCTAGTATTAAGTATTTTCTGTTGATCCAGAAGATCTTTTTTTTTTTTTTAATTTACATTACAGAGTTAGAACAGTATCTTAGGAAAATATTTTGTCTAACCATAGCTTGATATGTATTTCAGTGTCATAAATCAATGTGTGTGTGGACAAGACTTAATTAGACAATGAAAAATTCATTTTTAATACAAAGTTTGTTCTGTTTAAAAAACTTTGTAGATTAAAAATGCTGCAGTTATACCAACTATATGCATTATTTATATTTCCTAGATTAAATTAGAATTTAAGTAATTATAGATTTTTTATTTGTGTTTTTCATCCAGTATCTAAGAGAAATGATAATCACACCAACAAAATAATTTTTTATTGAACTTCTTATATAAAATGGCAAGACAATAACAAAAAACCCCTCTAACTTTGTTAGTATTTTAAAACTTTTAAAAAAAAAATGCCAGATGTTGTTGAAGTATGTGTATTTGTCATTTACTCAAAAATAGAATTTTCCTAGAAGGAAAGTCCTTTAAAACAGATGAACTCTGCATATCTATGATGAGTTCCCATTCAATAACTGGCAGAATTTCAGAGACTACTTTTTAAATCATGGTTATCTCTGTATAGGCATATTTTGTTTTATTGCATTTTCTGATATTACATTTTTAGAAATTGAAGGTTTGTGGCAACTGTGAGTGGAGCAAGTCAGTCAGTGGCATTTTTTCAATAGCATTTGTTCACTTTGTGTCTGGGTCACATATTGGTAATTTTTGCAATATTTCCAACTTTTTCACTATTTGTCATGGTGATCTGTGATTGGTGATTTTGTTGTTACTGTTGTAATTGTATTGGGGTGCCACAAGCTACACCCATATAAGATAGTGAACTTAATCTATAAGTGTTGTGTGTGTTCTCTCTGTTCCACCCATTAGCCATTTCCTATCTCTCTCACTCTCCTTGGGCCTTCCTATTCCTTGAGACACAGCAATATACAAAGTAGGTGAATTAATAACCCTACAAAGGCTTTTAAGTGTTCAAATGAAAGGAAGGCTCACAGGTTTCTCACTTTAAATCAAAAGCTAGAAATGATTAAGTTTAGTGAGGAAGGCATGGCGAAAGCCAAGAAAGGCTGAAAACTAAGCCTCTTGCATCAAAGTTAGTCAAGTTGTGAATGCAAAGGTAAAGTGCTTGAAGGGAATTAAAGGTGCTACTCCAGTGAACGCACAAATAGAAAGCGCTGATGTGGAGAAAGTTTTAGTGGTTTGGTTAGAAGATCAAACTAGCCCCAACATTCCCTTAAAAACTAAGGCCTGATCCATGGCAACATCCTAACTTCCTTCAATTCTCGGTAGCCTGGGAGAGGTAGGGAGCTGCAGAAGAAAAGTTGGAAGCTAGCAGAGGTCGGTCCATGAAGTTTAAGGAAAGAAGCCATCTCCGTAACCCTAAAGTGCAAGGTGAAGCAGCAAGTGCTGATGTAGAAGCTGCTGCAAGTTACCCAGAAGACCTAGCTAATTCATGAAGGGTGGCGACACTAAATAACAGATTTTCAGTGTCTACAAAACAGCCTTCTATTTGAAGAAGATACCATCTAGGATTTTCATAGCTAGAGAGAAATCAGTGCCTGGCTTCAAGGCTTCAAAGGACAGGCTGGCCCTTGTTAGGGGCTAATGCAGCTGGGGACTTCAAGTTGAAGCCAGTGTTCACTTACCATTCTGAAAATTTTAGGACTTAAGAATTATATTATATCTTAAGAATTATATTAAATCTACTCTACTTATGCTCTATAAATGGAACAACAAAACCTAGATGACAGCACATCTGTTTACAACATGGTTTACTGAATATCTTAAGGCTACTGAGATCTACTCTTCAGAAAAAAGATTGCTTTCAAAATATTACTACTCATTGATAATGTAACTGGTTGTTCAAGAGCTCTGATGGAGATGTACAATGAGATGGATGTAGTTTTCATGCCTGTTAACGCAACATCCATTCGGCAGCCCGTGGATCAAGGAGTCATTTTGACTTTCAAGTCTTACTACTTAGGAAATACATTTCACATTTCATAAGGCTCTAGCTGTCATAGATAGTGATTCCTTTGATGGATCTGAGCAAAGCCCAGAGTTTTATCTGGAAGGGATTCACTCTTCTAGGGGTCATTATGAACATTCATGATTCATGGGGAGAGGTAAAAATATCAACATTAGGAGGAGTTTGGAAGAAGCTTATTCTAACCCTCATGAATGATTCTGGGGTGGGGGGTGGGAGCGGGTTCAGTACTTGAGTGAAGGAAGTGACTGCCGATGTGGAAATAGCAAGAGAACTAGGATTAGTAGGGGAGCCTAAAGAGGACAACTGAATTGCTGCAATCGCATTTTAAAACTTGAACAGATGAGGAGTTGCTTTTCATAGTTGAGCACAGAAAGTAGTGTTCTGAGATGGAAACTACTCCTGGTAAAGATGCCCTGAAGATTGTTGAAAGACAACAAAGGATTTAATATATTACATAAACTTAGTTGATAAAGCAGCAGCATGATTTGAGAGGATCGATTACAGTTTTGAAAGAAGTTCTGCTGTAGGTAAAATGCCATCAAATAGCATCACATGCTACAGAGAAGTTGTTCATGAAAGGAAGGGTCATTTTATGCAGCACACTTTTTTTGTCGTCTTATCTTTTTTTATTCTTCATTTATTTGAGAGAGCGAGAGCATGAGCCAGGGTGAGGGGCAGAGGGAGAAGCAGGCTTCCCGCTGAGCAGGGAGCCCGGTGTGGGGCTGGATCCCAGGATCCTGAGATCCTCACCTGAACCGAAGGCAGATGCTTAACCGACTGAGCCACTCAGTCGCCCTGTTGTCATCTTAAGAAACTTCCACAGCCACCCCAGCCTTCAGCAACGACCACTCTGATCAGTCAGCATCTATCAACATTGAGGCAAGACCCTCTACCAGCAAAAAGATTACAACTCACTGAAAGCTCAGATGGTGGCTAACTAAAGCTCAGATGATGGCTAACATTTTTTAACAGTAAAGTATTTTAAAGGTATGCACATTTTTTAGAAATGTACACTTTTACATTGCACACTTAATAGACTACAGTGTTATGTAAACATAACTTTTCTATGCACTTTGAAACCAGCGGCTTCATTTGACTTGCCTTATTGCAGTGGTCTGGAACTGAATCTGCGATATCTCTGAGATATGCCTATAAATTCAAGGTAGAACAGCTAATTGGCCCTAAGTACAATGAATCAAAGTGGTTTGAAGGTAGAAAACCACCCTTTCTTTTTCTCAGAGGCTTATGGGTGAAAAAGATGCAGCACAAGAATTTGGCAGTGTAAGCGGTTGGGTTCCAGTTCTAGGCTTGAGCAAATATTTTTATCTCTCTAGGCCTCCTTCTCTTTAGCAATAAAGTAAGGCCATTGATTACACCTCAGTAATGGCTGAGAACCCTTCCAGCTCTAAAAATAACCTTTGTAAAATAGACTGATATACCCTGTAGTGGTTTGTAAGTGCAATGAAAGACTCTGAAGGGAAGAAAGTATCTCGACTTGGCTGTGTACCTGGCCAAATTTGTGAGGCTTTGAAAAATGCTGTTCCCTTCTCTAAAAGATCATAGTTCAGAACTCTGGATATTCCAGACTCAGGATTGTGTAATTTTAAAAAGTTGTCATGTGAAGCCATTGGATAGTCAGGTTTGGAACTACTGGCATGAAAAAGGGTCCTATGTTGCTGTCTGTCACTGTTCTTTCTCCATTGGAGGATTGAGGAGGAGGGTATCCTACCATGGAGTGTTTCGTCTTTTAAAATTTTTGTCATAAAGGAAATTTTCTTAATAGCATGCAGAGGAAAGTGTGATAGTCTTTTGTGTCTTTTGTATTCCAGGAAGCAAGAACTATTCCACCATCAGATACATGCTTTCATCTGGGCACACATATATCTCTGCCTTACCTTGGAAATAAGAAACATTATTGTCTTCATCAGAGTGTAGTTTGAGGGTGGAGAATGGGAGTGGAGCTATGTAAAAATTTGGCTGGAGCTTTGCCATTTGCCTTTCCCCTTTATTGTTGTTGTTTGTCACAGTTTGCTTTCTATACAGTTAGGGTAGTACACACTTAGCACACATTGTTTCACTTCATCTTGTCAATAACTCTTTAAAGAAGGGGAAATATTTTAATATATTCTTTTTACAGATGGGGAATATCAGAATCAGAGACTTTATTTACCTGGCCCAGGATAACTTTGCTAGAATCAGAGTGGAAATTTGAATTTAGGTCATTTTGACTCAGAGTACTCTTAAAAGATAACCGTGTCTGTGGGTTTTGTTTTTTTTTTTAAGATTTTATTTTTTATTTATTTGACAGAGAGAGACACAGCGAGAGAGGGAACACAAGCAGGGGGAGTGGGAGAGGGAGAAGCAGGCTCCCCGCGGAGCAGGGAGCCCGATGTGGGGCCCGATCCCAGGACCCTGGGATCATGCCCTGAGCTGGAGGCAGACGCTTAACGACTGAGCCGCCCAGGCGCCCCGTGTGTCTATGGTTTTCAAATAGGGTTTTTCAGACCTCAAGCATCGTGGGTTAGAAGTAAAATGAACTGGTTTTTGTAAGGAGCACTTATCAGAAATCGTAATTATAAATATAGGAATTCATAAGTTTAAAATGTTACCATTTTGCTCTGATTTGGTTCACAGTGCAGATTGAATGGATGGCTCCTCACCTTCGGATTTGCTTTACAGGTGGAATCAGAACTGGCACCCGGCAAAACTGTGAGCCACAGCAGGCTCTGTCCTCGTTTTCTTTGACCTCTTTGCCCTCCTTCTCACCCGTCCTTTCTCCCTCTGTTTCTCCTCTCCTTTGCCTTCTTTCTCGTCTCCCTCCTCCCTCCTCTTCTTCCTCCTTTCTGCTTCTCAGCCTTCCTGTTCCTTCCTTCCTCTTTCCCCTTCTTCCGGTTTCCTTGGATTTGTAGGCAGTACCCGGTTCTCAGTGCAGGG
Source organism: Eumetopias jubatus (assembly GCF_037043125.1). Classification (NCBI taxonomy): domain Eukaryota; kingdom Metazoa; phylum Chordata; class Mammalia; order Carnivora; family Otariidae; genus Eumetopias; species Eumetopias jubatus. Next base: position 125,154,364 of record NW_028274808.1, on the reverse strand, counting down.
TTCTGTCTACGGATCTGCCCTTCCTGGAAGTGTCCCATAGAGACTTTGAAAAACTTGGAAAGGGGACTTGGAAAAGTAACTGAGTTCTAGTTCACCTCCCTTCTTGCACCAAAGAAGAAGGTAACTGTGTCAGCTGTGCTCCAGTCCAGAGCTCTTGCTTTTATAAGGTAATTGCGATTGTGAGGTAGCTTTGTAGGAGACAGTGCCTGTGAATTCTGAAACTGTGTGCCACATTTGTCTGTATGTATGTTTTCTGGTCCGTAACTTCGTCAGAGTTCAAAAACAAGACAGAACAAAGTATTAGCATTCCATCCCGTTGACATTCTAGGTAGCCTTATCTCATAGTTTCTATCTCTGCTACTAATCAAATAAGACTGTGACAGCTCATTCCCTAAGGGTTTCTTATTTATACTGATACACATGCTCATTTATTTGTTTACACCCTTCCTCTATTTTCACAAGGTATCTGGGATTATTCATGCAAAACATCCACATATTAATAAGTTAATTTGATTTTTTATCCAAGGGGAATACATTTCCTAATGTAATATACATAATATATTCCTTAATTCACTTCATAAGCATTTCATTCAGTATGCTTAAAAATGGTTTCTAGACGGAGGATTCTTCATTCTGGTCAGAATATATAAAATACAGAAAATTTAAGGTACAGAATATAGAATGCCTGTTCACACTGTATTTATTTTATTTATAAATTGTTTTTGCTTCATTGTCATGATTGTGCCAAGTTTTAATTTGTTACTATTTTTCTAATCCAGAGGTTAAAAACTTGAATATCTTGACAGCTGATGGGAGTTGAGTAGGTTGGGGGTAAGACAGTAAGGACTAGGAAGAACTGTGACAAAATCGAGAGTAATTGCACTGCTAAAGTATTTACATTCACGTTGTAGGAAAAACACTGATAAACAAATATGGGCAAGGACAGGTGTATGCGACCCCTGTGCTGCTGTCTTTGTAGGATTAAATGTGTGTCAATAAATTGGATACATTTGCATTTAAACTATGGCAGGAGAAAGCAAGTGATTTTTCAGTCATACTTTGAGAAGTGTGTGCTTTTTGATCCATATCTCTGTTCTTCATTGAACTGAGAGTTCCATGAGTAGATGGACTGTTGAATCCCCAGAATCTATCAGGATATTTGACACATAGTAGCTGTGTTGAAAACACATTTACCAGTAGAGTCAGTTCCACCCTATAATTAATCCTCATGTCTGTGTGCTGTTGTGTATCTCTGCCATTAATACCCAGATCTAGGGCATTATCTTTCCTACACCAGTGCAATAATTTAGAACCTAATGGATTTTTTTTCTGATTCTGGTCTTGTCCATGTCCATCTACTGCCCTCGATGAAGCCAGAGTGATCCGTCAAGGATTCAAAACTAGTGATCTGACTCCCCCAGTTAAAAGCCTTTAATAGATTTCCAGTGCCCTTGAGTAGAGTCTTAACTAGCTGCTTCCTATTCTAGCCTCATATGAAAAACTGATCTCAAGCCAGCTAAACAGAGGATCCCCTCAAAACAGGTAAGAGTTGTGGCCACTCCAAGGTGGTGTCAGAAATTTTTCATAACCTTATTCAGGTGTAACAGAATTTTTAGATACTAATAATATCTCATGAAATATCACCCACAAACTTAAGTTTTGTATGTACAGATTAGGATTCATGGATGGCAAAAATGGTTCTGGTTTTTCCCTTATCCTTGTATCTGTGTCCTCTGCAATGTGACTTACAGTTCTTCTTGTTAAGAAGGTAGAGTCTTTCCCCACCTCTTGAACCTGGGCTGGCCTTGTGATTTGCCTTAGCTAATAAGAGTGTGACACGTGCTTGAGTGAGTCCATTAGAGACCTGAAGAGCCTCCCAGCTGACCTATAGACTCATGAGCAATAATTAATGTTTGGAGTCCCTGAGTTTTAAGGTAGTTTATTTTTGTAGTGATAACTATACACAGATAACAGAGGTTTCAGTGTGTTTTCTATCCAGTCACTGAAAAGACTCAATAAAAAGAAACAAATTGAAAACATTGCATCTTTTTTAAAGAAAATCATCATTATTGATGTTTAGAAGGATCTGACAAACGCATCTACCTGTTCTTAAGAATTTGCATAAAATGGTGCAGTTTGAACATTTTTCTATTCTGATTTTTTTTTTTTAACCACAAGAAGGGAATACAGAGTATCTTTGTTTTTTTTTTAAACTGGAGCTATTGGAGCTAACACATTTATTACCAGAGAAGAAACTTGTATAGAGAACTTTATAAAAATGTCTGCTCTATAGTTTTTGAAGGAAATGTTTAATTTATATAGAAAAGGAACACTTCCATTTTGGACAGAATAAATATTTTGAAAAATCAGGATTTTTAAATATGTAGAAAGCACAAACTAATGTTAAATATGATTTTTAAATGTGTTGCTGAGCTGGCGAGATACAAAGGGAAATCTTCAGAGGCCAAAAATAAGAAAACATGAATCCAGAAAAATAACAGAGCTCTGTATCTGACAGTCCTGGTGACCCGACTCTGGAAGAAGAAATAACACTTGAAGATGAAACAGCATTACTACAGATAAAACAAGGTCACTGCTTTCTGTAAGAGAGTCAAATATCCTGAAAGATATAGTAATTCCTAACTTGTGTGTATCTAAATGCATAGCTTAATTTTTTTAAAGATAAATTAACTGAGCAGCAGGTAGAAGTTGATAAATGCAACTGTTCAGAGAGAGATTTTAATGTAATGCTCTTTGTTACCCATTGACCAAAGCAGGTCCCAAATCAGTGGGCATCTAAGAGAGTGGAGCCACACAAATACTACATTTGAATAGAATGGCTCTTGAGGCGCTTGGGTGGCTCAGTGGTTAAGCATCTGGCTCTTGATCTCAAGGTTGTGAGTTCAGGCCCCACACTGGGCTTAAGAAAAAATATATAATGGCTCTATGCTATATATAACACAACAAAGTTGTTGAATCCATATTCTTTTCAAAGTCATGGAAGACATTTTGAAAATGACTGTAGACCTTCCAGGTAGCTGAGCACAAGGGAGGGTAGTGTGGTAAATAACCTCCCCAAATGATTTAAATTCACAATTAAGTCTTTTTGCAGAAGTATACCCTCAGTATTCCTTGAGGGCAGAGAATGCTGAGATTGTGAAGTAACTCTGCTCCTGGCAGCCCTGCAAGGTGCCGTTCCTTCCCCTGTCATGCTCTTGCTGCAGGTTTGCAGAGTACAAATGCAGACTGAGTAAAACGGCAGGGAGCAGGAAACGGGGTGTTGGTTTGGTCCACGAGCAAGAGTTGGAGAGACCATTGCCAGAGAGATTAAATGTAGCCCAAATCCAAGAACACTAAAAAAGAAATTGGGCAGAGCAGAGCAAGACTGAAGGAAAAGGATTTCAAAGAATATTAAAAAGGTCCAGACCAACAATTTGTTGGGACAAACTTCCAAATGCGTAGCTTTTCAGGGAGGAAAAAGTAAAAAGAAAAGAAGAATTCTTTGTGGGGGGCGCCTGCTTGGCTCAGTTGGTTAAGCGTCTGACTCTTGATTTTGGTTTAGGTCATGATCTCAGGGTCATGCGATTGAGTGCTTCGTTGGGCTGCGTGCTGGGTGTGGAGACTGCGTAAGATTCTCTCTCACCCTCTCCCACTGCCCCTCCCTACTCCCTCTCTAACGAAAAAAAAAGAATCTTTGGTAATTAGATGGTGAAGGAGAAAAGAAAGGAAGGGGATAAATTTGGGGCTCTAGGAAGCAAAAGATAAACAGAGTCTTGGAGAATTTAACACTTTCCCCCTATCACCAAATCAAATAAATAAATGACCAAGCAAAACAGCAAAAGAACCTGAACTTGGCCAGACTGACAGAAAAGAGAACCAAAAATATTCCAGTATCAAAAAGTGAACAAAAGGAAAATAAAATCGATACAGGTCTATTAAAGAAAAATCAGGAAATGAATTTTCATATACATCACTAATAAAATCAGGTGGAATACCACCCCTGTTCTGAAAAACAACCAGGAAGGAGAAAAAAACCCTATGTCTACCCTCCAAACAGAATTAAATGTATTTAGCAAGTATTTAAGTATATGAAAGCCCACCTTTAATCAGAAATTTAGGAACTAAAAGCAGAAATGAAAAAAAATGAAAAATAGCGTATGTATCGAATTTAGGAAATAAATGGAAGGAAAAGACAGTTATGTCAAAAATAAAGATAAATTGCAAGGCACCCAAGGGAAAATGGACTCAAGTGAAAGTTAATAAGAGGCAACAGAGCAATACAGGGAAAAATGCCAAGAGAGTACAAATGACACAAAGCAGCAAAGTGGATCAGAGAGGAAGTAGCGGAAGTGGAAGACCGGCAATGAAGAAAAAATATTTGCATTGTCTGCTGAAGCAGAAAAACAAAATAATGTATGGAACCACTATTTAAGACCATAATCCAAGAAAACCTTCCAGAAATAGAAAATGACTTGCACATTAAAAAGCTTGCATGGGAAAATTAACCCCAAAAAATCTGCTCTGAGATTTAGCCAGTTTCAGAGATAATGATACAATTCTCGAGGCCAGTAGGCAAAAAGAACAAGTAATCTACAAAGGCAAAATAATTAGACTGGCATCAGATTTTTCAAAACCAGCATATGAAGAAAGCAAGCAGCCATTAAGCAGTTTTTATTGTGATACTAAACTAACTGAAAATATGAACCAAGAATTTTAGAGCCAAACTGTCCTTCAAATAGCAAGGCTTTAGAAAAGCAGTGGGGAATTTTGTGCCCATCAACTTTCATGAGGAATCTGCTGGAGAATGAACTGTGTCCAACCAAATGACGACTAGGAAAGCTTGAGCAAAAGGACTGGTAGTGATTATTTTAAAATAAGTAAGTATACATGTAAGACTAAAAGGTAGAAGTGAGATATCACAGTCAAAAAAAAATTAGAGGAAGGGAAAAGAGGATGCTAGTAAAAGTTCTTTTTTTGTGTGGGCTATAGGTGGTATTAAAGGATAGTGAGAAAACCCCACAGATCGCAATGGTTAAAGAAAAAAGACAAGACTTAAGGACATTGAAATTGTGTAAGTACCAAGGTAACCAGTATATCAAAAATAGAGTGCTTCATAAATACTACAATCTTTTAAAATAAAAGAGCAAACAGCACATATAATAAAATACACATAATTACCCAAGATTATGATACATTTGAGACCAAATATATCAGCCACAATGATAGATGTGAGTGAGGCTAACTCACCTAGTAAAAGAAAAAGATTTTTATTTTGGCATCTAAAACAAAACCCAACAATATACTATTTTGTTAGAGACACACCTAAAACAAGGTGATTTAAAAGGCCAAAAATAAAGAATGGACGAAGGTACATCAAGCATAGGGACACACAGGAAGAGAGCAGGCCTCCTGATAACAGATAAAACAAAAGTCAAGACTTACCATATTAGGTATCACAAAGGACACTTTTCAGTGCTAACTGCCACAATCCTCAACAAAGTATTTTCCAAATAACCCAGCAATAGCCTTTATGAAACAAAACCCACCAAAGATAAAGGAAAACAGATAGAATCCGTTGCTAATAGGTTACTTCTACGTCCTCCACTCAGCATAAGACAGATCAAGTAGACAGAAGATTCATTAGTAGGAGATAGAAGATCTAAACAGCATAACCGGGGTGGGACTCATGGAGATATATCTTTATATATTATATACCCTGACAATAGAGATGACACGTTCTTCTCAAGGGCCCGTCACACATTCATAAAAATTGATCACCTGCCAGTCAAAAAGAAAACATCGGTTGCTTTCATAAAATAGAAATATGGCAAATATCATTTCCTGCTCACTATGCATTAAAACCAGAATTCACTGGGGCGCCTGCGTGGCTCAGATGGTTAAGCGTCTGCCTACGGCTCAGGTCATGATCCCAGGGTCCTGGGATCGAGCCCCGCATCAGGCTGCTTGCTCGGCGGGAAGCCTGCTTCTCCCTCTCCTTCTACTGCTCCCCCTGCTTGTGCTCTCGCTTTCTCTGTCAAATAAATAAATAAAATCTTAAAAAAAAAATAAAACTAGAATTTGCTAACAAAACCAAAAACACATTAGGAGCTTTGAAGGAAATAGAAATGTTCAGTTTACAGAGAGAAGGCCAGGTGTGTATGCATAGTTTGTAGAATGATGAGGGCAGAATCTTCAGGGCTGTTGAGAGAGTGTAGTTGGGTTAAAAAAGAAAAATATCACATTAGAAGGAATAAAAAATTTAATTTACCAGTCCTAATGCTAAATTCAACAAACTGAATTTCTATTTTTCCTACTATGTGCCAAACGGTGGGTATTTGGATGTGAAACTCCTCCTTGCCTTGGAGAAACTCCCAGTGGAGGTGGGTAATTATGACATTATTACAGTGGCAGAATTGATGAAGAAAATGCTTGCCATCTAAATTAATATTTTTGCCATTTTTTTTGCTTGTGAAGGAGCTGGAGCTTCGTAGTAGGACAAAGCCCTCCAGACCTTGTGCTGTTTTTCTTCTTTATCTTGTGACTTGGATGATGCAAATCCTGTTTTATAGACTACATAGTAGGCATTCAGTGCAGTTAAAACCCAACTAACGATTTTCACTGGTCCTGTTTTTATGGTTTATAAGTACTTCTTTATTGTTTTATTATTTATACTTTACAGCAATCCTTTAAATAAAGAACAGATTGGAACCTAACCTCATAGAGTTGGGTGAAGACCTTCACCTGAACAGATCTTTTCTAGATGCTTCCTGCATTGGGATCCCTTCTTATATTCATTTTGGGCTAGCAGTGAGGTGGTCAGTTAAGCCTTGTTTTTGTTTATCAGTAGTAACTTCCACTTCTTTTAATTACATGAGTTAGACTTGTTTATTTTAGACCACTTTGAAAGTATAAGATCGAAAAAGAAGAAGATAAATATTTCCATTAGTTCTGTCACCCCGATGAGCCCTTGTCATACTTTGGTGTATGTTCTTCCTGTTCTTTCTCTTCTTCCCATCTCCCCAGCTCTCCTTAGCTCCTTTCTCACCCCCTCCTCTTTGATTTGCACCCTGTACATGTGTCTAATTAAAAATAGTTTAGGTACCTACTTTTCTTTTACAAAATGTGATGGTGGTGCCCAAAGTGATGGTAAATTACGAGTGGGAGGCTCAAGATGTGGATATGGAGATGTGGCTTCTGAGCTGGCCCTCAGAGGACAGGAGAGGATTTTGGACAGGCAAAAGTAGGGAAGAAGATGATGGCAGGTAAAGTTCGGGAGCAGGAAAACATAGGCTGTGTTTGGCTGATGCAAGTAGTTGTGACTATATAATTGTTCGTCGTCATGACGGTGTAGATACCAGTAACGATACGGAGTGCTTTTTTAAGGACCAGGCACTGTTCTAGGAACCTTGTAAACATTTAACTTTACACATTGCATGCAGTAGGTGCCATTATTAATCATGTTACAGTTAAAGAAACTAAAACAGATTAGTGGTGAGTTGGTCCAAAACTGTGATAAAGCCGTGATCAAGACTGAGGAGGACTGACTATAAGTTTGTGCCCCTAAGTAAAATGACAGTGACCCAGCATTTCTAGTCTAGTCCCAATTTCAAACATTTTGTTGTAAGTTTATTCACATGGGACTGAATTGTTTTTATCGGATTTTATTATTAGAAAAGCTGTTAATGATAGATGTATAAGGAAACCACTTACTCCATTGTTTTTTACACTGAAAACCCAACATCTTACCAGTATTAAATATCATACACAATACAAAATTGAAATAGGATTAGTTTTAAAAACATAAAATATAGGCTTCAGGAGCCTTTTTTTTTAAGATTTCATTTATTTATTTGAGAGAGAGAGAGAGTGGGGACAAGCAGGGGAGAGCGGGAGAGGGAGAAGCAGACTCCCCGCCGAGGAGGGAGCCCGATGCGGGACTCGATCCCGGGACTCCAGGATCATGACCTGAGCCGAAGGCAGTCGCTCAACCAACTGAGCCACCCAGGCACCCAGGAGCCTTATTTTTGTTATTTCAAGTGTATACTGGAGCCTCAGTGAATGAGAAAGAAATTTATAATGAAGTCCTTTTATTATGTCAGGACCAGAAGTACTTGTGTGGGATCCAAGAGACCTCCCTCCTAATGAATTTTTATTGTAAATAGTACAATGCTGATGTTCCAAATGTGTTATCCAAAAGGGAACTTAATAGAGCTTTAATAAAGATATTTTATTCCTTGCCTTCTTATATTTTCATCTTAATTTGACTGTGGTTAAAATGTTTAAAATAATAATATATCATTATATATCTAGAATTTATCAAGTATTTTTTTAAAAGATTTTATTTATTATTTGAGAGAGTCGGCGGGGAGAGAGAGAGAATCTCAGTCAGATTCCAAGCTGAGCACGGAGCCCGACACGGGGCTCGATCTTACAACACTGAGATCATGACCTGAGCCAAAATCAGGAGACTAATGCTTAATCAACTGATCCACCCAGACACCCCAAGAATTTGTTGAGTATCCTATACATGATAGATATTTTGTGATCCAAACACGTCTAAGCCTTATGACAACTCTTCATTATCTCCATTTCCCAGATGAAGAAACTGAGATTCGAATTAGTGAAGTGAAACCAAGTTATGACTGAAATTCAGGTTTGTGCAACTCCAAAGCCCATCATACATGTTCTGCTCTGCAGTGAGAAAGTTCTGGTTCTTTCAGTGCAAGAAGTGGTTATTGAAAAACAAAAGGTTTTTACTCTTTGTCGCAAAAGGAACAGAGGATAGTCGTGAGCCTCCCCCATTTTTTTCATTGATGCGCTGTCCTGCAGAGAGCTTTCCCATACAGAATAACCGTAATGTACCACAGCTTTCTTGTTCCAAAACGGGAAGCCTGAGTGGGAGCCACAGTCTTCCTGTAAGCAACAGATGGTTACTGTTTAAATGAGGGTAAACTCTGGATCTCATCTGTGGAGTGACTTTAGGTTTTTGTGGGGTGGGTGGGTTTGGAGGGTTAGTCAAGGGAACAAGCTGGTAACAAGATTTAGGAGGAGGAGCACGAAAAAGTGAACAAACCAAATTTGAGTGTAGCATTTTTCACTCCTATATACCCTTTAACCATAGTCCTATGGCAGGTTGTATTTCTCTGCCCCCTCCTCCACCCCAGACAGAGGGGGAGGAATGAAGGGAGGCCATGGCAGGCTGTTGAAATTTGTAGTGTGTTGGCATCCAGCAAGTGAGTTTTGCTGTGGGGTAAGTCCTGTGGCTTGTTTTCTGCCTTCGTGAATAGAGCCTTTCCATCTTTGCCAAGCCTGCAGTTAATGCGGTCAAGGGATTTATTATGAAATGTACTAAATCTTGGCATGGAGCTAATTGCATATAACAAGAAGCGTGCTAGAGGCTTGGACCTGAGAAGTGACACATGCAAAAAGCATTCTCTTTCTGATGCTGCTGAAAGAGGTTTTGTGTAGGGGAATGTCTGCATGTCTGCGCTTATTGCTAATGAGGTAACCCCTCACCCAAAGCATATTTCTGAGTTACTTGTCAAAATAAATGCAGAGTTCTCTCTCCCTCGCTCTCTCGCTCTCTCTTTCTGTCTGAACAATTAATTGAAGAATGAATAATTATTAACCCCAACTCTACTTCTGAAACTCTTAGTATATCATAAAAAACACATCTGTGGCAGTTTTGATTACCTAATTATGACCTAGAATAATTCTTATGTAAAGGTATAAAATAAGTCTTATAAAAAGGTATAAAGGTATAAAAACAACAGAGAAGTTGTATCAGCTCAGTCTACCGTAACAAGGTACCACAGAGTTGGTGGCTCAAAACAACAGAAATTTATTTTTCTCATAGTTGTGGAGACTGGAAGCCTGAGATGAGGGTGTCAGCATGATTAGTCTCATGAGGGCTTTCTTTCTGGCTTGCAAATGGCTGATTTTTTACTGTGTCCTAATTTTGGTGGTTGAGGTGGGCAGCAAGCAGGGAAGATTGAAGGAGAGGGGGTTGGGAGAATTCTTCTGGTACCCCTTCTTATAAGAGTATTAATCCCATCATAAGGGACCCCTGCTTATGACCTCTTCTAAACATAATTACCTCCCAAAAGCTCCATCTCCAAATACTATCACATTGAGGGTTAGGGATCCAATATAAATTTTGGGGAGGGGGCACATTTCCATCCATAGCAGACGTATTTAAAGGAAAAGACAAATATTGTTATCTTTTTAAGCCCAGTGTAGGTCTTTAAAACTTTACTTATTTTTACATTTAGTTTAAAAGTAATATTTGAATAATGTAGAAGTAAAAATTACATATTTTTTTATCCTTTTCTATTTTCATGAAGTTTTTGTTATATGAATTTTCTTTTTATTGAGAAATTTATATTCCATTGAGATATTTATATTCCTCACAGCACCCTAATATATGCATTGTGTATAGTAGGTGTTTCATACTTGTTTGGCACATTAAACAGCTAAATAATTTTAGCATTTTCCCATAGCACATAACATCTACATCTTAATTTATTGAAATATGCAAAGAGAAACCAATGAAAGCTGGTTCAATCCAACCATCATATCCTCTCTTGAATGTTACGAGAAACATTTTTCTGCAGATAACTCTTCCCTTTTGATAACAGAAACTAGTTAACAAGGTACATTTAGAAGATAAATGTAAAGTTTTATTCATATCTTCCTAGAATGTAGTAATTTGTGTGCACGTGTAAAGCTAAGACCCTGATACTTAAAAAGTAAAAGGGGAGAGAATGATTGGAAAGGCTTCCAGCACATGGCTAACACTAATCTTTTAGGTCCTAGTGGTTTTTGAAGTGGCAGTAATCCTGAGTTTAAAACAAAACAGTAGTGGCCACAAATTTCAGTCCTGGCGCAGCAAAAAGGAAATGTTGGGGGAGAAAAGGTAACATTCAAAAATAGAACAGCAAAGAGATCATTTGTATGATCCCTGTAACACTGCAAATTCATTAATATCTAGGGCTTACCAGATCCGTTTGAATTTTTATCAAGTGCCAGAAGTTGGCATTGATCAGGGTGATAAAAGCCTGATGATTTACAGAGAGGGAATGGTTTGTTTGCTTGTTCATTCATTCATTCAACATTGATTTACTGAGGTTCTCCTGTGTTTGAGGCACCATGCCAAGCACTGTGACAGAGGATAGACAAATCACTGATAGCTTTTACCCTCGAGTACTTAATTTTGTATTTACTTAACTAATATGAAACTGAGTCCCTTCTACATATACGGTACTGTCCTGCCTCTTGGGACTGAAAAAACACACATCATTAAGAATGGTCCTTTTCAAAAAAGCTGGTGTCTCATCTAGGGAAACACACATAAACACATAATTGCTCTTAGTTATGAAGTTTAATAACTTGAGGTTTGGAGCCAGGTCTAAATAGAGGTTAACATTCAAGAGGAATATATGGCTTTCTGAGCCATTCACTAAGTCTGGTGTGTGTTGTCCCAGTAGTTTAGGTACTTGCTGCCCATGGGGTGGTCTGAGAAACGGCAGCCATGTCATTATCTGAGAGAGATTACTAGAAACACGGGATCTCAGGCTCCACTCCACACCTGCTGAATCTTAGCTTACATTTTAATAAGCTGTCCACATGACTCATGTACCTGTTAAACTTTGGGAGTCTTCAATGCAAGGTTTGACTCATAGTCGTGTGAGATTTTATCTGGTCTCAAGGCTGAGCACTTTTATTTGTGTGTTCTTTGAACAAGCATTTATTGAACATAAGGATTTATTGAACGTGTACCAGGTACTGCACTGGGAGCTGAGGACAAAAAAAAAAAAAAAAAAAGAAAAAATAATTTTTAACTGCATTTAATAGTTAAATAAATTATATGACCTATTAAAGAAGTAATTATATCAGTATGGAGATCAGGGAAACTTCAGATAGGACATGATGTCTGGGGCGCCTGGGTGGCTCAGTCAGTTAAGTGTCCACCTTTGGCTCAGGTTATGATCCCAGGGGCCTGGGATCAAGTCCCGCTTCAGGCTCCCTGCTCCACAGGAAGTCTGCTTCTCCCTCTGCCGCTCCCCACACTCATTCTCTCTCACTGTCAAATAAATAAATAAACAAATAAATAAATAAATCATCTTAAAAAAAAAAAAGACACGGTACCTGAACTGGATCTTAAAAGATATGTAAGAATTAGTCCAAGAGGAGAGGCAGATTCTTCTCTCAGATTTCATTTATCTGTTGACTTTGAATAGGTGAATTAGTAGAGATAGGTTGTTGAAAGTCTTTTAAAAATTATTAGGTAAACTTATAAGTTAAAGTTTGTATATTTTGGTGTATTTTGTCAATGTGACGAGTATACTCTTTCTTAAGAAGATATGATATAATGAGCATTGGAGTTCAGTGTGAGTAATTTTACATTCTGAGTCTCAGCTTTTCTGTATGCCAAGTGGGAATATCAGTTCTGCAAGGTTTTGATGACGGTTACAGACATAAAGAAGTTAGCACTATGGGGTCCAATAGATTGTAAGTGTTAATGATGACAAGAACAGTTTATTTTTTTCTTGATGTATGTTGTTTATTTATGTTGGCAAAAGGAAAATACAGCAATGTGATATGTTTAAAATAAAAATATTCCTCTATAAGAAATAATAATCTTCCTTTATCATCTAAGACATGAAAAGATTAAAAGATTAAGAAATGAGAAATAATGAGTCATAATGTCAAAAAACTGAAAAAAATTATTTTCACTTTCTCAAAAAGGACACTTAAAACTTCACATTCTTTGCTTTAGACTCTGTACTTGGGTGTTTATAATCAATCCCAACATAGGCCTTCTCTGTCTATAGTATTGGACCATTTCGGTCCTTAATGAAGCTTTACCCTGATGCTTTTTCAATATTTGAATAGTAAATTTGTGTGAAGTGGACTCTTCACCGTGTTTTGTGTGGGCTTCCCAAAAAGAAATACATGCCCATATTCTTAGAGAAAATATGACTTCTTTTCTTCTTTATTTCACAAATTTGGGAAACACATTTAAGTACCAAGCTATTAAAGAGCAGCTGAGACTTTCTCACATAAACAAACTGAAATTGGCTTTCTCTAATTGGTAAGAAAGAGATGTTCTTTATTCAGTGCTCAGGAACTGGGTTCACTTGCTGTTCTCTAGCTGGAGTCTCATACGACTTCAGGCAAAATTTCTTGGTGCCTTTCCATCCTATAAAATGGTCATCTGCGAACCACCAGTAGAAGGCAAAATGTAAATGGAAGGTATTAATCTGAAGAAAGGCGAGAATGAGGGAGAGAACCTACTGGTGTGGGGCACAGTCAGGAATGGATAACAGCATAAAGTGGGCTGAGGTACAACATTTGAGTCCCTCAGTGAAATGTGCTACTCAAGGTAAACAGTCCATTTTTGTTGTCTTTGGCAGTTCTTGAGAACCTTGTCATGTTAATGTAGTTATTGAAATTGAATTTGGAAATTGTAATGTTGCTCTCATATTTCACTTTAAAACAGTGCTGCTAACTCCCACCATGAAAGGGCTCACATATATCTCATAAGCAGGGCACTGCTAATATTTTACTAACCCCACAAGAAGGACAGTGAAATGAAATACTGTAAAAGCACAACGGACCTGCGTTTTCTTTTCCCAACTTGCTTGCAGTGAGATGTATAATATAAAAATAGCCCCCTACCCAGTTCTCTTTACAAATGTGCAAATGGTGCTCCTGTGCGTCAGAGATCACCCTGTGTCTTTGTGACCTTGGCAACATTTCAGGGATCATGTTTTCACATGGATCAACTGTTTTTGAATAGTTTCTCCAATGTATTGGCACAGACAAGCTTTTCTTAAACAGCAAGCATTTATACCTCCTTTCCTACCATTTCCCCCTCACCAAATATAGCCATTATGGCCTTTATAAAAGAGAGAGGAGGAGAGAGAGAGAGGGAGAGAGAGAAACTTTACCACTTATGTAGAGATTTCTACATGTTGTGATACCTGATTTTGGTTCACATTTGTTCCTTTTTTTTATTTTAAAGGGTTGGCTCTTTAAAGATTTCCTCTTGGGAATAGTTTATATTGCTTATTGCCCCCAATAGAACAGTCTAAAAGATATTTATAAAACAAGATGTGTATTTTCCTTGACATACCTTTTTATCATTTTTCTAATAGGGAAGCATTGTTGTTTTGACTTTTGGTTATTTGGAAATTATTTGAAGAAACTAAACTTGTCCTATTTCTTCAAACTGGGTAATCTTAGGCACTGAATACTGAGAGAGGCTGCTAGGTCTTGTTCTTTTTTGTACTTAGACGTTTTAGCATACTTCTTAAAATGGCTGTATAAAAAAAGAGTCTTTTGATCATTACTGGTTTTTAAAAATTATGTTGAATCCATGATGAAACTACTGATTTCCAGCTCTTGGCTCTCTAAGGATTAGGCAGAACTGTTATTTTGTAAGTGCCATGATACAGAAGAATAATAGTTAAAAATAGTATTGATATCTTATGTCCTTTAATGTAACTTCTCATTGGAGAGATTTGGCAGCATCATGTTCAACTTTGAATGTAAACAAGCATCGCAAAATTCTTTTTTCTCTTGGTTTTACAGTTGTATAGTCCAAAGTTGAAAATGTGTTTGTTCTTGAAAGAAAAATATCCCTCATAGCTTAGATTAATGGTGCTTCAAGACGTGTTTATTCAAAGATGGCAGCAAAGAGGTGAGTAGGCTAAATGCTCCACATTAGAGATCATTGTGTCATATACAACAGATGTAGCCAGTGGACTGTTTATGTAGCTGCCTTCAATTTTTCTTTGATTTATAATCTATGAGAAAACTGAAATGTTTGTCTCTATTTTTCTTTTTTTTTTAACAAAAATAGGTTTTAGACAAACATTGTTAATTTAAAAAATCAATTTGTGAAGAAGGTTTAGCCTGCTGTAGTTCAGCTTTGATGTTAAATTATATATTCAATAGGTTCTTTCAGGAGGTGCTCCATTAGGCAGCTGGATCAAGCAAGGGCAATTATCTTGATTTTGGTATCTTATAGGCAGTTTGCAGGTATATACGTATATATAATCCATTGGTAAAATTTGAACATAGGGCACTTCAAAGTAATCATGAAAAAATAGCCTGATATTTATGAGGTATATGACTTTTGTCTTTTTGAAGGGTATCAAAAATATCCTGTATATAGCATTTAAGTTTTAAATAAAGCAGTCAGAATTTTTCCTAAACTTTTATGTTCAGTTACTGGAAATCATCATATGAACATTCTAAAATAGGTAAAAGTGATTGCATTATATGCTTTGTTTAATGCTAAAATGTGATAGGGACATACCAATCAGAAAAAGAAAGGAAATTAACTTGTGTGTGGTAATCTGTAGGGTTTCTCAGGAGTGCTTCTGGTTGGCATTTGAGATGAATTCTGTTGGTCACCTAAATGTATTCTTCAGCTTGTGTTTTTGTGACCACTCTCACTAGTATGACTTTTTAGATGTAACTAGCAATCTTTTAAGAAGGATAGCAGTAAAGACTTTCTACTTGTAGAGACTTTTTATTTAATGATATCCTGGTTAAAAGCTCTTTGGGGATTTGTAAAAAATATATTTTCACTAATATTAAAAGATGAAAATGAGTAATACTCATCTTTAGAGGTTTAAAAAATGTTTATTCTCTTGTTATGTTGAAGTTGATATAACTTCAAATTAGTGACATATATATCTGTGCATGTATATATAGCCAATGAGTGCAGTATGCTTGACAGTTAAATCTAGACTTGATAAAACATCTATTCTAGTACAGAAAGAGAAAAGTTTGGGAATGGTGTTTTTTTAATTGACATCTGATAGTTGGTTTTATGTAATTGATCTTTTGATGCTCTGAGTGTGCTGTATCTAAATCTGAAAGTTCAAAATTAGCTCTAATTTGAGCATGATCTTTTTTTTACCAATTAATTATGATTATCATTTCTTTGATTATATTCTATTGTTAGGAATTTGTCAAGCTCAAAACTGCTATTAAAAAAAAAGCTCTGTAGAGTGTATTTACAAATATAAAATGCCTATGAATTGATTCTGCAATCTAAATGAGAGTGTAAACATATTGAAAAAAGCCCCCATAAGTATGTAACTATAATATACTTTCTGGCATACTTTAGGGTATGTTGTCTTCAGAGTTTTGCCAGAGTTATTTTTTCATTTGTCCTAATAAGTGAAATTATAGCTATAAACAAATACTTGGCAAAAAGTGTTGGCTTTTAGAATATTAGAGTATATTATGAAATAGTTTAACACCAAAACTAAGACATTATTTTATGAAGATGCTTGGGCCAGTAAATGAATATCAACTATAGACAGAATCAAAAATAAGTGAGATGAAGAGATGGAACTGATTTGAAAGATCAGGTATCTCTTGCGTATTTTTGGTTATGTGTAGTAGGCAATATTTATAAAAGTGTGATTTATTTATACCTTGGCTTACTCATGAATCTGAAAAGGTTATAGGGAAACCTGAGATGTTTTGTCTGATAGGATGTCCGTACTTAACTATGAGCCAGTTAGAACAGGTTTTGAGGCCTCCACCTTGTTTTTAAAGCTTTCTGATAAGGAGGACACGAAGCCTGGCTCTGCTGCTGCACCATCATGAAGTGGGGGGAAGGGAGCAATTCAGCCCAGTCTAAAAGGGCATGATGTGGCTTTTGTCCCAGCTCTTCCTGCTTATGTAGGATGACCTTGAGTGGACTGAAAAACTTGTGCTTCCAGTGTAAATAAGTGATAGTAATATCTTTTCCAGCATGACTCACAGAAATTCAAAGTCATTGTAGATGATGTGATACATTTGAAGGCATTTGGGAGTTTTGGCTGGTAAGGTATTATTCTTATGTCATCTAAACATCCAGAAAACGAACATTTGTGCCTGCCAACTACCCCTTTTTCAGCAGCCCCTGCCTTCAGAGTGTCTTGTGTATTTTAGTAAAACTGTTTAACAAAATTGTTCTTTCAATTTTAAATTGAAAAAGGAAAAAAAAAAGGAAAAAGTCAGCTATAATCCTGTATATTTTGTCTGGTCTTTTTTCTATGCATTTTAAGTAAGAAAAGCAGTAGTGTATATACTATTTTGTATGTTGCTTTTTACATGTATTACTATACATTTTTTTCCCAGATTCTTTCAGATCATTATTTTGGATGGATGTATAAGATATTCAGCCAAGGTGGTATACTGTGGTTTACGTAACTCTTCTTCTATATTTGGATATTTAGTTGCTTCTAGTTTTTTTGCATTATAGATAAGTGCTATAAAGGGACATCTTAATCTATAAAATTTGATCTGATTTTGGCATGTGTTCTTAATTCTCACTCTTAGTAGTGGAGTTCCTGAATCTAGGGGTAAGAGTACTTTAATTCTCTTCATAATTACTGAGAAGTTATTTTTTGGAAGACTTTAAATATAGATTAAATTTGCCCCCTGGGCTAGGCTTCCTCTTGGCTTTTCACACTTGTTAACACTCTTCCTTTTTCTAGGCTTAGTTCTTTCAAAACCCTTTCCTAGATTCCCCCCAGGACACTTGAAGAGGGTCTCTCATTTTCCCCAAGTGGTGGGGGACCCCTCATCCCTGTTTTATTAATTTAAATTGAAAATTCAATATATTACTCTGAGATAATAGCAAAAATAGTTGTATAGTTTCCTGAGGCTGCTGTAGTAAATTACCACATCTTGGGGGCTTCAAACAACAGAAATTTATTTTCTCCCAGTTCTGGAGACCAGAAATCCAAAATCAGTCTCCCTAAGTTGAAATCAAGGTACCAGCAGGGATGCTTTTCTCCAGATGTTCCAGGAGAGAATCTTTTCTTTGCTCTTGAAGCTTCCAGTGTCTGCCGCGTTCCTGGACTTGTGGCTGCATCACTCTGATCTCTGCCTCCGTGGTCATATTACCTCCTCCTTTTCTGTATGTGTGAAGTCTCCCTCTCCCTCTGTCTTATAATGACGCTTGTGATGGTATTTAGGGTCTGCCTGGATAATCTGGGATAATCTCCCTATCACAAGATCCTTAATATAATCACATCTGCAAAGATCTTACCATGTAAGGTAACAATCACAGGTTCTGGGTAATAGGACCTGATACCGCCAGTGGGGTGGGGGAGGGAGGGCACCATTTAGGCCCCTAGGGTAATTTGTTGCTAAGATAGGTAAGGTATTTTGAACAATTACTTAGGCTTTTCTTTAAATCTTACGTATTGTTTAGAGCAAAACAGCTGATACTGCTGGGAAATAATATAGTTGGATATGAAGTGTGATTATGAATGTAATGATGCGAAGAGCTCTAGTAGTGTTATCTCTCAGTAGTATTACGTGACCTACTAGCAAAGGTGGTATATTTATATTTATTGAGATAAAATAAGGGTTGATATTTTATGGCTGGTGTTCAGCAAACTTTTTATTTGATTTGTGGAAATTTCCTAATTCAAATTTATAAAAAATTGAGAAAATTTATTATGGTCACTGTGAATGTTAATAAAGGTATTAAAACTTTTCCTTTTGAAATGGGAATGTTTGTATTGGAATTAAATTGGGTATTTTTTTTTTTTCCTATCAGTACCTTTGATATCAACTAAATTTTCCTGTTTATCTATACGTGGTACAGTTAAAAGTTTCAGCTATATATTTCCGATGATCTATAGCAGGCACAGAGCTTGCTATTCAAATTGCTACTGTGCAGTTCCAGAAAATAGCAGGTTGTCACTTGTAGACTCCCAGTATGAGAGAGAAGCTCAGGGAAAGTGGGAGAAAAGGCAAGGTTTAGAAATAACCTGCCAGTCCTAATCTTTAGAACCTTTGCATAAACAAGATTGGAATGAAAACACTTTTTTTTTTTAATTTGGAAACCTGTAACATATCCAATCATAACATTCCATGCTGAGTACATGTACACTTTTAGAAAGACACCACACTGTATTGCACTAGGTCCCCAAATCTGCTTCAGTGCTGGCTTTGTGTGTAACCCAAACTTCAGACGTCAATTGGCTAGATGGTGTATTTTTATATTGCATCCAGTAAAACGGAAAGAAAAGGTAAAATAGCCAGCAAAATATAGTCAGCATAGCAGTAGTAAGTTTTAAGAACATTTTACATGTTAACCAGAATGTTGGGTCCTGTATTTATAATATAGAATCATAAAAGCACAATTTAAGTTTTCATATGTATATACAGATATTTAGGTATTTTTTCAGTGCTTAGTATCAGCTAAATATAATGAACATGTGTTCAAAAAATAAGGGCGGTGTTCTGAGAAAAAGAAAAGTTAACAACACAAAAAGCAATTTAAAATAAGCCCAACATCCTCAACCTGATTATTTTGTCCAAGAATGCAAATGTCTGTATTACTGAGGCAATAGTTGGGATAGCAAAGAAGCTATTTGTGTTATTTGAATAGTAAAAGTATTAACTAAAAAGTTATTTGATTCTTTCGTAAGGGATAGAAACAATTTTGTTTTATTGTTATGGTAAATCTTGGAATTCAGTTTAAAAAAGTAGAGAATGCTTCTAGGCAATTCAAAACATGCTCCTGGTCCACATCTCTGGAATCTAAAAGATAATTTACAAAGAAACAAACAAAAAAAGCCCAGAATAGTTAAAGTAGCCCTTAAAGATAGGTTCTAAGGCCGTCACCCCCCGCCACCCCCCACCATGATCCTATCCTGTGCACACCCACATGAAAAGAAGAATGAGATCGTACAACACCACGGGGCCGAGAGCCTGGAAATCCTTGGGCTGAAGGCCAGTTAGGTATACTTTGCTATCAGTGTCTGTGTGGAGTGGTTAAGCTCAGTATAACTTGAAACTCACAAGAGTATTCTCTTCTTCCTAGGTACATTCTGATGTTTTTTAAATTGAGGGTTGTGGCCTATTAACATGGTTATGACATCAATTTAATGGGTCTCAAGTAACAAGTTAAGATAGAAAACATCAGTGCTTCACCTGTAAGGATGAGCATTGTTTTGTGGATTTTGTGTTTATATTCTGCAACCTAATACATAGAGCTTCTAATACACTGTTCTTAGATCTCTCTCATTGGTGGGGTTGGAGTGTGTAATATACCACCAGATTTTGTGTTCAGATTCTGGGAGGGGTGGAGCCTGGATGGCACTTATTGCTGCTCATGGATAAATGGGATGGGGGCAGATACAGAATCATCAGAAGTGGTACTCTGAATTTAACATGACTAGGAGTTTTTTCCTTATATTTTTGACCAGTTTCACTCTCCTGAAATCGTGGGCTCCATCAGCTCAAAAAGTTGTCCATAGTCTAAGAAGTAGAATTTAAAATAGGAATGGAATACCACTTTATACCATCAAATGGACAAAAAATAATATCTGATATTTCTAACATTGGTCTGAGTATGGCAAGGGAAGAATTATTTTCTATTACTTTGGAAAGCAAGGTGACAAATCTTGGTCAAGTTGAAGATGTGTGTATCCTTTGACCCAGCACTTGCATGACTCTGTGTCTACCCTGGAGGAAGGAGCTTTCCTGCATGTGCACAAGCACACTTGTGCTAGCACGTTCATTGTACCATTCGGATGGGTGGATGGACGGACCGATACAGGCAGACTTCGATCTAGATCTAGCTATGTACATATATATGAATATAATATATATAATTGATCTCTGCTTTATTCTGTTTCACTTTAACAATGGTATGGTTAAGAGGGTAACCTGAAATTTCTTTGCTATTTTTTTCTTATTCTCAATCCATTCTCTGCAGACTGGATATGCATGCATGTGTGTGTGTAAAGAAAGCAACCTGACCACTCCCCTATTGAGGAACAAATAACAAACTGAGATTTATTTATGTGGTATACACTCTATAGCAGTTGGAGTGTTTGAGTTAGATCTTCCTGTACCAATGGGATACACACACCAACCCAGCCAGCAAAAAAAAAAAAAAAAAAAAAAGAAAAGCCAGAGGGAAGATAGGGAAAAAACAAACTGCAAAGAATTTATATAGTTTAATGCTATTTATGTAAAACTTTGACCCACAAAATACAATAGTATCCTATCCAGGCATCCATACATACTAAAATAAAAAAAACCTGAATGGAAATAATACTCTGAAGATTGATTATTTTTGGAAAGAGAGAGAAGGGATGATGGTCGTATGTAGGGGTGTTTTAGCTATTATCTGTCACATTCTATTTCTTGAAAAAAAAAAGATTCTGAAGCAAAAAGTGGAAAATGTTAATATTTGGTAAATGTGGCTAGTAAGCAAATGGGTGTTATATATTTTCTCAGATTTTCTCTTTGAAATATTAACTTAAAATGTCTATCTAACCTAGAAAAAGTACGATCCTTTAATCTTTGAGTTGTAGATTAATTTGTTGGAATTCTGTACCTCTTTGAATACATTCACTTGTAATTTAACATATTGAAGAAAATGTGAACTGTTTATATCTCCATGGTCTCATTCAGTGATCTTTGCTATCCCAGGCTTCATTGCAGTGAGTAAATGGTTAAGAGTACCCTGAAATGCTTTGATTTTTTTTGTTCTTATTATTAATTCGTTCTCTGCAAACCGTTTAATTCAACCTTTGCTTTCTCATTGTATGTTCACTAGAACAGAAGCTCTGTGAGGGCTGGGATTTTGTTATCTGGCTCTTGAGCATCTGGAGTAATTAACGTCTGGCACACAGTAGGTTTCAGTAATATTTGGTGCACGAAAGAATAAAAGGATAAATAGTGAATCTCCAGCTGGGAATGCTTTTCACAGCCTGTTAGTTTATGCATGTAACATGACTAGTGCATATTATGTGCCAAGTGAATTTACTGTAAAAGACATTATGAGATGCTTCTATGCTAATTTATTCTTTACTTGCCTCCTAGAACTTAACAGTTTCTTTCTCAGGGCCAACTTGTCACTATCCTTCTGTGAAAGATGAGAACCCAATTACTCCCACCCTTACTCCCTTATTATATCTTTTACCCCCTTGGTTATGCCTTTCTGATTAATTCTGAGTTAAACTTAGTATCTGTCTGGACACAGTAGGATGTTTATTTATACCTGTTTCTTTAAAGTCTCTTACGATTTCCACTTTCTGTGTTTGCTTTTATGGTGCTTGCTGTTCTATTACCATCTTTCGTATAGTCTTCACAATGTAAACTGCCTCAAAGTTTTTTGAAAAAATTTGGGTGACATTTTATTTCCATAGAGAATGATATTCTTGTAAAGTGGTAGATTAGTCACTCTTTTTTTTTAAATGTAGTTATTTAAAACGTACCTGGGATCCAGTGTTTTTTAACAGAATTCAGTTGTGAATTTTATGAAGCAAATGGTTATTTCGTGTTACGGGATCAGTTGTATCCTCCCAAATTCATATTTTCAAGCACTCACTCCTGGTATCTCAGAAGGTGGCTCTATTTGGAGATAAGGTCTTTAAAAGAGTATTTAAGTTAAAATAAAGTCATAAGGGTGAACCTTAATCCATTATGGCTGTCCTTCTAAGAAGAGATTAAGATGCAGTACAGAAGGAATACCACAATGTGAAGACACAGGGAGGGGACAGCTGCCAAGGAGAGCGGCCTCAGAAGAAATCAACTCTGCCAACACCTTGATCTTGGGCCCTTGGCATCTAATTGTGAGAGAATAAATTTCTGTTGTGGAAGCCACCCAGTCTGTAGGATTTGTTGTGGCAGAAAAGTTGAAAACTAATTGTACTTGGTAAAGTACACAAATACATGCACATTTATCTTTTATTTTGTAAACCTAAATTTTAATACATAATAACCTGCCTTATATATCTTATGGAAATATGGAATCTTATAGTAAGGAAGTTAAAGAATTACATATGTGTATTTTGTACACTAATACTTTGTTTACATAGTTCTTTATACTTTAAATACAGTGTCATACATTATCTCATTAGATAGTAATCTGACATTAGTGACTTTCCTTAAAATACGTTCCAGTGCGTGGCAATATTTCAGTATATATGTGGCCATAGGACTGAGTGATACATTCTTCTATTATAATTAGTGCCTATAATAGTGACTTTGAATGACTAGTACCTTTCAAAGGCACTTTGCCTCCTCAGATTTCATGTTAAATTTATTCTCATTCCAGGAAGTGGAAAACAATGTATATTAATATGGTAGCAAACAGGAATTCAGAATATGAAATTAGCTCAGATTTCTCATTCTTTGCTTCAGTTAACTGGTAAATAGTATTTACTGCACTGACTTTGTAGTAAGTAGTCATGCTGGTTTTAGCTTAATCACCCCAGGTGATTTGTGAATTGCTAGTAAGAGACATCAACGATTATAAAATTTTGATCAGTGGTTAGCATCTTTTGCTTCTAAAATGGAAGATGTGATAATTAATAGTGTAGTCATTATTTTCTCTGGTAGCAAGCAGGGAGGTCAGTTCTTTGACGTTTTAAGATAGATCATGAAACTTCAGTATGAAAAAAGATTGGTTTTGAACCTGCTCACTTTTTTAGCATTGATTTGCTTTTATTTTGCAACATGGCAAATATCAAGAAAAAACAGCTCGGATTATTGCATTCCTCTCTTATTTGTTTTTCTTCATCATCCCTCAAAATTCTGTATCTATTTCAAATGCTACAAGAAAATAAAAGGGAGTAACTTGTATAAAATAGTCTACACTCAGTTTTGGGTATTCTTATTTTTAATAACTCTGGGCTTTAAAAGTCTTGGAATCTTTAATCCCTACTTTCAGCAGACACCATAAGAATTATTTTGGATAAAGTATTTTAAAACAGACTGTAAACTATAGTTTAAAAACAACTCCCAATAACTACAAATGTTGTTTATATGGATTAATCAGTGAAAATGAAGTATATTTTCTCTTGACTTGGATTTTATGTAAAGCAGGTCTCTTGTAACTAATCAGATCTTATATTTACATAGCCTTCCTTCAATATTCCCCCTTTAATTACCTCCATTATATATGTACCCAGAAGGTAGTTGGTGTGATGGTGTTGCACGTTCTGCATTCCTTTGCATTCCCGGCAGCCGTGATACCAAGGGCTCCCTGCACGAATGCCTACCCACCTCTGGCTGCTAGAGCTTACCTAAGGGGCAAATTTTTTTAAAAAATCTTTTTAAAGATTTTATTTATTTATTTGAGAGAGGGAATGAGATAGAGCATGAGCGGGGGGAGGGTCAGAGGGAGAAGCAGACTCCCTGCTGAGCAGGGAGCCTGATGCGGGACTCGATCCCGGAACTCCAGGATCATGACCTGAGCCGAACCAACTGAGCCACCCAGGTGCCCCTAAGGGGCACATTTATCACAGCCCGGCATGGGCACAGGGCAGGAGGGCAGGGCAGTGATGTCTCTCTGATTTTCTTTGCCTTTACTTTCCTGTCACGATGGAAAATTTGGAATTTTTATATTTACTAAGAGAATGATGATACATATTACAATTTAAATAGTAGAGTTCATTTAATTCTTTTTTTTTCCTATCCATCCCTGTTTTTTCACTAATAAATTTATTTCCCTTTGGGAAAGTATTAAGCTACAAAGGAATACTTGATGGATAGTAAAATTAACAAAGTAATTTTGGTGGTTTTAGAGAAGGGTTTCACAGTTAAGATTTGTTTTTGACAAGGATACTTAGTTTCTGTTCAGCCAAGATTTTTCTGTTCTGAATAGTGTTCGGGTGTAATTCACTTTATCTCCAGTGACCATACTTTTTCCTGGCTGCTAAAGCTGAGTAACCCTTCAGATTGATATTTTCTTTCTGTAGATATCTTGATAAATCAATCAGTTTTGAGTCAAGTCCAGTTGATTTGGGAACCCACGTGGGTAAATGCCTTGAAAATGCCTCTGGGGACCAAATTAAAATTGAGACTCTTTTGTTTTGTTTGGTATTTGTTATTTTTCTTATGTCAAAAAGCCCCAAATACCAGTGCATTTCAGACTAGACATTTGTGTTTTATATGGGCAAAAATCACATAAAATACACTTGAGGGGCAACAGCCAAAAGCAAAAACATTTCATGACTCACTATTAGTATTCCTGACTGTTCATCCAAGAAAGACACATCCTTTCATTTTACATCTCTCTGGCCTGGATCTATTGCTGAATTAAACACTTGAGGACAATCCTATATCTTTTATTTTCAGTTTTTAGAGAATAGCTCACAATTTGGCTTCTTAATACAGACAGGGTCTTTTGTGTTATAATTTAGTCACTTTTTATGGGTTTTACAGAACGGCTTTTGAATTAAAATCTCTGCCAGGATTATCCCAGCCATAAGCAAGTAAATATCTCAGTGTTTCACCTGCTGTCACCTGTGACATAACGTTCACATCATAGCCCTTAGTTTCCAGTCAATTTCTCTGGGATGTGTGATAGGATCAATCACATTGGGGAGGTTTTTTGGAATGCACATGCCTGTATTCTACCCTTAGATGTCTTGCTTTAGAAGGTTGGAGGTGGTAGCTGGGCATACGCAATTTGGAAAACCTCTCAGTGTATTGTGATGTACTCCGTGGTGAGGAGACTTTGACTACGCCATGTGACTATACGCGAAATGCTGAATATGTACCTCTGGCAGTACTCCAGGGAAATTTCACCTGTCAACTGTGAACCAGAGATAAGATATTTTTAGTAAAAATTGCATTTTTATTGACAGTATTTGGAATTTCCAAATTTTGTAAGGGTAAATCTATCATACTATGTAGTGTGTCTTGAATTTTAAACACTATATTTGAATTTGGCTTTTTGGTCACTTGTTAATTCATGCAACAGCATCATTTCAATCTTCTTCTTAAAACATTATCTTAGGGACACGTGGGTGGTTCAGTCAGTTGAGCATCTGCCTCCTGCTCAGGTCATGATCCCGCAGTCCCGGGATCAAGTCCCACATCGGGTTCCCTGCTCAGCGGGGAGGCTGCTTCTCCCTCTGCCCCTCACCCCACTCTTGTGCTCTCTCTCTCTCACTCTCTCTCTCAAATAAAGTAAAATCTTAAAAAAAATATTCTCTGGGGTGCCTGGGTGGCTCAGTCGTTAAGCGCCTGCCTTCGGCTGGGGTCATGATCCCAGGGTCCTGGGATTGAGCCCCGCATCCCGCTCCCTGCTCGGCGGGAAGCCTGCTTCTCCCTCTCCCACTCCCCCTGCTTGTGTTCCTTCTCTTGCTGTGTCTCTGGCAAATAAATAAATAAAATCTTTAAAAAAATTTTTATCTTGTGTCCTCTAATGTTCCTCTCTTGTGGTCATCTTTCTGCTCTCAGCTCCTCAGGCTCTCTTGCTTGCTTCTCATCCGGAAACTCCACAAGGTTTGTTCAGATCAAAAACTTCTTTTTTTTCTCCCTACACCATTATCTGTAATGATCTCACCCTTCTTCAAGGCTCTCTCTCTACCATCTGTATGTCAATGATGCCCAAGTTTTATCCTCAGCTTTAATCTTATTGTAGGTGGTAATTCATTTCAGTGGTTCAGTCATGAGTAAAGGGTAGACTGATGGCTATCGCAGATGAAGACAGGACTGTTCCTCATATTCAGTGGTGCCTTATTAATGCATTCATGTCAGATATCTTCTCTAAAAGAATTAGGAAAAACCCATACTTGCTTTATCAATTTTTCTGTGTTTATAGTTCTTATCTTCTCATAATCTTATTCTGTGTATGTTTCCTAGGACTGCTTATAAGAAATTACCACTAAATTGATGGCTTAAACAACAACAAAAATTTTTTTTTAATATAGTTCTGGATGCTGGAAGTCTGAGATCAAGAGGTTGGTAGGACCACGCTCCCTCTGAAGGTCTAGGAGAAAATCCTTCAGTGCCTTTTCCTAGCTCCTGCTGGCTCCTCATAGTCTGTGGCGTTTTTTTTTTGGATTATAGCTGCAGCACTCCAGTCTCTGCCTCCATCTACATGCAGTCTTTTTCTCTGTGACTCTCTGTGTGTCCTCTCTCCTTCTTATAAGGATACACACCGTTGAATTTAGGCCCACTGTAACCCACTATGACCTCATCTTAATTATTTCTGCAAAAGACCCTATTTCTAACGTTCTGAGTGGACATGAAGTTTTGGGGAAAAAAAATTTGGACACTAACCCAGTCTTATCCGTACCAAATATCCAACACAAGAGACAGCTATGACATAGAGCTAGAGGGAAAATTCTAGACAATGACTGTCAGACTCTGTTTCTTAACATGTGTGTGGCTTTGCTCTGTGCCTCAACTTCCTCATGTATAAAATGAGATACTAGTGCCCACCTCATGAAACTGTTGTAGAGGTTAAAATATTCCGTGTATGTAGGGTGCCGAGAATAATGCCTAGCACATCTGAGCCATAACTGCTCTCAAGTTTTCTTGCATAATCGGTCTGTGAAGGTGCTTCCCAGAAAACTTTCTTACAGCTTCATTCTTCCTTCACCCTCTTCTAGATCTTACATCTTATTTAAGTTCTTTCTCCTTCTCACCATAGTCATTTGCGAGGTGTTGCCGGAGGGATACAATAGGAGAGCGTTTGCACACCTTCAAGGTCAGATGTGGATCACCCCAGTCAGAAGCCCCTGCACGGCTGAATGGCTAGAGTTTGTGGGGCCCATTGTGCCTCCAGATGCCTGTGGTTGCGTGGGATCCCTGGAATGTTAATGAATTTTCATATTTCCCTTTAAGTTACTTCTGTAGCTGGAACAAAGCATTTCTGAGCTGGGTCCCAAAGCGGCATTCTCGTTCACTAACACCCTCATAGGAAACTGCACTTGAGGCTTTCTCGTCAGTTTTAAGAGCCTATAAAAAGCATTCTAGGTTCACAAAGCTAGTTTAAAATCTCCCAGGCCTAGCACTGGAGCTTTGGTGACATAGTTACACTCAATATTCTGGGGTTCCTTTAGACTGTGTGCCTTACAAGGCTGAGATAGATGTATGGCAGCTAAGTGGGGCCTGTGAGATAAGGGAAGGTACTCTCATCTTTCCTCTTGAGAACCTTCTGGCCTCAGTAGAAGTGATTTCCCTTCAAAGCATGCTTCATTTCGTATTACTCTCTGCAGTGTTTTTTCTCTTAAAATTAAACATACCGGGTATGTCAGGTGGTCTCATTGCTTCGAGATTACATTGGAACTGCAGATACATTCACGGAAGGAAATTAGGGTCCTTTGAATTCTTTTCTGCCGTTAGAGACCAGTGGCAAGAAAAGAGACATAATGAAGCCAAGTGATTTATATATGTAAGCTTGGGTATTCAATATAATTTATAAATGTTTGTTGTTTAGATGTAAGTGCTAATTTCTATTGAAATTAGAGTATTTAAAATTTCAGATAATTCAGTTAAAAAGTTTATTGATGAAGAAGACAACTTATTAAACTGACTCATCGAGTACTTTGGCAATCAAATATGCTGTTCCCTGTTTCTTCCTCATTGACTTGTTTTTGGATATTTGATACATACTACTTTATTCAAAACAGACTAGTTTCTTTGTACAGTGGGATGAGCTGAGAAAAGCATTCATTCATTCATCAGTGTTTATTTAGAGTGTGAATTTCACTGACTTGGTGCCAGCCTCTGAGACTTGAACTTTTGCTTAGTGAATCTAGAAGAGAGAATTGATGTGTAAACCATTAAATTACAATATAGTGTGAAAAGGGCAAGAGATGACAATGATTAACTCTATCTAGGAATGAGGGTGGGGAGAAGTTTGCTAAGAGGAGGTTACACCTGAGCTGTGTTTTGAAACATGAAGCTTGTTGGCTGATGTGCACAAAGAAAGTGCCATTCATCATAAAATCTTGTGTGTTTATGAACTACAGGCAGTTTGGTTTTGCTAGAGTTTACAGTGCATGGTTCAGTTTCTAGTAGCTGTAGTCTTTGATGTACTTTGTAGAAATTCAGAAAATTTTATTGATCTCATGATATTTACCAAAGCATTTGTAGAGATAATGTAATACTGAATTATTTAATACTTGCATAAGTGACTGTAGATTAAGCCCTGATAACTGATATCCCAATATTAGAGATTTGAAAGGTATTAGGTAATACTATAGTCACAGCATTTTCATCTTCCCTTCAGTCCTCCAGTATATCTACATACTACAGCATTCCCATTAATAATGGTGGCTTACCATGGCAATAACTCTTAATCTTGGGCAGTGGTAGGAGGGTATGCCCACATGGAGGGTTGTATTTGCCAAAGTTGTCCTGGTTCTTGTAACAAATCTCCAAAGACAAATGGATTAACACTCTAGATGTTTATTTCTTGCCTAAATACAGAGTGAGAGTTTTTGACTGGTAACAAGGTATTGGGTGGGAGGTTAGGTGGGAGGGAGTGGACTTGGCTCAGTATAGTTGCTCAGGGATCTAGGCTGACAGATGCCTTGAATCTTTTCAGCGTGTGACTTCCAAATTGATGTTGGGTTCTTCAGCCAAGTGCCATGTGGGAGAAGTGAGAATATGGAGAAACTCTATCAGATTTTTATCTACCTAAGCCCTGAAGTGATATACATGTCACATAAGTGGCACTCTGTTCATGTTCCCTTGGTGGCAATTAACCATAGGGCCCCACCTGCATGCACAGGAGGATGGGGAATGTGGTCAACGGCGGGACCACTGCTTCTCAACAACTCAGTGCTATTGAAGATAACCACAAATCTTTCATAGATAACCAATGGTCTCTGCAGCCAGGGTGTATTAAAATTTCTAAGGGGTATAAGAGGGTTTGGGAAAAATATGTAGCTTGAGAAAGCCTGCAGGTGATTCTGGTATGTCCTATAAAGGCATTTTTCTCTTCTCACCTTATTCCAGTACCAGCCAAGCAAACATCTTCATATGCAGATAAGGATCGTGAAATTCAGGGAGGTTAAGCATTGGAGTTGAATGTTAAATTTTGATTTAGTATTTCATGCACATCATTCTGATTTTGATTATTCTTTTTCTTTGGATTTTTCATTATGTGCATGCTTATTTATTTATTTTATTTTCCAGCCAGTTTTCAAAGTCAATTTTCCTTAAAGTTCAGAAGTTTTACAAGTCTTGGAAAAAAATACTTTTAAATACATTCAAAAGTATATATGGCTTTTGGGAGAGGTGCAAATCCTCGGATTCATGAGGATTTTATTTAATTTTTTTATTTGAACATAATTTTAGTTACAGTTAGTAAAGATTCCATTAGGTAATAATTTCCAAGTGGACAGTATACACGTATTATTTAGCTCATAAGCAGAGTTTGAGTGTGCTTTCTGTCCATTTCAACAACAGATGCTTTACATCATTAAGTTATAAGCTTACTTATCTAAGAGGCAGTGATGACTCTAACAACAGCAATAACAAAAAACTCTTGGAATGAGATGCAGAATTTCTGTCACTGCTGATAATTTTTTATTTTGAAAAAGTCACTTCCTTTTGTTAGCCCTTATGAGGATGGATTAAAGCAGTAAATGAGATTCATAGTACGACAGGTTTGAACCACAAGCTTCCAGTCCTCTTAGAACCATTTGATTTCAGTATGTAAAGTTTGCTCTCTTAGGAAGTTCTGTTGTCTTACATTCATTCTCACTAATTACCTCACTCCGTGTGTGTGTGTGTGTGTGTGTGTGTGTGTGTGTGTGTGTTTATAGCTAACTATGTTTCAGGTTCTGTGACGGGGGTAGATGGGTACAAAGTGCTCTCATGGAGTTTATGTTTTAGTGTAGCACTTTCAGTAGAATTTTCTGTGCTTTTGGAAGTGTGTATTTATACTGTTCACTAGGCACATGTGGCTATTGAGTATTTGAAATGCAGCTAGTGTAACTGAGGAACTGAATTCTTAATTTTACTTAATTATAATTAATTTAAGTTTAAATAGCTACATGTGCTGGTTACTGGCTATCTTATCGCACAGTGCAAATTTAGGGGAAGATATATATTATTCAAATAATCACACCACAAAATGTAAAATTGCAATACTAATAAGTGGTGTGAAGGAGACACGTATGATGCTTTCAGAGCTGTGGAGGTTTAGTTGACTTATACAGGCAGGTCGTTAAAGGCTTAAGTTTGGGTTATAGAGATGGAGAGAAGTGGACCAAGTTGAAGGATGAGTAGGGTATAAAATGGACAGGATCTGGTGGTTGGAAAAATGGTGTGAAGGTATGTGGTTTCAAAATGGTTTCTAGATTCCTTGCTTATACGATGGAAGGTACGGAACTTACTCATTAAGAGAGAGGATGCCGAAAAAGGACCAGGTTTGTGGGTGAAGCAAATGATCTTAGTTGTGTAATATTGGGTTGAATATATAGGCCTGAAACACAGAATAGAGGTTTAGGCTGGATGTATACATTTGGTAATTGAAGCTATGAGCTTAATGGTAGGTAAGCATGTAAGGAAGAAGGATGGATGATGGATTCTGAGAGAATTTAAGAGTAATGAACTTGAGGTTCCAATGAAGTCTAAGAATGGTCTTCCTGGATACCGTTGAATAGTAGACTTAGAGGAAAGAAGCTGATGGTTTCTTTAAGATGTTTGAATAAGTGATTCTTGAGATAAAACATTTGGGGATGTTGATAATATTCAAGATCTGCCAATGGAAATGGATGACCAAACCAAGAGGTGGTAGTCATGACGATTATGGGAAAAAGAGACCATACAGATTATTTAAAATGAAAATATATTTAATATCATTTTGACTAAAAAAGCTGTCAAAAACTCTTATTAGAATTGTAAGGTATTAACATGTATTTCATAATGTGCATATATTTAAGTGGTAATGCATACACTATATGAAATTCATTTGTTATGGTACATAATAGAGCTAATGATCACATAAAATCTCTTAGGGAGGTTTTGATCATTTTCAATTGGAAGGTTTACTGTTGAAGGTAACTTCAGGATGATTAGAGATAATTTACTCCATTATTTAAAAAATTTATGTGACCTCCTTAACCTTGGCAGGTACCAATAATAAAATGCCTTGAATTTTCATCTGTGGCTTTGAAGGTATTATTGTAAATTAAGTCACCTGTCCATGCTTTGAAATCTTTAAAACTGAGTATTTGATCACCCATCTTTCATTGGCATTGACTGTTTTTAGCTGCCCTTTACTTTTTTCCTTCCATTTTATAATTAATTAAAACCACAACCTGGAAAGAACATGAGTTATTTGAATCCTGCTTTGAAAAAAACCACTGAAGTTTTAATACCTTCGGGGAAATTGATAGTTATCAAAACCATTTTAAATCACTCTCTCTAAACCAGTTCTTACTCCTTCTCCCATACTTGAAAAAAGTACACTGAAGTTGACCTTTCTAGCTTGGGCTAAGTTGTAAAATACAACTCGAAAATTATTTTTAAAATAATTTGAGTATAATAGTCTAGTTTGACAAAGGTTACATCTTCTCTTGACTCTAAATAAATATTTTTGAAATCAAGGCACATTTAATTTACATAATAAACATATCAGTAGAAAGAAATGATGTAAATGATAGTATAAAGGAAAATACCAACTTTCAGTTATGATTTTATTTGATTATTTCTGTTGTTTCATAGTTGCCACTTGTTTGTGTATAGGCACAGTTACACTTTATCATCTTATCAGCTCCACAAATAATAACAAAAAGGGGTTTTTTCAATTAAAATTATTCTAGAATGAAAGATACTAGACAATTCTATTAAAATTATACAAATATGTATGTATCACAGTGCATTAGTAAGAAAGTAAGTTCTTTATTCTTATGTGTAGCCTCATCTTAAATGGTGGATGTAGCAAGAGGGTAGTTTTATTCAGTATTATTCACAAAGAAATGCAACTTGTATCTTTAATGTATTTAAACTTCTTCATGAGCTTACTCTGCCAGGTACCAGGCTACTAAAAATATGTCCTTGCCAGTTAGTAGTATTTTAGCCTCTACTGGATTAGGCCACTTCTGGTTGACTGATTCTGTTTGGTGTAAAATACTCAATATTTTATTTTCTCTTGACCCTTCCCATGTTGCTGAGTAAATTGGCATCTATACCTGTCACAGGGAACTTGCTTCTCCTGTGACAATGATTCCATTCGGTATTCTCTCCATCATTGTGAGTTCTTTGCTATTGGGAGCCTGATTTGATTTGAGTCTAGACATGTGTCTGTTGAGGGGTGACTGGTTCTTTCTGGACTTCTGGATTGACATGTAGGTATGTACCACTGAAGCAACTCAGGAACTAAATTCTTAATTTTATCTCTGCTACTGACTTTTAGTTTTGAAGACCTCATTTAAAGCTACCCTTTATCCTGACCCTAGGCCTCTGCCAGCCCACCAGCCCACTCAGCTGGACGGTGTACCTCTCAGTAGGACCTGTGGGAAGTTCTGAATCCCTCTAAGCCATGCCCAAACCATGGATACCCAGAAACACTGTCTTAGGCTTATGTAACTGTCACTACCCTCTTCCAAGCTGCATAAATATTCCCATGTCATGTAGGGTTTGGAGTTGACATGACCGTTGGTCTTCTCCTAGGGCAATTACTTTCACACTGCTGTGCTACTAAGTGTAATGAGAAATGAACTGAAAACTAGTCCAGCATTGGGACGCCTGGGTGGCTCAGTCGGTTAAACGTCTGCCTTCAGCTCAGGTCATAATCTCAGGGTCCTGGGATGGAGCCCCACATCGGGCTCCCTGCTCGGCAGGGAGTCTGCTTCTCCCTCTCTCCCTGCCTGCCACTCCCCCTGCTTGTGCTCTCTCTGTTAAATAAATAAATAAATAAACAAACAAATAAATAAATAAGATCTTAAAAAAACAAAAACAGGGGCGCCTGGGTGGCTCAGTTGTTAGGTGTCTGCCTTCGGCTCAGGTCATGATCCCAGGGTCCTGGGATCGAGCCCCTCATCGGGCTCCCTGCTCAGCGGGAAGCCTGCTTCTCCCTCTCCCACTCCGCCTGCTTGTGTTCCCTCTCTCCCTGTGTCTCTCTCTGTCAAATAAATAAATAAAATCTTTAAAAAAGAAATAAATAAAATGTAAAAAAATTAAAAATTAAAAAACAAAATCAAAACAAAACTAGTCCAGCATGATAGGAGAAGTTTCACAAACCAGTACTTACCCTTTCTCCTTGAGACACAACTTACTCTTTTCTATATTATTCTAATAAATTTTTAAAAATGCTACTTGTGACATGGTTAATGTTAATTAACCAGGTTAATTGTGACCTACTAATAGGTCTTCATCTGATGTTTAATAAACATTTGAGAGGCCTGCGGTCTTACCCAGGTATATGAGATGTGAGTCTCCAGGGAAGATTGCCTTATAACTAACTGGATGTTTTAACAGACACTTCTTTACTTACCCACCACCAGCATCCCCACCCAGAGGCTTAGGCCAGACAGTCTGATTTTGTGGGGGTCACTTAAATATGATCTTCTTACTCTCCATCTGTCTTTCCTTCCCATACTCTCCTGTGGCCAAAAGGGGCAGCCTCCTTCCTTCTGTATGTTGGGGACTTCTTTTGTATCATAGGCTGAGCCATTTCTGTATTTCGATTAAAATCTATGATCCTGTCATCCCGCGCTTCATATGGGAATGGAGATTACTAATGCAAATAGGTTACTTTAATGTGACCCCCAGACCATGATTAGGATCATATTATTATTCTAGGAGATACTTTGAGTCATTTTTTTTTTCTGCTATGGAAAAAGGTGGTGAATAAACGTGGGTACGGTACTGTTATTTTGCTGTCATATTCTTTATTCTTTGAAACTAATTATCTTTCAATTGTTTATAAATATTAATGATTCTTTAAACTCTGTATTGGATTATTGTGCCACGAGGGGAAAAAAGTAGGTGTTTGCAAGTTTTCACTGTCATTGGGCTCAGAATTTCCAGAAGATTCTTCAAACACAATTTTATATGAGGTTTAAAAACAGATATGGTAGACTTTATGTATCTTGTAACTGAAAGTTTGTACCTTTTGACCTCCTTTACCCACTCCCAATTCCCAGCCTCTGGCAATCGCCAATATATTTTCTGCATCTATGAGTTTGGATTTTATAAGTCTGGGATGTAATGTATAGCAGAGTGACTATAGTTAACAATATTATATATTTGAAAGTTGGTAAGAGAGTAGATCTTAAAAATTCTCACGACAAGAAAAAAGTTTGTAACTATCTGGTGGTCCATGTTAACTAAACTGAATTGTGATAGTCATTTTGCAATATATACATATATTAGATCATTATGTTGTACATCTAAAACTAGTATATTGTATGTCAATTATATCTCCATTAAAAAACAGAATCATAAAATAAAACAAAATCAGATGTGGTAGATACAGTGAAAAAGGAGGAAAAAAAGATGTTAATCGTATTTTCTATATTAGTTAAAAGACATTCTGACAAATTCTTCTAAATGTGACAATAAACTCCTCTTTCTAAAGAGCAGTTGTTTCAACTTCTTTTGTAAATGTAAAATATGACCCAGAGTTTTAAATTTTTTTATTGCTTTTTGGTTATTTTTATTGAAATCCTTATTGTCTCTTGTTACATAACTACATTAATTATATGGCTAGGGCCTAGCTTCTCAACCGTTTCCAGAAGAAGCCCCTAGTTTCCATTAAAGGGTTTTATGGGGGCTCCCCATATGTCAAATTTCACATAGCTGGCTGCATTGGCTTTTTATGAAGGTTTTGGATGCGATGCCAAGGCCTCCCACTAATTGTTTAATGGGCTCAGTGTGAGATTTGCATCCCTAACTGGGGAAGCCCCATGTTAAAGGACTGTGGGAGTAAGGAGTTGTCAAACATACCCAGAAAGAGCACTAAAAAAAATTCTGGCAGCTGTACTGTTGTTGCCAAGGAGCATAAGCAGAACACAAAACATGCCAAATGCTGACTGATTTTAAACAGTGACCCCTATTTCAGAGAATACTCACTTCATTACATTTTTGGGAGAAAAACAAATCACAAATAGCTCCATAATTAATTCGAGTGCCCATTTCGGTTTGACACTGGTAAATTATTGTTTTCCAAGTGGTAAAAAAGAATACAACTAATTATTTTTATGTGTTCTTTGAGGGGAGATAACTCATCATGGTTATCTGTGAACATTTAGTTTTGGAATAATGTGTTTAGAGTTGTGTGCTTTATTATCCTTTTTCCCCTAAAAGGGTTAAGGAATTGTGTTTTAGCCCTGTTAACCATTAATTTGCATATATCTACACTAAAAAAAAGTAACTTCTAAATTTTAAAGAATTGTAGTGGCAGAATTGAAATTCTTACTTCTTCACCAGACCCTGACATTGTTTTTTCTCAGTCTCAAGCAATCTGCTTGGCATTCTGAACCTGTCTTTCCTCTAGAGGCTGAAACAAGATATTTTTGAAGTGCAGTATGACCTCAGAGAGTGCTGTTAGCTTGTTTAATGTTGACATGTGAGCAGAATTATGAGAGCCACACTTCAGTAGGCCTAGAGTAGAAATACAGTATTCTGTAGGAAGATAAATATTACCAGTCTCCTTGCAGATTGATAGTGTTAAAACTAAATGATATATTGAGATTTTTGTGAACTTTGAAATATCCTTTGGATATTTGGTGAAGGAGAAAAATAGAGCTCCTTTTTAGTAACCAAAATATACTCATCTTAAAAAAAAGATTCCTATATTTCAAATAAATAATCTTAGATTAGTAATTCTTTATGAAAAACATTTATAATTTTCCTTTGATAAACATGTTTCTTATATGTACCTGTAACATAGATATTTCTTCAATGTGTGGAATGTGTGTGTATGTAATACTTATATGCTATTCTGTCTTAATATAGTAGCAGTGTGTAATATATTCAGCAGACCACAAGTGAAACATGATGTATATTAAGGGCAAAATTAGTTCATTTCTGCAAACTACAAAAAGTAATTTCAGTAGTCTGTTAATAGTCCTTTTTTATACAACTGTTATTTTTGTTTTTTCAAAGTTGGTGGTAAGATTGCAAATCCAAAGCAGAGAGGAACCCTTAATGGTAATTTCCTCATCACTGTGACTCTAAGACATTTTTATCTCAACTTTAATACCTGATTACCTTTCTATGTAAAATAATTTTAGTCAGCCTGCTATTACTTTGTGAAAAATTATTCCTTAAAATGAGATTTTATCTCTGGATGGCTCCTTGGTATGTCTTTATTTTGAATAAGAATCAACTTAATATTGATGATCTGTAAAACCAACCTTACTA